>NW_027466464.1:13802500-13997500 GCF_050575085.1 Anarhichas minor | reverse complement strand
AACATGTACACTCCCAGCATGCTTTAGTGGTTTCCTTCCTAGAAGAGGAGGTGATGTGAAAGAGTAAACCGGTAGAAAGCTGCTGCTTCATGTCCCGTCATCTGACAGCTCCCGGAGAACAAAGACACCGGATCAGGTTGCGTTCTCACTGAAAGACAGCGAACGCACCCCCACTGAGACCAGGACCAGGACCAGGACCTCCCAGCTCAAACACGCTCATTGAGAGACAAAGAAACCAGCTTATAGTTAATATTATAATTACAAAGAGGGGAGAATATTCTGAGATTAAAAGTCTAAATTCGCCTTCATTTCTACATTTAATCTCAGAGTTTTTTCTGCAAATATTCACATTTGTTTCCTAACTTTGTGACTTTAATCTAGTTTATTTCTTGAGTTCCTCCTCAGAATATTACTCCATGTCTCCATCATTATTATTATTAATATTTGACCTACAGTGGCACTAATACGCCGTCACAGCTACACAACACATGTAGGCTGCAGGTTTCTGCAGAACCAGAACCAGAACCAGACTCGTGGGTCTTACCTGACACAGGTGACAGCACCATGTTCCCCGACCTCTGAACCTCGTCGAACTTACTGAAGATCACGTTGAGCCTGGACAGAAGGAGGCGAGCGGAGAATGAGCACATATATATATAGAGAGAGAGTTAATAAGTTGTTGTTTTCCAGAGAGCACCTGAACGCACCGTGACTGAGGAAGACCCTTCTTTCCTAAATCTATTCTCACTCGCTCTCCCACGTGTCGGTAGATCTCTACGAGGCAGCTCATGGCTCCGTCACGCACCTAAAACACAACAACACGTGAACACAAACCTCCTCTCGCCTCATTAGTGTGTTCATGTGTGGACAGGAAGCTCATGGGCACGGCTTCCTGTCCCGGAGAGGAAGAGAGACTCCGGTGATGACAGCTGATCAGCTCTAAGAGGACAGAGCTCATGGGGTCCTGGTTCTTGGACTGTAGTGCGTGTGTTTGACCAGCAGGGGGCAGTGGAGGACCAGCTGTCCAGGTGTGTCGTACCTGACTGGTGGGGTCTCCCAGGAGGTTACAGATGTGAGGGACGATTTTACTGAGCGTCAGACTCTGAGATCCAAACCTGAGGAAAGGAAACAGATATCCATGTTTCTATTCACACCACATGCAGAGTAAAGATGAAGTAACGGTGCTGATCTGTTCTCCACTCACACGTTCAGTGTTGAGATGAGACACAGACAGAGTCCTTCTCTGGTCCGGTTGTTCTTGTGTTTGAAGCCTCCCGTCATTCGCTCCCACACAAACTGAAACACACACACACACACACACACACACACACACACACACGTTAGTGTGTAAGAAGAGAGCCTGAACCCTCAGGGTTCTTTAAGGGGTGAGCTGCTGCACCTGAGGGTTAGCAGCCTGGTCCATGATCTTCAGCAGCAGCTCCTGGTCCTGGTCTCGGACCTGGTCCTTGGAGTCTCCTAACCGATCGATGAGGCTCGGCAGAACTGAGACCAGAAACACATTTAACATTTATAATAAAACATATATATATATATATATATATATATATATATATATATATATATATATATATATATATATATATATATATATATATATATATATATATATATATATATATATATATATATATATATATATATATATATATATATATATATATATATAGGCTGTATAGCAGTGATGTTCACTGCTCTGACTGTTGTAATAATATATTAAATAATAATAAATATAGTTCTTAAATACTGCTCACCTGTGCCCACCTGCGTCCTGAATCTGTCCTGCAGTCTGCTGACCAGAGCGGACAGGATGTCCATGCCCAGCAGAACCACCTGACACACACACACACACACACACACACACACACACACACACACACACACACACACACACACACACACACACACACACACACAGAGAACACGAGATCAGCGCAGCCACAGCGGATTTGAATGGAGGGCCACAAAGCATCATGGGTAATCTGAACAAAACAAGAGTTTTCACTCAAAATAAAACGAAAACACTCAAAATAAATATGTTTTATGCGGTAAAACACAAATACTACCATCGAGTGTGTCACTTTATGAAGTAAAAAATATGATTTAAAACGCGACCATGAGTGAAGACGGTATCTGGACGGGGTAAGAAGATGTCTCGTCACGTGGCGCGCACCCTTCCTTGTCATGGGGTGGTTCGGGAGACTCAATGAACGTGTAGTGAGAGCCGCCCTGCTAACACCAGACCAACACTTACGCGTCACCTGAGCCTCGCGCTCGGGCTATGACGCAATTTTTGGAAACTCTCTTGATTGTGAGAGGAAATGACACGTGACAGAAAAATAGGTTTTAACTGGAGCGCCATCTGGTGGACAAACGGTGGTATTACATGTGATTTAAAACTGCTTAAAAATATGTAAATATGTGACGTTTCTGCATTAAGATGATGTTACATTTATAAACACACATTTTATATCTACTTAAATATGTAAAATACACCCTGTATGTATGCAAAGTACTCCTGAAATACTGCCATTTATTGTGTATTTTGTTACACTGATGTTAATGTACAATGCTACTTTAATAGGAAAATGTGTTTAAATTCATATATTTATGTAAAAAAACACAATGGAAGACGCACATTTCTTCCTCTAAATGTTGACAAGTTATATTATATATTATATATTATATATATATATATTATACATATATATAATATATATATGTATAATATATATATTATATATATATATATTATACATATATATAATATATCAGTAAATCGTCAGTTTAAAGGGTGAATAAATGAGCGCTGTGTGTTTATAAACTGCCACGTTGGAGCAGGAAGTCACAGAAGGAAGGAAACTGGGCTAATGGAGGTAAATTAAGCCGCTGACATGTCCCCATTACAGCAGAGTGTGTGTGTGTGTGTGTGAGACATGGTGAGGAAGATCATGCTTTATGTTCAAAAGCTCCAGAGCAGGCCCAACAATTAAACATTAGACACTATTAATATTAATTTAGCTTCACGTAAGAGGCTGCGACTCTTTTAAATGTCCAACAACATAAAGGTCCCCATGAGTTGAATGGACCTTTATCTCTAGTTTCTCTGGAGAAAATACAGATATTTGGTTAAAATAACAGGAAGTAACAGATATTTGGTTGAAATACAAGTTTAAGAGGACATTACAGAGGAATTTGGGGAAATTAGCTCCAGTAAAACATCACTAATGTGGAAGAAATGATGCACATCTGAAGAACATACAGGGAGATATAGGTGAGTAAATGAAGCGCTCCTACACCTGCAGGAAACAGCTGATTTAACACACACATAGTTTGATGTAGGAGTCCTCCTCACCTTGAAGTTGCTGGAGTTGACCCAGGAGCTGGCCACCGCGTCCACCACCCTGTCCAGCAGGGTCTGGTCCTGCTCCATGTCGGAGGTCTTCCTCTGGTCCAGGATGAGCTCCGTGATCTCCTGACCCACCTGGAGCCTCTTGGCCAGGTCCTTCTGCAACACCTGCTCCAGCAGATACTCCATGCTCACCTCCTCCACCTCCTCCTCCTCCTCCATCGGAGCAGACTTCCGCAGGTTTATCCGACGTTTGAGGGTCTTTTAGGAGGCGGCTAACGTTGATGGAGGAGAAGAAACGAGCAGCGGGACGTCCTGGACGGTGAGCTTCATTCTCCTGTTAAACACAGTCACCAAACACCGAGTTTATAACGAGCACACTGAAGAGAAGATACTCCTTTATTAGTTACAGGGTTACAGCAGCATACAGCATATATATATATATATATATATATATATATATATATATATATATATATACACATATGCACATAGTGGATAGTGCTAAGAAGAAACAAGATCAAAACAAGTATTATAAATCAGTAATAAAACAGTAAAGAATATTAAAGAAGTAAAAAATCCACAATAACTAAAATATTATATATATACAATATATTATATAAAATTAATATTATAATATAATATTATACAGACAGAATAATTGTAGTATTTATATTGCACAGATCTTATTAAATGAGTTAATTGGTGATGAATATAAATAAAATTAATGTATATAAAACGTAACATGTTAAAGCTCAGAATTAAACACAGTGATGCTGCTAATAAGTTAAGCTAGCTAGTGACGTCACTATATACAGTTTATTTAGCCGTTAGCTTCTCCATGCTAGCTAGCACACTTAGCTCGCTACTAGCAAGCTTTTTCAATCCACACATACAGTCAAGCTAGCGTTAGCTAAGCGAAGCTAAAGCTAAGTAAGCCGGAGGAGCGCCGTTAGCTCTGCCGTCACTCACCCGTTTATAGCCGGTTAGTTCATTACTTATCGATCCGGTGACCGTTAGAGACAGAAAACTACCGTTACTTCACTGAACTTCTTCTTCTACGTCTTTTTTTAGGTTTACTGAAGGTTGGCAAACAATGAATTGGTGCTTTACCGCCACCAGCTGGTCTGGAGTGGATCAGGATGTCTTGTACTTAAAAATAAAATATTTTTCACTTTTTTATTTTATTTTATTTTCATTTGTATTTAAAAATACATATTAAAAAATCACTCTACAATTTTATTTATTATATTTTATTTAATTTTTTTAAATTTAATTTGAGATTATTGGCTGTCTTATATTCTCCATACTCTATTTTAACACCTCAATTTATTTATTTATTTAAGTATCTATTTATTTATATTTATTTATTTATTTATATTTATTTATCGATTTAATATATTTATCTATTTACATATTTATCTATTTACCAATTTATCTATTTATCTATTTATCTATTTCTTTCTTTCTTTCTTTCTTTCTTTCTTTATTCAAGTATATATTTATGTATCTAAATACATTTAATTAATTGTCTCTCATGGTGATTGTGCAAAGGTCATGCCAGTAAGGCCTGTTGAATAGAACTGGAGGACTGGATGTGGTGGATGAGTGGGTGGGCTCTCTGTCAGCTGCAGCTGACCCCTCACAGACTCAAGGTGCTCATGTCAGAGTCAAGAGGTCTCATTTTTCATCATTTGGTGAGCCGGTCACGTCCCACCTGGTTCTGGGATGACAACAAAAATCATTCACTTCATGGTGAACGGGATGCTGGAGCAAGCAGAGTTTGGAGCCGACTGCTCTGCTGCAGACGTCAAAGGTAAAAGACAGTTCACCTCTGACTCCACAGGCGTGATCATCATGTTAGTGGGTGTGACTATTTATTCAATCATGTGATGTTTAATATCCTGTGATGCTGTGAGAGAAAGAGTTGTGAAAGAGAGGTTTCTGATGTTCCTGTGGCTCCAGTAGGAGAACCGGACCTCCATGTGGCTTTGACAGGTCCTCCACTCAAAGGGCTTTGTCCTCTTTGAATGAACCCACTGTGAGCAGACAGACCGAATGAAGGGTCGTCGGTTCAGATACAGATGTGTGTGTGTTTTGACAGATGTGTTCCGGGCGGCGGCGGAGGCGGGGCCTCACCACATCCTGAAGATGTACAGCATGAACGGCAGCATGCTGAACATCTCCCCCAGGCTGGAGGCCAACAGCCGGGACTCGTACTACCGACTGGAGGTGGTGGCGTCAGACCTGAAGAGTGAGCGTCCTGAAACACCTCACGTCTACCTCATCCTCATTCTCACCCTCACAACTACCTCACGTCTACCTCACGTCTACCTCATCCTCATCCTCACCCTCAAAACTACCTCACGTCTACCTCACGTCTACCTCTACCTCATCCTCATCCTCATCCTCACGTCTACCTCAACTCTACCTCACATCTACCTCATGTCTACCTCACCTCTACCTCACCTCTACCTCACATCTACCTCACCTCTACCTCACCTCTACCTCACGTCTACCTCACATCTACCTCACATCTACCTCAACTCTACCTCAACTCTACTAGCTCACGTCTACCTCACGTCTACCTAACGTCTTCCTCAACTCTACCTCACGTCTTGGCTGCATGGTTGTCCCTCTATAAACACACAACCACAGAGGTGGATTTCTGCAGAAATATAAAATGTTGCATCAAAACCTGCACCTGAAACAGACGGTCATCGTTTCTACATGTTTTAATACATATGATGTCTATATGTTGTACACATGCAGGTGTGGGGATGCCAAATGAGCTGGACACCATGGAGCACAGGTGAGTGCATCACGTGGAGAGGATTTTCTTGAAGCGTCTGGGTGAGACGCACTGTTTCTCTTGTCTGCGTCTCCAGGTTGAATCATCTGGAGAGCAAAGTCATGGAGGACGTGGGGAAGACTCCGGATGTCGTCTGTGAGCTGAAGAGCCAAGTGGAGTCTTTCAAGAGGAAGCTGGAGGTTCGTCACTCTGAACCTACGAGGACACACTCATACAAAAGCACATATATATATATAGAACACCTGCTGGCTGCTTCACTGAATAAATGCTTTTATTGTGAAGGAGCAGCATCAAACAAAAAGTCCAAATGATTCAGAAAAACTGTTTGAAAATACTAGAAATACAATGCACATCCCTTTTAAATAAAGCAAACATCATCGTCTCACCTCTTAGGCGTAGAATGAGGGGTTAGGCTGCTTAAACACACCTTAAATTAACTCTTTAAAGCCTGTATTCAATGAGTTAGAGGAGCATTCTTGAAGGTCTTCAGTCGTAATGAAGTTGAATCTTCTGTCAGAGTGTGAAGCACCTGAGCTGGATGGGTCTCTTCAAGGAGGCCATCAGCGACCATCAGCGCTCCAACTTGTCCCCGAAACCCAAAAGCTCTCAGCTGAGTGAGCAGGAGCAGCGCCAACAGGTCCGCAGGACGTTCCTCAACATGAGGTGAGTTTCTTCTCACCAGGTGTGTGTGCTGCTGAAGTGGAGGAGAAGGTTTGAGCTGTGTGTCCTTTCTGTGTTGCCGTAGCTCTCTGCATGTGACAGAAGAAGTGAGGGAGCATCTGAAAACTCCCATTTTTGACAACTGGTGAGAGTGCAAACACAGTGAAACACAGACACACACACTCACACAGACACTCTCACACCTGTGTGTGTGTGTGTGTGTGTGTGTGTGTGTGTGTGTGTGTGTGTGACGCCCACAGGCAGTGGGAGGAGGCGGAGATGCTGGTGCTCCTCCAGGTGATGTTCATCGACCTGGACTTCCTGATGGCGTTCCACATCCAGCTGGACGTCCTGCAGAACTTCCTGTTCGAGGTCTACCGCCACTACAACAACATCCCTTTCCACAACTTCAGGCACTGCTTCTGCGTCACTCAGATGGTACGGACGTCTTCGTCTTCATCAGAGGAAGGACGGGAGAAGAAGAAGAAACTGAGCATGAAATAGAGATTATTCTATAATTATAATTCTTCTTCTTATTATATATTATTATTTACGACTATTATTAAAATCTGAATTAATAACAATGCATTTTTTGGGGGAAATCCAAACATAAAACAAAAGCAGCCTACAGTAGAACACACAGCTGATGTTTATGTGTGTGTGTGTGTGTGTGATAGTCTCAGCCTCCCAGTGAGTTACTGGTGTTACTGGTGTTTCTGGTGTTTCTGGTGTTACTGGTGTTACTGGTGTTACTGGTGTCTCGTCCTGCAGCTGTACGGGCTCATCTGGCTGACGGACCTCAGGAGTAAGATATCCAGAATCGACCTGTTGATCATGTTGACCTCGGCTCTGTGCCACGACCTGGACCACCCCGGCTACAACAACGTCTACCAGGTCAGCCCGCTGACTCTCTGCCCATCTGTCCGGCCGTTTGTTCACCGCTCATCTCTGATGTTGTTGTTGTTTTAATGTCACACAGATCAACGCTCAGACCGACTTGGCTCTGCGCTACAACGACATTTCCCCCCTAGAAAACCACCACTGTGCTGTCGCTTTCGGCATCATGACCAAGGTACGAAAACATGAAGGAAACTCAGAATATTCAGATTAAATACATGTGAGGTAAAGAGAGAGGAAACATTACCCAGAAACCACTCTGATTTCAGGATCTTAACACAAACTAAATATCACCAAAGAGTTATTTCCAATGAAAAGGCAAGAAATAGATTCACGATAACTTTTGTTTTCAGCAGTAAATGTCACAAAACTTAAGTCATACGGAAGCAAAAAGTAACAGAAACATAAATGAGATCCATTAGTGTTGAGGAGGAATAAAAGGGGATCTAGACAGGATCCCTGTGGGACACCAGCAGTAACGTGTACCAGTTGTTTCCCTTTCGTGGTATCATTTTAAATCATAGTTTAGATATTCTACTTTTTATCTGCTGTTTTAATGGCAGAATAATACTTTATCTCACGCTGTTTTTTAAATGCAAAGTTTGAACTTAACAATATTAAAACGTCCTCCGCTAACATTAAACATTAATTAGACTTTCCTGTTTCCTTTCTCTTTGCAGCCGGAGTGCAACATCCTCAAAAACCTGAGCAGCGATCAGTACAAACACATCCGAGGAGGAATGATCAGGTGAGACGTCGGCCTCCATCACTTCCTCCGTGTGCCGGTCGGACTTCTTGTTCACTTAAACTTAAACCTCCTTTCAGGTGCATTCTGGCCACCGACATGGCGAGACACAACGACATCCTCAACAAGTTCAGAAGCATTCAGCCGGTGTTCAACTTCACCAACAAGGAGCACAAGGAAGTGGTAGAGAATAACACACAGACATGTTTTAGATTTAAAACATTAAAACCTCCTGTTGTTGTTCTGCACATAACAGAAATGTTAACTACTAGAACTTCTCTCTGAGCTTCTATCGTTCCCTTTGTCGCTAAACCAACAGTTTCATATATTTTAAGGGCAAAGTGAGATTTAACAGGTGTGTAAAAGTGAAGAGCCGCTGATTCTGGTCTGATTCCAGCTGATGAACATCATGGTGAAGGTGAGCGACATCTCCAACGAGGCGAGGCCGATGGCGGTGGCCGAGCCCTGGCTGGACTGTCTGCTGCAGGAGTTCTTCCACCAGGTGTGTTGTTGACTCTCACGTTACTGATCAATAAACAGGAAGTGACTGGAAACAGCCACGCGGAGGTGAAAGAGTCATTTATCAAAGAGTTCAGGAGGGAAGGGGAACCCTTAAAGAATCAAATCATTAGAGCCAACTCAGCAGTAAAACCTGTTGTTGTTGTTGTGGTGCAGAGCGACACGGAGAAACTCAAAGGGCTCCCAGTGGCTCCTTTCATGGACCGAGACAAAGTGTCCAGACCGTCCTCTCAGACCAGCTTCATCCGGTTTGTCCTCCTGCCGCTCTTCACGGAGCTCACCAAGCTGTTCCCCTGTCTGGAGGTAAAACATGAGACATTCTGCTTATTGATCCGATTCCCATCGACTCAAAGCACGGAATAAATCACTGGTTGATGATACAGGGAAGTCAGCGAGTAAGTGAGCAAGTGAGCAAGTCAGCAAGTAAGTGAGCAAGTCAGCGAGTAAGTGAGCAAGTAAGTAAGTGAGCAAGTAAGTGAGGAAGCAAGTAAGTGAGCAAGTAAGCAAGTAAGCAAGTCAGCAAGTAAGTGAGCAAGTCAGCAAGTAAGTGAGCAAGTAAGCAAGTCAGCAAGTAAGTGAGCAAGGAAGCAAGTAAGTGAGCAAGTAAGCAAGTCAGCAAGTAAGTGAGTAAGTCAGCAAGTAAATGAGCAAGTCAGCAAGTCAGCAAGTAAGTGAGCAAGTAAGTGAGCAAGTAAGCAAGTCAGCAAGTAAGTGAGCAAGTGAGTGAGCAAGTAAGCAAGTCAGCAAGTAAGTGAGCAAGTCAGCAAGTAAGTGAGCAAGTAAGTGAGCAAGTAAGCAAGTCAGCACGTAAGTGAGCAAGTCAGCAAGTAAGTGAGCAAGTAAGCAAGTCAGCAAGTAAGTGAGCAAGTCAGCAAGTCAACAAGTAAGTGAGCAAGTCAGCAAGTAAGTGAGCAAGTCAGCAAGTAAGTGAGCAAGTCAGCGAGTAAGTGAGCAAGTAAGTAAGTGAGCAAGTAAGTGAGGAAGCAAGTAAGTGAGCAAGTAAGCAAGTAAGCAAGTCAGCAAGTAAGTGAGCAAGTCAGCAAGTAAGTGAGCAAGTAAGCAAGTCAGCAAGTAAGTGAGCAAGTAAGCAAGTAAGTGAGCAAGTAAGCAAGTCAGCAAGTAAGTGAGTAAGTCAGCAAGTAAATGAGCAAGTCAGCAAGTCAGCAAGTAAGTGAGCAAGTAAGTGAGCAAGTAAGCAAGTCAGCAAGTAAGTGAGCAAGTAAGCAAGTAAGTGAGCAAGTAAGCAAGTCAGCAAGTAAGTGAGCAAGTAAGCAAGTCAGCAAGTAAGTGAGCAAGTCAGCAAGTAAGTGAGCAAGTAAGTGAGCAAGTAAGCAAGTCAGCACGTAAGTGAGCAAGTCAGCAAGTAAGTGAGCAAGTAAGCAAGTCAGCAAGTAAGTGAGCAAGTCAGCAAGTCAACAAGTAAGTGAGCAAGTCAGCAAGTAAGTGAGGAAGTGAGCAAGTCAGCTAGTAAGTGAATAAGCAAGCAAGTCAGCATGTAAGTAAATCAGCAAGTAAGTGAATAAGCAAGCAAGTCAGCAAGTAAGTGAATAAGCAAGCAAGTCAGCAAGTAAGTGAATAAGCAAGCAAGTCAGCAAGTAAGCAAGCAAGGAAGTCAGCAAGCAAGTGAACATGACATTAATCTTCATGGAGTGTTGAAGCTGCTGTCGTGTCGTCACAGAAACATATTCTGGAGCCGGTGAGACGAGCCCTCGAATATTACTCTGACCTGGAGAGAGCCAGCAAGCAGGAGCAGGAGGAGGGGAAGAGGAGCACAGCAGGAGGAGGTGGAGGAGGAGAAGGAGGTATAGGAGGAGCACAGGATGAGATTGTATAGGAGGAGGAGGTATAGGAGGAGGAATACTCTAGTACAGAATACTTTCCATATCAGGATGTAAGACAGATCTCCAGAAGTGAGTCAGAGGAAGTTCTGACATCTGAAGAAAGACTTCCTGAATATTATAATGAGCTCAGTTTCCTTCAATATTTAAGCTTTTAAAATCATTTTATATGTTGTTGTTGAGAGTTTGTCTGATATTTGAGATGTTTTCTCTCTGGTTTGAAATTGTTTGTCATTTATTTTGATTGATGTGAATCTAAAAGACAATAAATATAAATATAAGAGATAAATGTGTATTGTTGTGTTTCACTATTTCAATGTGTTTTTAAGATGAACATCTTTAGAACAAAGCAAGTAAGTCATCAATTAAGCAAAAAAGAATCAAACCCACCGTGTTGTTTTTAACATTGTTTATTTTTGAATCACTTCATTTACAAATCAAAAAAAAGAACAAAAGTGCAAATATCCGTCTTCTTTTAGAGGAGTGCATCTGATAAATATTAATATTTAGTGTTAAAATAAATAAACATGAGTGTTTTAAATTAAACATGACACAGTGAATCTTTAATATGTACAGCAGATATCTGAATACATTCTCTTGGCATTTAAAGACAAAACGTTGTGTTTAAACTTAACCCCTCGTAGTTTACAGTGTTTATGACCCGTTAGCAGCTGTTAGCAACAAACACCACAACACACAGATAAAGACACTCAGCCAGCAGAAACTAACACTTCTGTGCTTCTCTTATTGTAAGTGCCGGAAATGATGGAAATATGATCAACATTTAGGACTCTAGTGACCTCGTTAGTTACTTCACTTCCTGTCTCCTACAGGAAGGAGCATTTAGCTTTCAGTGTCGCTAACAGAAGAGCTACAGAGTCACTGGGATGTTTATAATCAGATCCTCAGAGGAGGAGCACAGCAGGAGGAGGAAGTATAGGAAGAGGAGGTGTGGGAAGAGGAGTTATAGGAGGAGGAGGAGGAGGAGGAGGAACACTCTAGTGCAACATACTTTCCATATAAGAGGAGTCACTGGTCTCCTGCTGCCTCCTTCTGTTAGTTAGTCGTGTTTTAAACCTCTCACACATCTTCTCTGTGAACATCACACCATTCAAGACTCTCTGAACCTTTTGACACACGTTACGTACCAAAGACTCTAAAGACTCTAAAGACTCTAAAGACTCCAAAGACTCTCTGAACCCTTTAACTGCTACAGTGAACGTGTGTCAGAGAGTCTTCAGGTCAAAGAGAGAAACAAGAACAAAAACACGTTGATATGAATATGGCAGCAAAACAAACAGAGAGCAGCAGACACCTCACAGAACAAGATATCAGGGTTCGTCATCACAGAGGATGACGTCATCACAGAGGATGACGTCATCACAGAGGATGACGTCATCCATAAGGTGTGCTTGAAATAAGAGTTTAGTGAACTTGAGAAAGAGAGGAAACAGGACATTTACTTTCTGACCAATCAGATCGTCTACATGGAAGCTGATATAGAATGATAGAAGTTAAACGTCTGGTTTCTCCAGACTTCCTCGTATTGATTATTGATTAGATTCCTCTCACTTGAGCTGTAAAAAGTGTCTCCAGCCTCTGAAGCGTGACATGAAGCGTAAGAAGAAGGATCAGCTGATCAGCAGACGATTGGTCCTTTCCGTTACCTCGATGGCCGCCTCCCTTCGTCTAGTTGAACATGATGGACTCTGGGTCCTGGTTCATCATCTGAGCCATGTGACGCAGGACGTCCTTCTTAGTGATGATACCCAGCAGACGCCTGAGCAGAAACACAGGACGACACGTCAATGAAGGGAAGAAGAGGTTTCATAGTGTAAACAATGAAAAGCTTGTTTGTTTACTGAATAAATCAGACGTAGAAAAGCGTTTCTGTTTCTCTGAATGTTGCTAAATGGTCGGACTGAGTCCTGGTCCTACCCGCTCCGGGTGACGAGACACTGGCGGAGGCCCAGCTTGCGGAAGATGTCCACCACCGTCTCCATGGGCGTGTGGTCGGTGACGGTGAAGGGGCTGAGGTTCAGGACGCGTCGCAGCTTCAGCGGCTGCGGGTCGCTGGCCGGCAGCTGCGGCGCGTCCTCGGTGAAGTAGACCACGGAGCTGCTCACCACGCCGTCCTGCTTCTGACGGGCGTTTTCTGAAGGGAGGGAGAAGTCCGTTAAAACATCATCGAATCCCGGGTGACTCTGAAGGAGCGAACTTACTGATGGCGAGGGTGAGATCCCGGCGCTGGACGAAGCCGATGAGCCTCTCCGACTCTCTGGACATGACCACCGGGAAGCCGTTGTAGTCGGTGTCTTTGATCAGCGCCTCCACGTCCTCCACCGTGGTGGAGTCCTGGGTGAGCACGGCCAGAGGCGGGTCGTTCCTGCGCGGCCGCATCACGTCGGTGGCCAGCGTGCGGTGGGTGAACTCGTCCCTGACGTCCAGGTACGGGTAGCCGTTGAGCTGGATGTGCGACTCGTAGATGCCCTCCTTCCCGAAGGCGTCCGCCACCCACTTGCTGGTGACAGCGGCGGCCATCAGGGGGACGATGTACTCCAGACCGCCGGTGAGCTCGAACATGATGACCACCAGGGAGACGGTCATCCTGGTCACCCCGCCTGGTTACAAAGGTATTCAAGCGTTAACACAGTTAAAGATGCGACTGCGAGTCAGCCGTCATCACATTGCACTCTGCTCACCCAGACAGGCGGCGGCGCCCACCATGGCGTAGAGTCCCGGTGTGACACAGTCGGCGCCGGGCCGGCACCAGTTCCTGAAGATGATCCAGTCGTGGTGGTGGTACGCCATCTGCTCCACGGCGATCCCCACGATGCGCCCCGCGATGGCTCCCACCGCCATGCTGGGGATGAAGAGACCCGACGGGATCTGGAGAGGAAGGTGACGAGGGTTTCTGTTTGGATCTCACAACTTTACTTGTTTCCACGTTCCTCTTCCTCGTACTAACCTTCATGCCGAAGGTGAAGATGGTGATGACGATCTTGAAGACGAGAGCGAGGGCGAGCTGCCACAGGGCGTTGTAGACCCCCGGCCCCGCCGGTCGGTCTGGGATGTCGTCCACCGGCCGGCTCATGTTGGGGTTGTTGATGTAGTCGCACAGCTGAGACGACTCCAGCGCGCCGCAGTCGTTGAAGAGCTCAGAGATGAGCTCGCTGGTGCTGCGGCGGGTATACGGGTTGGGGAACGCCAGCACGGCGGTGAGACCCGTCACGGCGATGACCTCCAGGACCGGGTACTTACCCAGCAGGGTGGTCTTCCTGCGCCGGCACCAGGCGATGTTGGCCCTGATGAACAGGGCCCCCCAGAGGCCGCCGAACACGCCCAGCAGGATGAACGGGACCAGCTCGGCCATGTACCACGGCGTGTGGTACTCCACGTAGAAGAGCACCAGGCGGCTGTTGCCGAACGGGTTGATGGAGCGCAGCGTGAAGGCGGCGACCAGCGCGGCGAAGAACGACCGCCACAGAGTCTTCAGAGGGAAGTAGTAGCTGACCTGCAGGGGAGACGGAGGGTCGTTAGACATGAACCGCTGAGGACCCGGTCCCTCAGAGACAACTGGTTCTGGTGGGGACGTTTCACGAACCTCCTCCAGGCTGAACAGAACTCCTCCGATGGGCGCTCCGAAGGCCACCGACACGCCAGCTGCTGCTGCAGCGGACAACACCTGGAGGTGAGACACAGACACTTCTTAGTCTTGAGTTCCTTGTTAAAGGACGTTGGTGTTTAGTGACGCACTGAGCTGTGTACCGTTGGTTTGACATGTGCACCGTACCTCTCGCCGCTTGCCCTCGTTCTTGCTGTACTTGGAGAAGAGGCTGCAGAAGAGGTTTCCACAGCAGCAGGCCACGTGGACCAGAGGGCCCTCCTTCCCCAGGCTGAGGCCCGACGACACCGCCAGAACCAGGGTGACCGTCTTGATCAGCAGGGTCCATTTCCCCAAGTAGCCCCGGATGATGAAGCCGCTGAGGATCGTCTTGATCTGCAAAACAAACACACAACTGTTGGAGCCTGTCGGAGAGCTGCGTGACCCGTCGTCAGCGCTTCTCTCACCTCTGGGATTCCTGAACCGCAGGCGTACGGAGCGAACACTCGCACCAGCGACACCGCCAGGAAGGAGAACAGCAGCGCCCACAGAACGTACAGGAAGTAGTTCAACACGTACGCCCCCGCTCCCTGAAAGAGACCAAACACACATCGATCCTCTCTCCGCCCGTCAAACGCTGCTCCACAGTGAGACTTCTCTACAAACGTGTGCTTCCTCGTGTTCCCGTGGTCTGACCTCGGCGTGGCCCGTCATCAGCTCGGCCCATTTCTGCCACTGAGGACACTTGTCCCGGTCGTCGAAGGTCGTCTCGTTGGACGTCCAGCAGCACTGCTCGTGGCTGTAATAGAAGGCCGTCAGACACACGCCTTCCTTCAGGTCGGTCATCCAGTCCACCGCCAGGTCGATCACTCCGGCCAGCGTGCCTGCAGAAGACACAACGTTCCCCAGTGAGACGTGATGTTTTGAGAGGGATCTGTTGGGGAACGTTCCGCGTCCTGGTCCCTCCTGACTGACCTGAGAGCAGGCCGATGAGCAGCATCACCACCCATCCCGACCAGGCGTCCAGCAGGCTCTTGATCAGCTCCCAGAAGGACTCTTTACTCTTACTGGTGATCTGGTAGACGAGCACACAGAGTACTTACAGCTGATGAATACTCCTACGTATACACGAGGGTATGTGGAGAACCTGGTCACACCTTGCGGTGGCGGTCCGTGTCTCTGGACTTCTCCCTCAGCCAGTCGATGGTGTGGAAGTCTTCATACGTGCCCACGTCAGGAAAAGGCTCGTCCAGGAAATCCATCAAGTTTCCAGCTCCGTTCATCTCCTCTGTGGGCGTGGCACTGCTGCCGCCTGGCAGAGAGGAAGTGTTCATCGTTACCTTCCACTTTAATATCTGCTGCTGCACAGCGTGTACCTCGTGATGAACACACTTTTATATTTACTCTCTTCATCAGTCAATGAAATATCAAAGAAATGTATTTGTTGTTCCAGCCAACAGTCTAAAAACAGAGAAACGTTCTGAAGGAGCTGCAGCTAGAAACGTTCAGCATTAACTGAAAGAAAAGCAATAATTCAATAATTATTAATCTCACACACACACACACACACACACTACATGATGGTAGCTGGCCTGTATCACTGCTCTTGTCGTCCTCTTGTTGTTGTTTATGTTTCTTGTAATTAAATAATAAATAACAATGGAAGCCACCGTCGGAGCACAACTCTGCAGCGTGACACTGATGCTGAACAGCAGCTTTAAACAGTCTCACGGTTCATGAACAACACAACAGCTGCAGAAGAAGACACAGCTGAACGCTGCAGACACGGCTAGCTGTGTTAGCATGTAAAGCTAACGCTATATCCGTCAGTTAGCTCCATAAAGTCGTCTTCTTACCGTCACCAGGCTCCATGTTACAGTCCATCCTGACGACTACAGGTGGAGAATGTGTCCTTTGAATCAGTACCGTGTTTAATGTCGGCTACGTTTCACATTTTAGCTTAAATATACAGAGAAAAGAGGCGTTAAACGTCAAGAAATAAACAGACGGCGTCATAGACTGCTTTTCCCACAATGCACCTGCTCAGCCTCACGCTCACGTTTCCCACAATGCACCTGTTCAGCCTCACGCTCACGTTGTAGATCGTCTATTGTAAAGATGGTGTGATGGACAGAGGAAGAAGAACTACTCAGATCATTTACTAAAGTATAAGTACAAATACCACAGTGTAGAAATACTCTGTTACAAGTAAAGAGAGAGTAGAAGTAGAAAGTATCAGAATAAAGAAGTACTAAAGTACTGGGATATGGAGAGGCTCTCTGGAGGTAGAACTCATGTCTGATGTGGGACATGAACATGGTGCTTGAGGCTGATTTAATCTGGTGAACTGGGAGAGGATGAGTTTATTCAGAGGTGACTTTACTGGACCTGGAACCAGCCAGACTTCCTCCTCCCTCCTCTTCCTCTCAGGGATGTGGTCTTCTTCAGGGTCTCCTCTGATCCACCTCTCTGTGGAGAAACACTGGAGACAAATACAGCTGCTGCCTGAACATCTGTTTACAGATATTATATAAAACCATTTTATATAATGTTTTGACAGATGTACTATTGTACTTTTTTCTAAAAAGTACAATATGTACCTCTGAGATGTAGTACAGTATAAAGTACATGTACCTCTGAGGTGTAGTACAGTATAAAGTACTACATGTACCTCTGAGATGTAGTACAGTATAAAGTACTACATGTACCTCTGAGGTGTAGTACAGTATAAAGTACTACATGTACCTCTGAGGTGTAGTACAGTATAAAGTACAACATGTACCTCTGAGGTGTAGTACAGTATAAAGTACTACATGTACCTCTGAGATGTAGTACAGTATAAAGTACTACATGTACCTCTGAGGTGTAGTACAGTATAAAGTACTACATGTACCTCTGAGGTGTAGTACAGTATAAAGTACTATATGTACCTCTGAGATGTAGTACAGTATAAAGTACAATATGTACCTCTGAGGTGTAGTACAGTATAAAGTACAATATGTACCTCTGAGGTGTAGTACAGTATAAAGTACTACATGTACCTCTGAGGTGTAGTACAGTATAAAGTACATGTGCCTCTGAGGTGTAGTACAGTATAAAGTACTACATGTACCTCTGAGGTGTAGTACAGTATAAAGTACATGTGCCTCTGAGGTGTAGTACAGTATAAAGTACATGTGCCTCTGAGGTGTAGTACAGTATAAAGTACTACATGTGCCTCTGAGGTGTAGTACAGTATAAAGTACTACATGTACCTCTGAGGTGTAGTACAGTATAAAGTACTACATGTACCTCTGAGGTGTAGTACTGGTGTACTGGTTCATTGGGTACATTCATTAAATACATATTCATGTTATCAGATATTCATCATATTCATAAATCTTAACTGGTTCTTTAATCATCGCAGTAGTTCTGAGGAAGACAACAAATACACAAATACACAAATTTAGTACTTTTATTGAGACCAAAACCATAATCCAATACAAAAACAGAAGGTACTTCATGAAATACAGCTTCCATCTTTAAAGCAGTAGAAGTACACGTTTACAATGTGAAGTACTGATCATTTCAATCAATATGAATCATGTGATGAACACATGTATTATAATAACAGACAGATTAGAGTCACTGTGATCTGCTCAACAACTGGTTCATTGCACAGAGAAAGTTTCTGTGAACTCAAAGTACACGAGTACACAGTTCCACATGAAGAACTCCTTCAACAGAAGATGATGCAGCACTGAACTGCTTCTGATCTTCATATTTATGTTCTTTAATGTCACAAAGAGCTCAGGAAGAAACTGATCACGAGCATTATTAGTGTGAGCAGACTTATTAACTCATCTTTGTTAGATTATTAACATTTCACCGCATGTTATGATGGTTCAGACACCCACAGACCTACAGAGACACTGAGGAACCAGACCTGAACCAGAACCCAAAGCCAGGATACAGAGGTTCAGTGAATGTGGTGTTGAAGGTGTGGAGGTGGATCAATGTGTCTGAGGAGACTCTGTAGAAGGACAGAGAGCCAGCAGGCCAGTCCACATACACTGCTACTCTACCAGAGGAGGAGGAGGAGGAGGAGGAGAAGGAGGAGGAGGAGGAGGGTGTTGTTGTCTTATTGTGACGGACATAGTAACCACCACCAGAGCACCACAGACTCCAGGACTGATCATTCCTTCCAAACCAACAGTCATAACTGTCTCCTCTCCTGCTGATTCCTCTGTAACTCACTGATATATTAACTCTTCCTCTCCACTCGACCTCCCAGTAACAGCGACCAGTCAGACCAGTTCTACACAGCAGCTGAGGATAGAAGTCAAACCTGTCTGGATGATCAGGATATGACTGAACCTCCTCCACACCTGTCACCTTCCTGTTGTTGTCAGACAGTTTGAGGTTTCTGTTCACTGTGTTTGTGTCGAGTGTGAGTTCACAGGAATCTGACGGAGAGAACAAGACACAATACAGCTGCAGTTATTCATCTATCATCTGTTTGATGATGACATCAGAGATGTGAATGAGTGATGTCACAGTTTGAAGATGCTTTGTTTTCATGGATCAATCTAAATAAACACTTACATTTCCTCAGACCTGGTCTCAACCATCGGTCTCCAGCAGGCTCCACCCTGATGGGAGTATGGAGGTCAGACAGCAGCCTCAGTCCTGGACCATTGTAGCTCAGGTCCAGCTCTCTCAGATGGGAGGGGTTGGATCTCAGAGCTGAGTCCAGAGAAACACAGCCTTCCTCTGTGACCAGACAGCCTGACAGCCTGCAAACCACATACAGAAGAACCCTCTGTGAACATGTGGCGGTACGTTCTGGTCCATCTTTAGTTCAGATACAAGTTTAGGATCAACCTGGAACATCCTGCTGGAAGGTAATTCTGAGTCTAGAGCAGGGGGGCAACTATTGTTCCCAAGGGGCCGCATGAGGAACAGGGCCTGTTGTGGAGGGCCGGACCAACAGACTGAACTCAGTCCTGCTCAGTGTTACTCCACCTCTTTATATAAAGCAGTGTGTTGTTTGGTGTTGATGAGCTGTGAGTGGTGAGAGTAAATGTTATGATCAGTGGTGGAATGTAACTAGTATATGTGCTGAAGTACTGTACTCATGTACAGATTCAAGGTACTTTACTGGAGTATTTCTATTTTATTCAACTTTGTACTTCTACTCCACTACATCTCAGAGGGAAATATTGTACTTGTTACTCCACTACATTAGTCTGCCAGCTTTAGTTACTAGTTACTTTGCACATTATAATGTTTCAAACCTTTAACTACACAAACTGACCAACAGAGTATAAAAGAGTTAAAATGAGCTCCACCGTAAACATCTGCAGCAGCAATAATCCAAACTCATATACATTTGTAATATCCATATATAATAGTAGAACACTGACGGGGATCATGTTGCTGTTAATTAGTACTTTTATTACTATAACTATTACTATACAAATGACCTCTTTCTGTTTGTCAGTTCAGTGCAGAAATCTGGTCTTTGTTGGGCTTGAACGAGTGACTGAAGTCAGGCTGAATGTGTGAGCTGAGATGTGAAGGACAGCTGACAGCTGATGTCAGTGAGAGAGGATCTGGATCTGGATTTGTTCAACTTCATCACAGAGAATGTTTGTTCACAGATGGAGGTCGATCCAAAGAGAAGCAGCATCTCCTGAGCATGCCTCCTCATGTGTGGAACGTTCTCCTCTTTGAGAGAAGAATATAGATCCAGCAGTGATACTGACTTAAAGTGCTCTGCAGTCCTGCATCAGACTGCAGGTCAATGAGCTGGAGCTGAACATCACTGGGAGCATCATCCACACTGCACGTGAAGGAGAAGACATCATGTTTCACTCTCAGCTGTTGTGAAGTCTTGAAATGGCCTTAAACTCAGCATGCAGTGCCCCTAACATGGATGATACCTGTGGAGATGTTCAACTGATGGTGTGGCTTCTTTCAGGGTGTGCAGGTGGGTGAGAGTGTTTCCTGCAACGTAGTCATGAAAGCCTTCACCAGGCTACATGTCATGTGCAGAGAGGCCCTTGCCTTGCAGTTTGGTATTCAGATCATTCATTAGTGCCGTCACATCAACAGCAAATGAAAGATCTGTGATCCAGTTTACATCAGAGAGCTCTGGGATGTTCTTGCCTTTCTTCTCACAGAGCTCTTGAATCTCTGCTCTCAGGTCCTGAACTCTTTGAAGCACTTTGCCCAGGCTGAGCCACTGACAGCTGTGTGTGAGCCTCTGTCACTGTGTTCAGTCTCATGCTGCTCCAAGAGTGCAACACACTGTCTGTGATTCAATGCTCGTGCCCTGATGACGTCAACTATTTTAGTTACATCATCAGTAACGTGGTTAAGTTGGAGCACTGACTTACACAACACATGCTGATGTATAACACAATGCAAACATACACAGTTCAGCTCTGGGTTGATTTCAGTCACTTTATCTTGCATCCGCTTCAAAAGTCAGACATTTGTCCCCGTCAGATTTGGACAACCATCGGTTGTGACGCATGCCAGTTTGTCCCATTTCAGTCCCAGCTTGTGGAAGCATCTACCTCCGTGAACACATCGCTCCCCGTCGTCCCTTTCATTGACTGCATTGCTGCAGCTCCTCTGTAATCACCAAGTCTTTCGTTATCCCACCTACACAGATGAGTAACTTGCTGTGTCGCGGACATCGCAGCTCTCGTCCAGAGCCAAGGAGAAGAGTTGGAAATGGTCTGCTTTTCTTTGCAGCTGAAGCTCCAGATGTCCCTCGATGTCCTCGATCCTCCTCGTTACGGTGCGCCTGGAGAGCTGCACATTCTCCAATGCCTCTTTATTCTGGGGGCCTAGTAGTGCAGCAGAGTCCACCAAACACTCTTTGATAAACTCCCCATCAGAGAATGGCTGACTGGTTTTTGCAATGTTGTGTGACGTCACAAAGCTGGTGTTGGCGGCTGCATCCCTGGATGTGTGAAGCTTGGTAAAAAGGCCTTGTTGCTTTAGCAGCTTAGCGAGCAAAGCCTCAGACGTCCGTGTCCGCTCTGCATCACTCAATGTTTCGTATTTCTCCGCGTGTTTCCTCTCGTAGTGACGATTCAAATTGTAATCCTTCAACACTGCGACTTGTTCTCCACAAACTAAGCACACGGCTTTACCTTTGACTTCAGTAAAACACACTTTAAAGTCCATGTTTTGTTAAAACTCTACACTCTGTGTCAGTCTCTCTTTTTTAACACAGGCTGACATGTTTGAGGGCTAACAGCTAACTCACATCTCCATAAACTCAGTTCACCAACACATTGCAGTGACGCTGCTGCTCATGTAACAGAGTTAATGATTCCACTTGCCATCACTGGCCATTGGTTGCTAGTATTACTATATTATTTAAGTTATTGCTAATCCTTTTCATTTTCATTTTATTTCCTTGTTTAAATATCATTTACAACTTGTTATCATGAGTTCCCCACGGAGACCAGTAGATGTGTGTGTAACATTAGCGCCCTCTGCTGGCTGCTTGCAGACTTTAGTGGTGCGGCCGTTTTCCTGAACTAGTCTGAAGCAAGCTGTCTCCATGATAGGTTGATCTGTGACAAGCTCCGTCATGAAACATCTCATTCGATATCTGAGATACATATATATATATATACATACATATATATACGTATATATCTCTCTCTATATATATATATATATATATATATATATATATATATATAGAGAGAGAGAGAGAGAGATATCTGTATAAGTTCCTTTTTGTTCGTAAAATTGTTTTAATTTATAATTTCTAGAGCAAATGGTTTTAACTGATTTAGCATTTAGCATTAGTAACATGCTAACAACAGCTAGCTTAAGTATTTGTCTCTTTAATTTGACAGTGTTCTGGAGCTTGTAACCACGACGTGTCCGTGAGAGTAACTGAAGCTGTTCCGTTTGTTACCAGATGAGCTGTCTAGCTATATGCTGTGCTGTGAATAAACGTCTGGTTGGAGCCATAAAGATATCAAGTGTGCCTGAATTAAACACAACGCAACCGAGAGAGTACACAACTGCTACACTCACACACGTTCACTAACATACGTAAATTGAGAGGAAAAAAAACGACAAAAGTCGCCTTCAAAATAAAAGCAATGCAGCTCTATTCTGTGCATGATGTACACTTATTTACGTTTTATTCCTAATTTCCCAATGACCTCCCGCGGGCCGTACAATGCCCAGGTCTGGTCTAGAAGCTAACGTTTAGTTAAAGGTCCTTTGACACATTCCTACGCAGGTCTGCAGTTTATCATCTTATGTAAATCTGATTTGAAATAGTCATATAGTATGATAGTAATATAACAGTTGAATGGGTGAATTAATCCTGACCTGAGAGTCTTCAGTTCACAGTGTGGACTCTTCAGTCCAGCAGACAGCAGCTTCACTCCTGAATCCTGCAGGTCGTTGTTACTCAGGTCCAGGTCTCTCAGACTAGAGGACTGGGAGCTGAGGACTGAGGACAGAGCTTCACAGCTTCTCTCTGAGAGGTTACAGTGTCTCAGACTGAAGGAAATAATGACAACTATGTTAAAATGTTTGCTAAGCAGCTGCATTTTTCAACCTGATTCCTATTTTTTTTCCATGTTATAGTGTCTTGAGTAACTAACGGGGACAACAGTTCCTGAACTTGGTCAAGTATTGAGGGAGAACGCTAAGAAGTAAAACGTTGTTCTTACCTTTCTCATTCCGTGTGATGTTTCATGTGACTTGTTGCCAAAGTTGGAGAGGAGTGCCATTGGACACCGTTTCAGTCAGATTTAGTTGTGTTGGAGTACAGAAAGTGTAGCTGAATATGTCAGTTACTTATAACAACAATCTGAGCCTGTCTGTGGCAACAACAAGCTCTTTTCGTGGACGTACGTTGAGGAGTTGCCCCGAACGATTACATTGCAGACCGTTTAGCGGCTGCCGTCTGCAGCGTCCTCCCTCAATACTGGACCAACTTGTCCCCATTAGTCACTTAGACACAAGGACAAAGGTCCAAGTTACCCTCTAAAGTTAAGAGAGCTGTCTCAAATCATTTGAGACAAAGCGTAACATGATCTGACCTGAGAGTCTTCAGTTCACAGTGTGGACTCTCCAGAACAGCAGACAGCAGCTTCACTCCTGAATCCTGCAGGTTGTTGTTACTCAGGTCCAGCTCTCTCAGACTAGAGGACTGGGAGCTGAGAACTGAGGACAGAGCTTCACAGCTTCTCTCTGAGAGGTTACAGCCACTCAGTCTGAAGAAGCAACAGAAAACAAGTAATACGTTATCACTCTCTGTTTGTTCCACTACCATCAGGAAGGAGAGACAGGACCATCAAAACCCGGACTAACAGGCTGAGGAACAGCTTCTTCCCTAGAGCGGTTTCCTCCATCACCCCCCACCCACTACCCCACCCAGCTCACACCGGACAGTGCTGCGGTGAAACAAATATAGTCAATAACACGTCACTTTAACTAAGCACATTTTTCACTTTGAAGCCATTGATGAATGTGCTTTATCTTGTTTTATCTTGTATATATTTATTTAATGTCTTGTTTTAAATCGTCTTGTCTTAATGTTTTTTATACATTTTCCCCCTTAACGGGATAAATATAATATAATAAAATAAAAAAAATAAAAAATAGTCTCTCCTGTTGTATAGTCTTTATTGATTATTAAAGCTACTTACAGAGCTTTGTTGGAGGCTTTGACCACTGGCAGCAGCCTCAGAAGAGCCTCCTCTGAAGCAGAGTATTTCTTCAGGTCAAACACGTCCAGATCTTTTTCTGATGACAGTAAGATGAAGACCAGAGCTGACCACTGAGCAGGAGACAGTTTATCTGTGGAGAGACGTCCTGACCTCAGGGACTGTTGGATCTCCTCCACTAGAGAACCATCATTCAGTTCATTCAGACAGTGGAACAGATTGATGCTTTTCTCTGGAGACACATTCTCACTGATCTTCTCCTTGATGTACTGGACTGTTTCCTGATTGGTCTGTGAGCTACTTCCTGTCTGTGTCAGCAGACCTCGTAGGAGAGTCTGATTGGTCTGCAGAGAAAGACCCAGGAGGAAGCGGAGGAACAAGTCCAGGTGTCCATTTGGACTCTGTAAGGCCTTGTCCACAGCACTCTGGTAGAGACGTGTTAGTTCAGGTTTGTCTCTAAAGACTTCAGACAACCGGGAGGTTGTTTGTTCTTCTGACAGCAGATTGACTCCAGAGTTGATGAAGGTCAGATGGACATGAAGAGCAGCCAGAAACTCCTGAACACTCAGATGGACGAAGCAGAAGACCTTGTCCTGGTACAGTCCTCTCTCCTCTCTAAAGATCTGTGTGAACACTCCTGAGTACACTGAGGCTGCTCTGATGTCGATGCCACACTCTGTCAGGTCGGATTCATAGAAGATCAGGTTGCCTTTCTGCAGCTGATCAAAAGCCAGTTTTCCCAGAGACTCAGTCATCTTCTTGCTCTCTGGACTCCAGTGTGGATCTGTCTCAGCTCCTCCATCATACTTGACCTTCTTCAGTTTGGACTGAACCACCAGGAAGTGGATATACATCCCAGTCAGGGTCTTGGGCAGCTTTCCTCTCTTTCTGGTCTTCAACACATCCTCCAGAACTGTAGCAGTGATCCAGCAGAAGACTGGGATGTGGCACATGATGTGGAGGCTTCGTGAGGTCTTGATGTGGGAGATGATCCTGCTGGCCTGCTCCTTATCTCTGAATCTCTTCCTGAAGTACTCCTCCTTCTGTGGGTCAGTGAACCCTCTGACCTCTGTCACCATGCCAACACACTCAGGAGGGATCTGATTGGCTGCTGCAGGTCGTGTGGTTATCCAGAGGCGAGCAGAGGGAAGCAGTTTCCCCCTGAAGAGGTTTGTCAGCAGCACATCCACTGAGGTGGACTCTGTAACATCAGTCAGGATCTCATTGTAGGTGAAGTCCAGAGGAAGTCGACACTCATCCAGACCGTCAAAGATGAACAGAACCAAGAACTCTTCAAACCTGCAGATTCCTGCTGCTTTGGTTTCACTGAAGAAGTGATGAACAAGTTCCACCAAGCTGAACTGTTTCTCTTTCAGCACATTCAGCTCTCTGAAAGTGAATGGAAATGTGAACTGTATGTCCTGGTGGTCTTTGTCTTCAGCCCAGTCCAGAGTGAACTTCTGTGTTAAGACTGTTTTCCCAATGCCAGCCACTCCCTTTGTCATCACTGTTCTGATTGGTTCCTCTCTTCCAGGTGAGGCTTTAAAGATGTCTTCTTGTCTGATGGTTGTTTCTGGTCTGTGTGGTTTCCTGGATGCTGTTTCAATGTGTCTGACCTCATGTTCATCATTGACCCCTGCAGTCCCTCCCTCTGTGATGTAGAGCTCTGTGTAGATCTCATTCAGAAGGGTTGGGTTTCCTGCTTTAGCGATCCCCTCAAACACACACTGGAACTTCTTCTTCAGGTGAGATTTGAGTTCATGCTGACAAACTGCAGCAAGAAGTCCTGAATGAACACACAACAAAGAAGATCAATGAGTCAAAGAATAGATTTCAACATGTCATTTCCTCAAAGAATGAGTCTATGAATATATGTTGGTCCATCTCTTGAGACGTTAGTAAACGTCCCATATATCCAGCATGTTAAATCTTTAGAGAAATCCTCTTACTGCTCTGCAGACAGTCAGCCAGCTCCTCCTGCTTCATTCTCCTCAGGAAGTTTACTGTGATCTTCTCAAATGCCTCTCTGCTGCTCCTCCTCTGCTCTTCATCCTCACTGTCCAACACCTCCTCATCCTCCCTCTGACTCTCTAAGCATTCTGGGTAATCTGAACTCAGTCCCTTCTGGATCTTCTTCAGCTCGTTCTTCACAAAAGTGACGATGTTTTCCTCCAGCAGCTGGAACAGAATATTCTATGAATGACACAAAACTAAAACCATGGAAGCAAACATCAGATCCATGTTGGACAGGCTGACAATCCACTGGTCTACAAAGTGCAGCATGGAGATGATTGTGAACACAATGGATGTAAAAGTAGTTGTACATGTACAGACCATAAATATGGAGTCCAGGTGTGTTTGATGCTGCTGGACAGAAGGACCTCTGGGAACCTCTGAGCTCTCCTGGTCCTCTCTGTGGAGGAATCATGAAGAATCAGCTCACATTGTGTGTGTCCACACAGAGACCAACACAAAGATGGTTCCTCCAGACAGTAAAGTCTTGATCGTACTGCTGATCCCACTGGGAATCAACAGTCCAGCCGGCATTTCTTTGTAGTTCCGTGTGTAAAAACACCTTAAAACACTGCACCAAACCAGGGTTAAAAAGACATAAAAGACTAAACCCTATTTTAAAGAAAGCAACTCTTCTGATGTAAAGAATTATAGGCCAATGCGTACCTTATGAAGGCAAATCACTGTCAAAATCCGAGAGCGCAAATGAGATCCATGCGCACGCAAAAATCAAACAGCCACGCGCGTATTTTACTTTGACGAGCGCTTTTACATCACTCCGCCAGCAAAATTCCGTCTCGCACGAGCAGAATTCACTCTCGGACCCAGTTGCCATTGTATCTCTACATCCAATTGGTTACAATCCTGGTCTTGGGATAGACCGGATATCACTCTGACACAGACTCGGTCTGGTAGAGGTGGTTTTCAATCCGCCACTAAACACTACTCCACTACATCTCAGGATGTTCTACATTTGTCTGACAGGTTTTGTCAGCTTTTCAGACTGTAGAGGCTGATGAAATACAAATTATGTTAATAGCGTTGTTAAATACAATAATTAAAAATGTGTTAAAGTCAAGTTACTCAGATTGGTTTAAATTCACTCCATCATTCTATTACAGACAATGTGTGTTTGATACTCAAACCTCTTGTGACAAACAGCTCAAAGAAACTCGTTGATCTTAATTGATTAAAACATGATGTGATCATATTTAATCATACTGTTGTGTTTACAGAAGAGATATAATATAGTTGTATATAATATGAGCAACAATTTGGACCTGCTCAAAGATCTGGAGCCAAGATTAGGGACCACTGTTTGTATATTAACTGTTAAATCACTGATCAAGTAGTTAGTGGATGAAAAAGTATTCCGATCCTTCACTGCAGTAAACGTACTAATACCATACTGATGAAACAATACTCCACTACGAGTAAAATACCTGCATTCAAAACCTTAGTCAATGTTATTATCAGCAAAATCTACTTTAAGTGCTGAAAGTAAAAGTACCTGTGCAGTAAAATGTACATTATTTTCCCCTGACCTGCAATCTGAAAATCTCCCCTGAGCGTCTGTGTCAGAGTGATATCCGGTCTATCCCAAGATGAGGATTGTAACCAATTAGATGTAGAGATACAATGGCGACTGGGTCCGCCCACTTACTGTCAAAAAGAAAAACTGCTCGCGAGTGAGCAGGTTAAAGTTTCGCGAGCGAGCGGGTATAAGCTTCACGAGCGACTTTTGATCGCGCGAGACGAAATTTTGCTCGCGGAGTGATGTAAAAGTGCTCGTCAAAGTAGAAAAGGTCACACGAACAGGATAAGTTGGAGAGAATCTGTGTCTGAACCTTGTAGCCTCATTATTGGAGTCCCTCAGGGTTTCGTTCTGGGTCCCCTCATCTTTTCTCTTTACCCTAAGTCACTTGGTTTTTTATAAACTCGCATGGCTTGTCCTACCACAGCTATGCAGATGACACTCAACTTATCCCGTCTTTTACCCGCGAGCTAAACTTTGACAAGACCGAGCTGCTCTTCCTTCCAGGGAAGACATCTCTTGTCCATCACCGCTGACCAGCTGTCTTTCCCTGCCAACATCTCTGTGACAACCCACTACTGCAAATTCTTCACAACATCAGGAGGATATATCCCTGCAATTGTCCCCTGGCTTATGTGCCCATTGATGTATTAAGGAAACTGGATACAGCGTTCGGAGGCAGCGCTCCGTTCATTCCTATGAAAGTGGACTTACGAGTCAAGATTTCAGAGGAAAATACCCGGATCTTTCGTCAATCACATTTCTGCTCCATTATTCGTCTTTCTGGGAGAACGAGTGTCACGGATATTAAAGTTTTAGCGGTGGCTCTTCGTCCCTTTTATCTACCGAGCTAGTTTTCACGTTATTATTTAGTTCCACACCATCAGGGAGGTTTGGAACCAGAGCCTCGGACTCATAAAGGTCCCGGTACCCAAGAAGAGGAACGACTCCAGACTGTATGAAGTGGACGTAGTCATGGTGACGTTTCTCATTGGTTTGTGGACTGATGTTTTGAAGCTTCAAGTTTGGCTATTTCGCCGTTGCCAACTTGTTTTTTTTGCAACCAGTGAACAGGAAGTGACCATATCTGGACGTAGTCGTCATGACGTAGAGACACCGTATACATCTCTGGCAGAGACCTGTCAATCACTGTGTAGCCCCGCCCTAAAGCATCCCCTGCTTTATGGTCTGTTTGACTCTAAATGGACCATAATGTACGAAATGAACATCATGCTGTATTGAAGAAGACTTGAAACTAGAGATTGAGACCATAAACTCATGTTTACAATGTTTACTGAGGTAATAAATCAAGAGAGAAGTAGAGTCATTTTCTCATAGACTTCTATACAACCAGAGGAGTCGCCCCCTGGTGGTCACTAGAGAGAATGCAGATGTGAACCTGGTGTTTTTTGACATTTCCTCCGGGGTAAACGCTACATGGCTGCCCGATCCAAAGTTGTGGCTAACTTCGAGGCTAGCACCCTTCACTTTAAAGAGCAGCAGGTGACAAACAAGCCAGTTTGAAGACGACTAAAACTTAGTTTAGCGCCTCAGAAAACGACGTAATCAAGAATTAGTTTTTTTGGACGCTTTAGAAACAGGAAGGAGTTTCTGTAACCAATCGGTCGAGAGAATAAAAGCAGCGTTTTTAATATAAATCAGGTGAGAATAGAGGTGTTTATGAACGCTCCACTGGTTCCCTGGATAATTAATTACCTGAGCGTTTGGCGACTGTTTCTGAAAGACAGCGGCTGCCCCTTGGACCTGTTCCTCTTCATGGACACACAGCTGGGTTCAGGTTGATCAGAGTCCAGTTCCGGGAGGTTCCTGTTAGACAGAGAGGAAGACCACCAGAGAAGGAGATCCACTTATTAAATCTTCAGCTACAGAAGCTGCTGGAAGACTAGAAGCTATCAACAAGAAGATGAAAGTCTGAAGCTCTTCACACTGAAAGATTTCTGTTCTATCATTCATCATCTTTCTGGGAGAACGAGTTTCACGGATATTAAAGTTTTAGCGGTGGCTCTTCGTCCCTTTTATCTACTGAGATAGTGTTCTCATGCTATTATTTAGTTCCACACCACCAGGGAGGTTTGGAACCAGAGCCTCGGACTCAAAAAGGTCCCGGTACCCAAGAAGAGGAACGACTCCAGACTGTATATAGGAAGTGGACGTAGTCATGGTGACGTCTCTCATTGGTTTGTGGACTGATGTTTTGAAGCCTCAAGTTTGACTATTTCACTGTCGCCAACTTATTTTTTTGCAACCAGTGAACAGGAAGTGACCATATCTGGACTGAGGAGGAGTGACGTAGAGACGCCGTCTACGTCTCTGGTAGAGACCTGTCAATCACCGTGTAGCCCCGCCCTAAAGCATCCCCTGCTTTATGGTCTGTTTGACTCTAAATGGACCATAATGTACTAAATGAACATCATGCTGTATTGAAGAAGACTTGAAACTAGAGATTGAGACCATAAACTCATGTTTACAATGTTTACTGAGGTAATAAATCAAGAGAGAAGTAGAGTCATTGTCTCAGACTTCTATACAACCAGAGGAGTCGCCCCCTGGTGGTCACTAGACAGAATGCAGGTGTGAACCTGGTGTTTTTTGACATTTCCTCCGGGGTAAACGCTACATGGCTGCCCGATCCAAAGTTGTGGCTAACTTCGAGGCTAGCACCCTTCACTTTAAAGAGCAGCAGGTGACAAACAAGCCAGTTTGAAGACGACTAAAACTTAGTTTAGCGTCTCAGAAAACGACGCAATCACAAATTAGTTTTTTAGAGGCTTTAGAAACAGGAAGGAGTTTCTCTTACCAATCGGTCGAGAGAATAAAAGCAGCATTTTTAATATAAATCAGGTGAAAATAGAGGCGTTTATGAACGCTCCACTGCTTCCCTGGATAATTAATTACCTGAGCGTTTGGCGACTGTTTCTGAAAGACAGCGGCTGCCCCTTGGACCTGTCAATCTTCATGGACACACAGCTGGGTTCAGGTTGATCAGAGTCCAGTTCCGGGAGGTTCCTGTTAGACAGAGAGGAAGACCACCAGAGAAGGAGATCCACTTGTTAAATCTTTAGCTACAGAAGCTGCTGGAAGACTAGAAGCTATCAACAAGAAGATAAAAGTCTGAAGCTCTTGTTGGGGTCTGACATCGTGTGCTACAAAGACTTGGGCCTACAGGCTTGCAGGGCCTGCAGAGCAGTCAAAAGCCTGATTTGAGTTTAAGATTCACACCAACCCCGGTAAACGTTAAATCGCACCTGGGTGTGACTTTTTATCCAGGCTCAACACTGGGATCTAATTGGACGAGGGCCCCAGGACTTCCTGTGGTGCAACTCTGTCTGTCCCTGAAACCATAAAACTCTGCTTCACCCTCAGCTCTCGGCCATTCCACGCAATTCAATTCACTTGCAAGGAGGCACAGAAACATAGCTTTGCTGTTTTTAAAAAGAACATCCGAGGTCACAGTCTTAAATTCACTGGACGACAATGGACTCTGTTCTTGGATCCTGAAGAAGAGAAGTGGACAACTTACCTGCAGAAAGAAGAAAACACATTCTTCAGAGAAAGAGAAGAACAAATTCTCTTTCCAATCAAGTGGTTATAAGGAAGCAGAATACGCTTACTTTCTGAGAAAACCCTCTCCGCCAATACAGAGGTTCATCCACACAGCTTGGAGCTGATCAGCTTGAGTCTAACCAAGAACCTCAGAAGGACCACGTCGACCAGTAAGAAGTCATCTCACAGTAAGAGGCTTAGCTTAGTGTCTGGGCTGAGTTAGGTCATTGTGTTTTATTATCTTGTTTGTGTTTTGTTTAAGTTACTGTATTGTTATAACTGTGACTTTATCATTTAAGAAGAAGTGGAGAGCAGGGTCGTCCTTCAATCAGAGGATCGGTGGTTCGATCCCCGGCTCCGCTAGTCGATGTCGATGTGTCCTTGAGCACTTAGAGTGTGAATGATGACAAGTAGTGTGAAAGAGCTTTGAGTGGTCGGAAAGACGAGAAAAGAGCTATACAAGTACAGTCCATTTACCATTTACCATCACACACACACACACAATATTAATATAAATCAGGTGAGAATAGAGGCGTTTATGAACGCTCAACTGGCTCCCTGGATAATTCATTACCTGGCCATTTGGCCACTGTTTCTGAAAGACAGCGGCTGCCCCTTGGACCTGTCACTCTTCATGGACACACAGCTGGGTTCATGTTCATCAGAGTCCAGTTCCGTGAGGTTCCTGTTAGACAGAGAGGAAGACCACCAGAGAAGGAGATCCACTTATTAAATCTTCAGCTACAGAAGCTGCTGGAAGACTAGAAGCTATCAACAAGAAGATGAAAGTCTGAAGCTCTTCACACTGAAAGATTTCTGTTCTATCATTCATCGTCTTTCTGGGAGAACGAGTGTCACGATATTAAAGTTTTAGCGGTGGCTCTTCGTCCCTTTTATCTACCCAGCTAGTGTTCTCTGCTATTATTTAGTTCCACACCACCAGGGAGGTTTGGAACCAGAGCCTCGGACTCAAAAAGGTCCCGGTACCCAAGAAGAGGAACGACTCCAGACTGTATATAAGAAGTGGACGTCGTCATGGTGACGTTTCTCAGTTTGGCTATTTCACTGTCGCCAACTTATTTTTTTGCAACCATTGAACAGGAAGTGACCATATCTGGACATTGTCGTCATGACGTAGAGACACCGTATACGTCTCTAGTAGAGACCTGTCAATCACCGTGTAGCCCCGCCCTAAAGCATCCCCTGCTTTATGGTCTGTTTGACTCTAAATGGACCATAATGTACTAAATGAACATCATGCTGTATTGAAGAAGACTTGAAACTAGAGATTGAGACCATAAACTCATGTTTCCAATGTTTACTGAGGTAATAAATCAAGAGAGAAGTAGAGTAATTTTCTCATAGACTTCTATACAACCAGAGGAGTCGCCCCCTGGTGGTCACTAGAGAGAATGCAGGTGTGAACCTGGTGTTTCTTGACATTTCCTCCGGGGTAAACGCTACATGGCTGCCCGATCCAAAGTTGTGGCTAACTTCGAGGCTAGCACCCTTCACTTTAAAGAGCAGCAGGTGACAAACGAGCCAGTTTGAAGACGACTAAAACTTAGTTTGGCGTCTCAGAAAACGACGCAATCACAAATTTGTTTTTTAGAGGCTTTAGAAACAGGAAGGAGTTTCTGTTACCAATCGGTCGAGAGAATAAAAGCAGCGTTTTTAATATAAATCAGGTGAAAATAGAGGCGTTTATGAACGCTCCACTGCTTCCCTGGATAATTAATTACCTGAGCGTTTGGCGACTGTTTCTGAAAGACAGCGGCTGCCCCTTGGACCTGTTACTCTTCATGGACACACAGCTGGGTTCAGGTTGATCAGAGTCCAGTTCCGGGTCCGGTTCCCTGAGATCCCTGTTAGACAGAGAGGAAGACCACCAGAGAAGTTTCAGTGTGCAGTTTCTACTTCAAGAAGGTTTGTTCTTTCACATGTTTTGTGACTAACTGATGATGACTTACATTACAAATAGCTCCTCCATGGACCCGTCGCTCCTTAAGGACCCACAGCTGGGTTCAGGTTCAGGTCCAGGTTCAGGTGCTATAAAAATATTTTCTAAATAATTCCAAACAATGACTAATGCATATATGTTCAGGACAAAAAGGCTAAGATCACAATATTTGAGGTGCTATAGAAATAGATTTTTTAAATAATTCCAGACAATGTTCAGGACATCGTTGACTCCACCCATTCTAAAAATCTAATGTTTTTACTGTACCAATTAAGAGATATTTCAAAGTAAAAGTCCTGCATTTGTACTGAGAAATATATAATAATTAGTGCTGGGCAACTTAACGCGTTATTATCGCGTTAACGCATTCATTAATTAACGCCGACAATTATTTTATTGCGCGTTAACGCATTTTTTTAATTTTGAAAGTCCGTTGCTCACTGGCAGCTGTGGAGGAATGGAGACTACTGGACATCGCTGCGGTAAAGTCAGCAGACACTTACATGTTAGTGCTCCTATATGCTGACATTCACGGTAAACGCATTTAAACGGCACAGATCGGGAGCGAGCGAAGGACTTTGAAAGTTAGCGGAAAGATTAACGTGAGACAACATCCGGTTTCTTCAGACGAACATCCGGTTTTCAGAATAAGATGCCAACAAAGTATGAATTATATTCACATTAAGTATAAAACATGCTGCATCTAGTGAGTTAAAGGGAAAATACACCTAAATTGTGGGTAAAGTATCTTTATTCTTTGATTGCTGGGTAACCATCATCACCTCTGAGTTACAGCATATATTGATGAACAGTAGAGCTGCATTCAGATGCTCTGACTGTCATCAAGACACACAATTTTGCTGAAACATGTTATTCCTGTTGCAAAGCAGTGAAACGTTTCACATACAGTCACACACTGAGCACAGATAGTGAAGAGATAGAACTGCTGCTGTGTGAAGAGAACACTGCTGTTAAAAATAACCTCATGTGTTCAAAGTGTTTACAAACCAAATGTTATTGCTCTTTTGTTCATATAGCAGCACTTTAAAATAAAAGTGCGCAATACACTACTTTTGAATTCATTATTGAACTTTGCCATAACAATGAGATTAATCGCATGGATTTTTTGCAATTAATCGTAAAAAAATCCAATGCGATTAATCGCGATTAAATATTTTAATCGTTGCCCAGCACTAGTAATAACTAAATATTTGAAGTGCTATAAAAAGTATTTTCTCCATAATTCCAGACAATGACTGATGTATATGTGTTTAACACATATCTGACTCCACCCATACAGAAAATCAGACATTTGTACTGTAGCAATTAAGAGATATTTCAAAGCAAAATCATACATTTGTTCAGAGAAACAGGTACATTTCTTAATATTTTAAGTGTTATAAAAAGTATTTTCTCAATAATTAATAAACTATAACTGATGCATATGTGTTCAAGACAAGTCTGATTACAACCCTACAAAAAAGAATATTTTTTACTGTAACAAGAGATTTTTCAAAGTAAAAGTCTAACATTTGTACATTAAAAAAAGTAAATCAGGACATCTGCACAACAGAGTTTTTTTTATTTTTTCTATGTGATAATGAAGATACTGGCAGACATGCGCATTTCAGAGGTCAAAGTTGAGTCTTTTTATTATTTTATATTTAACATCTTACATTTTTTCATACATTCCTTATCTTCAGAAAGAGGTGTGTGATTATATTTGATTAGGTTCTGACAGCACCTTCAAGACTTTAGACTTTTACTTTGGAACATCTCTTATTACAGTAAAATGTCTGATTGTCAGTCTGGGTGAGTCAACGATGGCCTGAACACATACACATCAGTCATTGTCTGCAGTTATTGAGAAGAATATTTTTATAGCACCAGATATTTGAAGGTACAATTTCAGTTCAGTTTGTACTTCATAAAGTATCTTAATTGGTAAAGTTAAGATGTTTGATTGTTGTTTGGATGTGGTCAGAAATGTCCTGAACAAATACATATCAGTAAGTCAGATATCATTCATTTAATTATCTTTCATCAATCCTCAAATCAAAGAATAAAGACACTTCATCCACAATGTAGCTTTAACTCACGAGATGCAGGTAACATGTTTTATACTTAGTGTTAATATAATTCATTTAATCTTATTTCCACATTATGCAATTTATATATACGCTTAGTTGACATCTTATTGTGGAAACCGGATGTTGTCTCACGTTAAAACTTTCTCGCTTCGTTGACATCTTATTTTGGAAACCGGATGTTGTCTGACGTTAATCTTTCCGCTAACTTTGCAAAGTCCTTATAGGCGCACTAACAGTCACGTGTCTGCTGAGTTGAGCGCAGTTTTGTCAAAGTGACGTCAGTGAACTCAAACAGTCCTAAATCTGAAATAAAGAGCTTTACATGAGCTACTGAAACAAGGACACGGACATATTTCTAAACATTGTCATCATCACAGGTTTATTATCTAACATGATGAGTCTTTGGACAATGCCACGTAGTAACAACAGAGTAGATCTCTGTGGTCTGTTCCTCTTGCTCTCCCTTTAAAAACACGGTTCTTCTCTTCTTCCTCACTAGAAACGCGCTCTACAACAACAGTCCATGAGCAGTTACCTCTCCTGTGTGGCCCAGTGGGAGCCTCTCATCCCCGGGGAGGTGGACTGGGTTTCTCTCTGTGTCCGCAGGTCCGAACCCAACAGCCTTCATGCACGATGTCTGAACGTTTGCTGCTCCGTCTTTACTTTCACTTCCTCAGACACTCCCCATGCTGCAAGAGGCCACAAGAGGCCACAAGGTGTCGCTGTTGACCAGCAGACAACAACTCTACTGTTATAAATGACGCACATGTTCCTTCAGTTCTCTGCTGACTGAAATCTGTGATCTGTGAATGGCAAAGTTCAATAATGAATTCAAAAGTAGTGTATTGCGCACTTTTATTTTAAAAGTACTGCTATATGAACAAAAGGGCAATAACATTTGATGAATATGAAGTATAAAGTTGTGATTGGTCCATAAACAGAAGTACTACCTGATGCTGGTACTTGTACTTGTACTCCATGTCGTGTCTCTGCAGGCGATCCCTCAGGTCACCCTGGTGGGTCACGACTGGGGCGGCGCCCTGGTGTGGAGCATGGCTCAGTACTTCCCTGAGAGAGTCAGGTACACACACAGTACTTTATATATATATATATGTGTGTATATATATGTGTATATAGTAGTACAACGTGCTGGTTGTTGTGTGTGCAGGGCTGCAGCGTCTCTGAACACTCCTCTGTTCTCTGTGGACCCGTCAGTGAGTCCTGCTGACAAACTCAAGAATGTTCCCGTCTTTGATTACCAGCTGTACTTCCAAACACCTGTGAGTCTGTGTACAGCGTGTACTTCTACTGCACTACACCTCAGAGGTATTCATTGTACAGGACTTGTATATAAAGGAGTTTAAAACGTGTGTGTGTGTGTGTGTGTGTGTGTGTGTGTGTGTGTAGGGGGTCTGTTCGTGGGTCTCCCGCAGCAGATAAAGCGCAGCTGCTTGCTGACGGAGGCCGACCTGCAGTTCTACGTCAGCCAGTACGGAGAGCGAGGCTTCAGGTCAGAGGTCACTGTCACCTAAAGTCAACCCTCACACATCTGAACACAATAAGAACCGAACACGTTATAATGAACCATGAACTGTGTTTATCTGCTGACTCATGACTCATGACTCATGTAAAGTGAATCACTGAGAGCAGTTAAAGCTGTGATCAACGTCGTGGACATGTTGTCCCACAAAGTGAGTCGGTGTGAGAGTTGTTTAGTTTAGTTTTTATTTGTTCGAGAGGGACAATGTACATTGATGAACACTTTAAATTAAAATGTAAATGCACCCAATTACAGCCGCAAGGCTGATTTCCATTGTCTGTCCCGCTGCCACAATGTACAGGCTGAGTGTCCTAAAGGAAAAGGTCATGCCAAAATGCAATAGTAATAAACTAAAATCAATTACAGTCTGTAGCTGACAATACACAATAGTTCGATAATAAAAAGTTAACAATGGATAAAAAAGGAATCGCATGTATATATATAAAAGAAATTAGAAAAAAATATCAGTGTAAGGAAGACATTTCATATTCATCGTATTGCACCCAGATATATTGCACATAAGGGCATTAATTAATTTGCACATTTAAGGTTTCATTCATTCATATAACATAAGTACATCACATATCCATGACACTAATACTGCTAACCCAGGTTAAACTATCTATGTGCACAAGTTTGGGTGGACAACAGCCATCCCTTCATGTGCTTTTTAAAAGTGCTGAAGTTTGGGCACTCCCTAACGGAGGATGGTGAAGTGTTCCAGAGGGTGCCGCCTTTGACAGACAGAACCGTCTGACCAAAGGTGGTGCGCCTGTGTGGGATGACACAGTCTCTGTCGGAGGCTCTGGTGACTCTAGTCGCAGGGCCGCAGACAGGTCTCTGTTTGATGTACTCGTTCAGTGGAGGAGGTGCCAGACCATTTAGGACTTTGTAAATGATGCTGGCTTCTTTAAGGCTGATAAGGTTGTTAAAACTTAAAAACTTATGTTTGTTCAGGATGTGGCAGTGATGATAGGTTCGCGGTTTCTTGTCAAAGACTTTGAGTGCTCTCTTATACAGAGATTCTATGGGTTTGAGTGTTGCTGTGCACGTGAGTGACCAGCTGGTCAGGCAGTACACTAAATGTGCGACGATCATGGAACGTAGGAATGTCCTGGCTGCGTTTTCTGTCAAGCTGTTTCTGATGTGCCTGAAATTTAGGAGGTTGAATTTGATGTGAGTCGCTACCTTTTTGACATGGCTCTTAAAGGTCAGGGTGGAGTCTAGAGTTACCCCTAGGTACTTGAACTCGGTTACTAAGTCTAGCTCTGTTCCCTTTACAAATATATTCGAGTGTGTTATTTTTTTGGGCACGTTTGGAGAAAATCATACATACAGTTTTTTTCGTATTCAACAGGAGGCAGGATTTAGTGAGCCAAGCTTGGACATCAGACATAGCGGATGAGAGGATGCGTAAAGCGTCTTGGTTGTTTTTAGCTGATGTAAAGATTACAGCATCATCCGCGTACATCTGTGTAAGTATATTCTGACAGGAGTTGGGTAGTGTGTTAATAAACAGGGAAAATAAAAGCGGCCCAAGGACCGATCCTTGAGGAACACCTACAGGACATTCAAGACAGGGAGACCTAACACCATCTACAGTAACAGATTGTTTCCTGCTGGATAAGTATGATTTGAACCAGTTCAGAGCATGGGTGGAAAAGTTGAAATGGGTTAACCTGGACAGTAGGATTTGGTGATCTACAGTGTCGAAAGCTCTCTTGAGATCTAAAAAGATAGCACCGACACATGCATTCTTGTCCAACAGACCCTTGATCTTTTCAATAAGGACACACAGGGCCGTCTCAGTCGAGTGGTGGGCACGAAAACCAAACTGCATAGGATACAACAGGGGATGGTCTTTGTTTAGATGCTCTACAAGAAGTTGGGCAACCAATTTCTCTGCTATTTTTGATATTATCGGTAAGATGCAGATTGGTCTGTAGTTAGACATATCAGATTTTTTCCCAGACTTGAAGATTGGGGTTACCACCACCACCTTCCAGGCTGAGGGGACCACTGCATGTTTAAGGGATAGGTTAACCAGATGAGTTACGGGTTGGACCAAGGAGTCCTTATGTTCTTTAAAGAAGTTGGCGTTAAAGCCAAAGACATCCTTGGCTTTGGAGCTTCTCATACCACTAATGAGCTTGGCTGCCTCTGAGTCAGTTATTTCAGTGATCTTGAAGACAGGTTGGATAGAGTTGACCGGGCTCTCACTACATTCAGGAGAGGAGAAGAGCTTGGCTATCTCATCCACTGACTCCAAAAAAAAGTGGTTTAGACTAGTAGCCAGAGTGATGGGATCCCTCACTAGAAAGTTATTTATAGAGAGCTCTAGTTCCTTGTCCCGTTTGCATTTACGGCCAACCAATTTGTTAATGTTTTGCCAGATCATTTTACCGTTACCTTGTGCATTTGCGATGATTTCCAGGAAAAAGTTGGCTTTAGCCTTACGTAACGTCTGAGTAACTTTATTTCTGCTCGTTGTAAATTGTAATCTGTCGGTACCCAGGCCGGTCTTCAGCGACTGTTCCAACAGTATGTCTCTAGCAGACATGAGCACTCTACATTCCTCATTCACCCATGGTAGAGTTACCCTTCTTCACCTTATTTCTCCCTCCACTGATGAAAGGGGCCATAATCTCTTTGACTGACCTGTTAAACAGATCACCACCACTCTCAGGGTTCATACATGAGAGTAATTTGGCCCAGTTGTATTCGTGTAAGGCTGCCGCTAGGTTATGTTGCTGGTTTTTTGGTATGAATTCATAACAGGGCGTAGAATTAACTGGTTTTGAGAAGGAGTTGGAGAATCGTGACTTAGTTCATTTTCTGGAGAAAAGAATTGCATTGTGATCCGAGAGACCTGTGAGAAGGTTATGAGTGGCTACAATTCTTTCAGGTCTGTTTGAAAACAGCAAATCAATTCTTGTTCTGGAGTGGTTAGTTAACCTGGTGGGTTTTTCAATCAGCTGGGATAGGTTGAAATGATCCATGGTTTGTTTAAGCATTTTTCTGTCTTTCTTCACATCCCAGTTGATATTAAAATCCCCGATTATAATGTCTTCAGTATGGTCTCCATGGTGATTTAGGAGGGCTTGTAGTTGGTTATAGAAATCTTTTTTGGCAGAGGGTGGGCGGTACAGACATATTAAGACACAAGACATTTCCGCAGATAAGGAGATTTTCACGCCAACAGACTCAATGTTAACTCCACTGGGGGATATAAGTTGGCTGCATTTGATGGTGTCTTTAACATATAGTAGGACCCCCCCACCCCTCCCCATGGTCCTATCCTGCCTAAACACATTATAACCAGGTATAAGGACGGCTGCTTCAGGTGAGGAGCTCGAGAGCCAAGTTTCAGATAAGCCTAGGATGTCTACATGTGAGTTGTCAAGTAGATGTTCAATGTGCTCACGTTTGGGTACCATGCTACGGATGTTCAAGTGACCACATAACAACCCTCTAGGTTTAGAACCAGGGTCCCATACTAACTCGGCGTGGTTCAATGTTCTGAAGATTCTTGTCCTGAGTTTCTTCAGAGCTGGATTCCTGGGTTTTGTCAGGGATGGTCTGCGTTGACAGCTCCCACAGGGGAGTTGTGTATGCCGACTTACAGTGGATCCAGGCTGCGGACGAGCCGCCGCTAACAGACCCGGCACTGATGGTGTTAGCTGCTCCTGTTGTTGTCGCTGTCGTCGTCGTCGTCTGCTGCTGGGGCCTGGGACCAACCCAGTGGTGGCTGGCACGCTGCCGCTGGGGCCCGGGTACAGCCTGATTGTAGCTGACATGCTACAATCGTTAGCGACCATGTCCGTCACCACCGCCACAACAACAAGCAGGAGAGGGAAATAGTCTCTGATCGCATTCATCACCTTTTCACAACGTTTTGCGCTTCTCAAGCTTTGTAGTAGTGGCCGTCCTTGGGTCCCAGTTGTGTCTTGTGTGGCCGCAGAATTATCGCCGAAGCTCCCCGAAGCTCGTCCCCGCGCTGCTCTCTGTGTTGTGGCTCAAGCTGTGATGATCAAGTCCTCAACCTCAAAGTCCTCAAAGATGAAGTGTTGTCGTGGACATGTTGTCCCACAAAGGGACTCGGTGTGAGAGTTGTCGTGGACATGTTGTCCCACAAAGGGACTCGGTGTGAGAGTTGTCGTGGACATGTTGTCCCACAAAGGGACTCGGTGTGAGAGTTGTCGTGGACATGTTGTCCCACAAAGGGACTCGGTGTGAGAGTTGTGGTGCAGAGACCTTCACGTGTCTTCACAGCGAGTCCTTCTGCTGCTCTGCTCCACAGGAGGCCGTTGAACTGGTACCGGAACATGGAGGCCAACTGGAGGTGGATGTGTTCTCGTCCCGCTGAGAAGGTTCGTCTCACACACACACACACACACACAGGCAATACATATATGAATACATGTACATATAAATACACGTGTGTGTGTGTGTGTGTGTGTGTGTGTCAGCTGCTGATGCCGACTCTGATGGTGACGGCCGGTAAAGACCAGGTGCTGCTGCCGGCCTTCTCCAAAGGAATGGAGGACAAGGTGAGCAAAACAAACCCCCCAAAGAACTACTAATCCCACCGTTGTGATGGTAGATTATATTAAATATGGATTATTGTAAATGACTGCAGATGCTGAACCTGAGCAGAGCCCACCTGGAGGAGTGTGGACACTGGACTCAGATGGAGAGGCCGGAGGAGACCAACAGCATCCTGATCTCATGGCTCAAAGGAGCCCTGAAGGAGGCCGGAGGCCTCAACGTGGCCCCCAAACTGTGAGGGGGGCGGAGCCAGACACCATGATGATATGAAGTCATAAACATATCAGAAAGAACATAAATCATTGTGAATGCTACGTTGAGCTGCTTTAGACTGTCGATCAGACAAATGAACCATTCATGTGATCTTTAAAGGAAAGAATCATCAATAAGTCAGATATGAACTTCAGATGTTTAGATGTGGAGGAGACGACATGAACACACGAGACACGGACCAGAAGGACTCACATGGTGGATTCTGACAAACTAAATGAGAGAAACACAGAACACGGCTCCAAGATCACTTTATTTGTAAAGTGGAGATTTGACAACTGTGACAATAAAACTCTGTTAAACTCTTTGTTTGATTCTGGAGACATTCCATCGGTCTGCAAACAAAGATGAAGGTTTGTGTGAACTTCTACTGAAACAACGACGTCATGAAGCGTTTGATGGTGAGCTGTAGCTTCTGTTTATTAGCTTAGCATTATGTAGCATTTATCTTTGGTTAAAGACACGTTGATTAAATATGCAGCACACGGACAGAGTCTAAATATTTTGAGGAAAAATATTTTATATTATAGAGTTTATCTTGAGACTTAAATGTTCATGTAAATATTATGAACTTTTCTCTAAAAAATGACTTTAATATTTCAAAATGTTATGACTTCATGCTGAACAATCGTGGAATAAATATAATAAAAAGTCAAAGTAGACATTTCGATGAAATGTCTGTAATATTAGACAATATTTCAAGAAAAAAACCCAAATATGATCTCTTCATCTCATAACCGTCTTCTTGAACTCCTGCACAGTGTCGCCCTCCTGTGGTCACAAGGAGAAGTGTTCACAGCTTCTTCTCCTTAAACAGCTTCTTCCAGGCCGGCATGATGTGCTCGTAGATCCTCTCCATCTGAAACACAAACAGCCTCAATGATGCTCATCTGGCTTCTCTTTAAAGTCAACATTTGAACTACGCTTTAAGTTAAACAAGTTTGTTAAATGTTAGATATAAATGTTAGATATAAGAGGGCCCTCTGGCTGAGGCCCGACGACACCGCCAGAACCAGGGTGACCGTCTTGATCAGCAGGGTCCATTTCCCCAAGTAGCCCCGGATGATGAAGCCGCTGAGGATCGTCTCGATCTGCAAAACAAACACACAACTGTTGGAGCCTGTCGGAGAGCTGCGTGACCCGTCGTCAGCGCTTCTCTCACCTCTGGGATTCCTGAACCGCAGGCGTACGGAGCGAACACTCGCACCAGCGACACCGCCAGGAAGGAGAACAGCAGCGCCCACAGAACGTACAGGAAGTAGTTCAACACGTACGCCCCCGCTCCCTGAAAGAGACCAAACACACATCGATCCTCTCTCCGCCCGTCAAACGCTGCTCCACAGTGAGACTTCTCTACAAACGTGTGCTTCCTCGTGTTCCCGTGGTCTGACCTCGGCGTGGCCCGTCATCAGCTCGGCCCATTTCTGCCACTGAGGACACTCGTCCCGGTCGTCCAAAGTCGTCTCGTTGGACGTCCGGCAGCGCTGCTCGTGGCTGTAATAGAAGGCCGTCAGACACACGCCTTCCTTCAGGTCGGTCATCCAGTCCACCGCCAGGTCGATCACTCCGGCCAGCGTGCCTGCAGAAGACACAACGTTCCCCAGTGAGACGTGATGTTTTGAGAGGGATCTGTTGGGGAACGTTCCGCGTCCTGGTCCCTCCTGACTGACCTGAGAGCAGGCCGATGAGCAGCATCACCACCCATCCCGACCAGGCGTCCAGCAGGCTCTTGATCAGCTCCCAGAAGGACTCTTTACTCTTACTGGTGATCTGGTAGACGAGCACACAGAGTACTTACAGCTGATGAATACTCCTACGTATACACGAGGGTATGTGGAGAACCTGGTCACACCTTGCGGTGGCGGTCCGTGTCTCTGGACTTCTCCCTCAGCCAGTCGATGGTGTGGAAGTCTTCATACGTGCCCACGTCAGGAAAAGGCTCGTCCAGGAAATCCATCAAGTTTCCAGCTCCGTTCATCTCCTCTGTGGGCGTGGCACTGCTGCCGCCTGGCAGAGAGGAAGTGTTCATCGTTACCTTCCACTTTAATATCTGCTGCTGCACAGCGTGTACCTCGTGATGAACACACTTTTATATTTACTCTCTTCATCAGTCAATGAAATATCAAAGAAATGTATTTGTTGTTCCAGCCAACAGTCTAAAAACAGAGAAACGTTCTGAAGGAGCTGCAGCTAGAAACGTTCAGCATTAACTGAAAGAAAAGCAATAATTCAATAGTTATTAATCTCACACACACACACACACACACACACACACACTACATGATGGTAGCTGGCCTGTATCACTGCTCTTGTCGTCCTCTTGTTGTTGTTTATGTTTCTTGTAATTAAATAATAAATAACAATGGAAGCCACCGTCGGAGCACAACTCTGCAGCGTGACACTGATGCTGAACAGCAGCTTTAAACAGTCTCACGGTTCATGAACAACACAACAGCTGCAGAAGAAGACACAGCTGAACGCTGCAGACACGGCTAGCTGTGTTAGCATGTAAAGCTAACGCTATATCCGTCAGTTAGCTCCATAAAGTCGTCTTCTTACCGTCACCAGGCTCCATGTTACAGTCCATCCTGACGACTACAGGTGGAGAATGTGTCCTTTGAATCAGTACCGTGTTTAATGTCGGCTACGTTTCACATTTTAGCTTAAATATACAGAGAAAAGAGGCGTTAAACGTCAAGAAATAAACAGACGGCGTCATAGACAGCGTTTCCCACAATGCACCTGCTCAGCCTCACGCTCACGTTTCCCACAATGCACCTGTTCAGCCTCACGCTCACGTTGTAGATCGTCTATTGTAAAGATGGTGTGATGGACAGAGGTAGAAGAACTACTCAGATCATTTACTAAAGTATAAGTACAAATACCACAATGTAGAAATACTCTGTTACAAGTAAAGAGAGAATATAAGTATAAAGTATCAGAATAAAGAAGTACTAAAGTACTGGGATATGGAGAGGCTCTCTGGAGGTAGAACTCATGTCTGATGTGGGACATGAACATGGTGCTTGAGGCTGATTTAATCTGGTGAACTGGGAGAGGATGAGTTTATTCAGAGGTGACTTTACTGGACCTGGAACCAGCCAGACTTCCTCCTCCCTCCTCTTCCTCTCAGGGATGTGGTCTTCTTCAGGGTCTCCTCTGATCCACCTCTCTGTGGAGAAACACTGGAGACAAATACAGCTGCTGCCTGAACATCTGTTTACAGATATTATATAAAACCATTTTATATAATGTTTTGACAGATGTACGATTGTACTTTTTACTAAAAAGTACAATATGTACCTCTGAGATGTAGTACAGTATAAAGTACAACATGTACCTCTGAGGTGTAGTACAGTATAAAGTACAACATGTACCTCTGAGATGTAGTACAGTATAAAGTACAACATGTACCTCTGAGGTGTAGTACAGTATAAAGTACAACATGTACCTCTGAGATGTAGTATAGTATAAAGTACTATATGTACCTCTGAGATGTAGTGCAGTATAAAGTACTATATGTACCTCTGAGATGTAGTACACTATAAAGTACTGCATGTACCTCTGAGGTGTAGTACAGTATAAAGTACAATATGTACCTCTGAGATGTAGTGCAGTATAAAGTACTATATGTACCTCTGAGATGTCGTACAGTATAAAGTACAACATGTACCTCTGAGATGTAGTATAGTATAAAGTACTATATGTACCTCTGAGATGTAGTGCAGTATAAAGTACTATATGTACCTCTGAGATGTAGTACAGTATAAAGTACTACATGTACCTCTGAGATGTAGTACAGTATAAAGTACAACATGTACCTCTGAGATGTAGTACAGTATAAAGTACAACATGTACCTCTGAGATGTAGTACAGTATAAAGTACAACATGTACCTCTGAGATGTAGTACAGTATAAAGTACTACATGTACCTCTGAGATGTAGTACAGTATAAAGTACAACATGTACCTCTGAGATGTAGTACAGTATAAAGTACATGTACCTCTGAGGTGTAGTACAGTATAAAGTACAACATGTACCTCTGAGGTGTAGTACAGTATAAAGTACTACATGTACCTCTGAGGTGTAGTACAGTATAAAGTACAACATGTACCTCTGAGGTGTAGTACAGTATAAAGTACAACATGTACCTCTGAGGTGTAGTACAGTATAAAGTACTACATGTACCTCTGAGGTGTAGTACAGTATAAAGTACAACATGTACCTCTGAGGTGTAGTACAGTATAAAGTACTACATGTACCTCTGAGGTGTAGTACAGTATAAAGTACATGTACCTCTGAGGTGTAGTACAGTATAAAGTACTACATGTACCTCTGAGGTGTAGTGCAGTATAAAGTACTATATGTACCTCTGAGATGTAGTACAGTATAAAGTACTACATGTACCTCTGAGATGTAGTACAGTATAAAGTACATGTACCTCTGAGGTGTAGTACAGTATAAAGTACATGTACCTCTGAGATGTAGTACAGTATAAAGTACATGTACCTCTGAGGTGTAGTACAGTATAAAGTACAACATGTACCTCTGAGGTGTAGTACAGTATAAAGTACTACATGTACCTCTGAGGTGTAGTACAGTATAAAGTACAACATGTACCTCTGAGGTGTAGTACAGTATAAAGTACTACATGTACCTCTGAGGTGTAGTACAGTATAAAGTACAACATGTATCTCTGAGGTGTAGTACAGTATAAAGTACTACATGTACCTCTGAGGTGTAGTACAGTATAAAGTACAACATGTACCTCTGAGGTGTAGTACAGTATAAAGTACTACATGTACCTCTGAGGTGTAGTACAGTATAAAGTACATGTACCTCTGAGGTGTAGTACAGTATAAAGTACAACATGTATCTCTGAGGTGTAGTACAGTATAAAGTACTACATGTACCTCTGAGGTGTAGTACAGTATAAAGTACATGTACCTCTGAGGTGTAGTACAGTATAAAGTACTACATGTACCTCTGAGGTGTAGTACAGTATAAAGTACAACATGTACCTCTGAGGTGTAGTACAGTATAAAGTACATGTACCTCTGAGGTGTAGTACAGTATAAAGTACTACATGTACCTCTGAGGTGTAGTACAGTATAAAGTACATGTACCTCTGAGGTGTAGTACAGTATAAAGTACAACATGTACCTCTAAGGTGTAGTACAGTATAAAGTACATTATATACCTCTGAGATGTAGTACAGTATAAAGTACAACATGTACCTCTGAGATGTAGTACAGTATAAAGTACTACATGTACCTCTGAGATGTAGTACAGTATAAAGTACAACATGTACCTCTGAGATGTAGTACAGTATAAAGTACTACATGTACCTCTGAGGTGTAATACAGTATAAAGTACTACATGTACCTCTGAGATGTAGTACAGTATAAAGTACAATATGTACCTCTGAGATGTAGTACAGTATAAAGTACAACATGTACCTCTGAGATGTAGTACAGTATAAAGTACTACATGTACCTCTGAGATGTAGTACAGTATAAAGTACAACATGTACCTCTGAGATGTAGTACAGTATAAAGTACTACATGTACCTCTGAGATGTAGTACAGTATAAAGTACAACATGTACCTCTGAGATGTAGTACAGTATAAAGTACTACATGTACCTCTGAGGTGTAGTACAGTATAAAGTACTACATGTACCTCTGAGATGTAGTACAGTATAAAGTACAATATGTACCTCTGAGATGTAGTACAGTATAAAGTACTACATGTGCCTCTGAGGTGTAGTACAGTATAAAGTACTACATGTACCTCTGAGGTGTAGTACTGGTGTACTGGTTCATTGGGTACATTCATTAAATACATATTCATGTTATCAGATATTCATCATATTCATAAATCTTAACTGGTTCTTTAATCATCGCAGTAGTTCTGAGGAAGACAACAAATACACAAATACACCAATTTAGTACTTTTATTGAGACCAAAACCATAATCCAATACAAAAACAGAAGGTACTTCATGAAATACAGCTTCCATCTTTAAAGCAGTAGAAGTACACGTTTACAATGTGAAGTACTGATCATTTCAATCAATATGAATCATGTGATGAACACATGTATTATAATAACAGACAGATTAGAGTCACTGTGATCTGCTCAACAACTGGTTCATTGCACAGAGAAAGTTTCTGTGAACTCAAAGTACACGAGTACACAGTTCCACATGAAGAACTCCTTCAACAGAAGATGATGCAGCACTGAACTGCTTCTGATCTTCATATTTATGTTCTTTAATGTCACAAAGAGCTCAGGAAGAAACTGATCACGAGCATTATTAGTGTGAGCAGACTTATTAACTCATCTTTGTTAGATTATTAACATTTCACCGCATGTTATGATGGTTCAGACACCCACAGACCTACAGAGACACTGAGGAACCGGAACTGAACGAGAACCCAAAGCCAGGATACAGAGGTTCAGTGAATGTGGTGTTGAAGGTGTGGAGGTGGATCAATGTGTCTGAGGAGACTCTGTAGAAGGACAGAGAGCCAGCAGGACAGTCCACATACACTGCTACTCTACCAGAGGAGGAGGAGGAGGAGAAGGAGGAGGAGGAGGAGAAGGAGATGGGTGTATCTGTCTTATTGTGCCAGACAGAGTAACCATCATCAGAGCACCACAGACTCCAGGACTGATCATTCCATCCAAACCAACAGTAATCACTGTTTCCTTTCCTTCTGATTCCTCTGTAACTCACTGATATATAAACTCTTCCTCTCCACTCGACCTCCCAGTAACAGTGACCAGTCAGACCAGTTGTACACAGCAGCTGATGAAAGACATCAAACCTGTCTGGATGATCAGGATATGACTGATCCTCCACAAGTGTCACCTTCCTGTTGTTGTCAGACAGTTTGAGGTTTCTGTTCACTGTGTTTGTGTCGAGTGTGAGTTCACAGGAATCTGATGGAGAGAACAAGACACAATACAGCTGCAGTTATTAATCTATCATCTGTTTGATGATGACATCAGAGATGTGAATGAGTGATGTCACAGTTTGAAGATGCTTTGTTTTCATGGATCAATCTAAATAAACACTTACATTTCCTCAGACCTGGTCTCAACCATCGGTCTCCAGCAGGCTCCACCCTGATGGGAGTATGGAGGTCAGACAGCAGCCTCAGTCCTGGACCATTGTAGCTCAGGTCCAGCTGTCTCAGATGGGAGGGGTTGGATCTCAGAGCTGAGTCCAGAGAAACACAGCCTTCCTCTGTGACCAGACAGCCTGACAGCCTGCAAACCACATACAGAAGAACCCTCTGTGAACATGTGGCGGTACGTTCTGGTACATCTTTAGTTCAGATACAAGTTTAGGATCAACCTGGAACATCCTGCTGGAAGGTAATTCTGAGTCTAGAAGCTAACGTTTAGTTAAAGGTCCTTTGACACATTCCTACGTAGGTCTGCAGTTTATCATCTTATGTAAATCTGATTTGAAATAGTCATCTAATATGATAGTAATATAACAGTTGAATGGGTGAATTAATCCTGACCTCAGAGTCTCCAGTTCACAGTGTGTACTCTCCAGTCCAGCAGACAGCAGCTTCACTCCTGAATCCTGCAGGTCGTTGTTACTCAGGTCCAGGTCTCTCAGACTAGAGGACTGGGAGCTGAGGACTGAGGACAGAGCTTCACAGCTTCTCTCTGAGAGGTTGCAGTGTCTCAGACTGAAGGAAATAATTACATCTATGTTAAAATGTTTGCTAAGCAGCTGCATTTTTCAACCTGATTCCTATTTTTTTTCCATGTTATAGTGTCTTGAGTGACTAACGGGGACAACAGTTCCTGAAATTGGTCAAGTATTGAGGAGAACGCGACGAAGTAAAACGTTCTTACCTTTCTCATTCCGTTTAATGTTTCATGTGACTTGTTGCCAAAGTTGGAGAAAGGAGTACCATTGGACACAGTTTTTGTCAGATTTAGTTGTGATGGAGTACATAAAGTGTAGCTGAATATGTCAGTTACTTATAACAACAATCTGAGCCTGTCTGTGGCAACAACAAGCTCTTTTCGTGGACCTACGGTGACGTTGAGGAGTTGCCCGAACGATTACATTGCAGACCGTTTAGCGTCTCTCGTCTTCAGCGTCCTCCCTCAATACTGGACCAACTTGTACCCATTAGTCACTTAGACACAAGGACAAAGGTCCAAGTTACCCTCTAAAGTTAAGAGATGTCTCAAATCATTTGAGACAAAGCGTAACATGATCTGACCTGAGAGTCTCCAGTTCACAGTGTGTACTCTCCAGTCCAGCAGACAGCAGCTTCACTCCTGAATCCTGCAGGTTGTTGTTACTCAGGTCCATCTCTCTCAGACTAGAGGACTGGGAGCAGATGACTGAGGACAGAGCTTCACAGCTTCTCTCTGAGAGGTTACAGCCACTCAGTCTGAAGAAGCAACAGAAAACAAGTAATACGTTATCACTCTCCGTTTGTTCTACTACCATCAGGAAGGAGAGACAGGACCATCAAAACCCGGACTAACAGGCTGAGGAACAGCTTCTTCCCCAGAGCGGTTTCCTCCATCACCCCCCACCCACCACCCCACCCAGCTCACAGACAGTGCTGCGCTGAAACAAATATAGTCAATAACATGTCACTTTAACTAAGCACATTTTTCTTGTCTTGTCTGAATGTTTTTATACATTTTCCCCCTTAACGGGATAAATATAATATAATACAATTTTTAAAAAATATAGCTTTTATTGATTATTAAAGCCTACTTACAGAGCTTTGTTGGAGACTTTGACCACTGGCAGCAGCCTCAGAAGAGCATCCTCAGAAGCAGAGTATTTCTTCAGGTCAAACACGTCCAGATCTTTTTCTGATGACAGTAAGATGAAGCCCAGAGCTGACCACTGAGCAGGAGACAGTTTATCTCTGGAGAGACGTCCTGACCTCAGGGACTGTTGGATATCCTCCACTAGAGAACCAGCATTCAGTTCATTCAGACAGTGGAACAGATTGATGCTTTTCTCTGGAGACACATTCTCACTGATCTTCTCCTTGATGTACTGGACTGTTCTCTGATTGGTCAGTGAGCTACTTCCTGTCGGTGTCAGCAGACCTCGTAGGAGAGTCTGATTGGTCTCCAGAGAAAGACCCAGGAGGAAGCGGAGGAACAAGTCCAGGTGTCCATTTGGACTCTGTAAGGCCTTGTCCACAGCACTCAGGTAGAGATGTGTTAGTTCAGGTTTGTCTCTAAAGACTTCAGACCTACGGGAGGTTCTTTGTTCTTCTGACAGCAGATTGACACCAGAGTTGATGAAGGTCAGATGGACATGAAGAGCAGCCAGAAACTCCTGAACACTCAGATGGACGAAGCAGAAGACCTTGTCCTGGTACAGTCCTCTCTCCTCTCTAAAGATCTGTGTGAACACTCCTGAGTACACTGAGGCTTCTCTGATGTCGATGCCACACTCTGTCAGGTCGGATTCATAGAAGATCAGGTTCCCTTTCTGCAGCTGATCAAAAGCCAGTTTTCCCAGAGACTCGGTCATCTTCCTGCTCTCTGGACTCCAGTGTGGATCTGTCTCAGCTCCTCCATCATACTTGACCTTCTTCAGTTTGGACTGAAACACCAGGAAGTGGATGTACATCTCAGTCAGGGTCTTGGGCAGCTCTCCTCCCTCTCTGGTCTTCAACACATCCTCCAGAACTGTAGCAGTGATCCAGCAGAAGACTGGGATGTGGCACATGATGTGGAGGCTTCGTGAGGTCTTGATGTGGGAGATGATCCTGCTGGCCTGCTCCTCATCTCTGAATCTCTTCCTGAAGTACTCCTCCTTCTGTGGGCCGGTGAACCCTCTGACCTCTGTCACCATGTCAACACACTCAGGAGGGATCTGATTGGCTGCTGCAGGTCGTGTGGTTATCCAGAGTCGAGCAGAGGGAAGCAGTTTCCCCCTGAAGAGGTTTGTCAGCAGCACATCCACTGAGGTGGACTCTGTAACATCAGTCAGGACCTCATTGTTGTAGAAGTCCAGAGGAAGTCGACACTCATCCAGACCGTCAAAGATGAACAAAACCAGGAACTCTTCAAACCTGCAGACTCCTGCTTCTTTGGTTTCACTGAAGAATCGATGAACAAGTTCCACCAAGCTGAACTTCTTCTCTTTCAACACATTCAGCTCTCTGAAAGTGAATGGAAATGTGAACTGTATGTCCTGGTGGTCTTTGTCTTCAGCCCAGTCCAGAGTGAACTTCTGTGTTAAGACTGTTTTCCCAACGCCAGCCACTCCCTTTGTCATCACTGTTCTGATTGGTTCCTCTCTTCCAGGTGAGGCTTTAAAGAGGTCTTCTTGTCTGATGGTTTTTTCTGGTCTGTGTGGTTTCCTGGATGCTGTTTCAATGTGTCTGACCTCATGTTCATCATTGACCCCTGCAGTCCCTCCCTCTGTGATGTAGAGCTCTGTGTAGATCTGATTCAGAAGGGTTGGGTTTCCTGCTTTAGCGATCCCCTCAAACACACACTGGAACTTCTTCTTCAGGTTAGATTTGAGTTCACGCTGACAAACTGCAGCAGGAAGTCCTGAATGAACACACAACAAAGAAGATCAATGAGTCAAAGAATAGATTTCAACATGTCATTTCCTCAAAGAATGAGTCGATGAATATATGTTGGTCCATCTCTTCAGACATTAGTAAACGTCCCATTTATCCAGCATGTTAAATCTTTAGAGAAATCCTCTTACTGCTCTGCAGACAGTCAGCCAGCTCCTCCTGCTTCATTCTCCTCAGGAAGTGCAGTGTGATCTTCACAAAAGCCTTTCTGCTGCTCCTCCTCTGCTCTTCATCCTCACCATCCAACACCTCCTCATCCTCCCTCTGATTCTCTAAGCATTCTGGGTAATCTGAACTCACAACCTTCTGGATCTTCTTCAGCTCGTTCTTCACAAAAGTGACGATGTTCTCCTCCAGCAGCTGGAACAGAATATTCTATGAATGACACAAACTAAAACCATGGAAGCAAACATCAGATCCATGTTGGACAGACTGACAATCCATTGGTCTACAAAGTGCAGCATGGAGATGATTGTGAACACAATGGATGTAAAAGTAGTTGTACATGTACAGACCATAAATATGGAGTCCAGGTGTGTTTGATGCTGCTGGGCAGACGGACCTCTGGGAACCTCTGAGCTCTCCTGGTCCTCTCTGTGGAGGAATCATGAAGAATCAGCTCACATTGTATCTGTCGACACAGAGACCAACACAAAGATGGTTCCTCCAGACAGTAAAGTCTTGATCGTACTGCTGATCCCACTGTCCCGGCTGCATTTCTTTGCAGTTCCGTGTGTAAAAACACCTTAAAACACTGCACCAAACCAGGGTTAAAAAGACATAACAGACCAAACCCTATTTTAAAGAAAGCAACTCTTCCGATGTAAAGAATTATAGGCCAATGCGTACCTCAACCAGAACAAGCTTCTTGACCAACACCAGTCTGGTTTCATTCAGGCTACTCAACCGAGACCGCCGTCCTTGCCGTCACAGAGGAACCCCACATTGCTGGATCAGCCTTCCCACTCCCCTCGGCCGTCATCCTGCTGGACCTTTCAGCGTTGTTGACACAGTGAACCACCAGATCCTCCTCCCCACCCTCCAAGAACTCAAGCTCTGCTCTCTCCTTGTTCACATTCTACCTCAAAGGTCACACGAACAGGATACGTTGGAGAGAATCTGCATCTGAACCTTGTAGCCTCATTATTTGAGTCCCTCGGGGTTTCGTTCTGGGTCCCCTCATCTTTTCTCTTTACCCTAAGTCACTTGGTTTTTTATACACTCGCATGGCTTGTCCTACCACAGCTATGCAGATGACACTAAACTTATCCCGTCTTTTACCCGCGAGCTAAACTTTTACAAGACCGAGCTGCTCTTCCTTCCAGGGAAGACATCTCTTGTCCATCACCGCTGACCAGCTGTCTTTCCCTGACAACATCTCTGTGACAACCCACTACTGCAAATTCTTCACAACATCAGGAGGATATATCCCTGCAATTGTCCCCTGGCTTATGTGCCCATTGATGTATTAAGGGAACTGGATACAGAGTTCGGAGGCAGCGCTCCGTTCATTCCTATGAAAGTGGACTTACGAGTCAAGATTTCAGAGGAAAATACCCGGATCTTTCGTCAATCAGATTTCTGCTCCATTATTCATCTTTCTGGGAGAACGAGTGTCACGATATTAAAGTTTTAGCGGTGGCTCTTCGTCCCTTTTATCTACCCAGCTAGTGTTCTCATGCTATTATTTAGTCCCACACCACCAGGGAGGTTTGGAACCAGAGCCTCGGACTCAAAAAGGTCCCGGTACCCAAGAAGAGGAACGACTCCAGACTGTATATAAGAAGTGGACGTAGTCATGGTGACGATCCTCATTGGTTTGTGGACTGATGTTTTGAAGCCTCAAGTTTGGCTATTTCGCCGTTGCCAACTTGTTTTTTTTGCAACCAGTGAACAGGAAGTGACCATATTTGGACGTAGTCGTCATGACGTAGAGACGCCGTATATGTCTCTGGTAGAGACCTGTCAATCACCGTGTAGCCCCGCCCTAAAGCATCCCCTGCTTTATGGTCTGTTTGACTCTAAATGGACCATAATGTACTAAATGAACATCATGCTGTGTTGAAGAAGACTTGAAACTAGAGATTGAGACCATAAACTCATGTTTACAATGTTTACTGAGGTAATAAATCAAGAGAGAAGGAGAGTCATTTTCTCATAGACTTCTATACAACCAGAGGAGTCGCCCCCTGGTGGACACTAGAGAGAATGCAGGTGTGAACCTGGTGCTTTTTGACATTTCCTCCGGGGTAAACGCTACATGGCTGGCCGATCCAAAGTTGTAGCTAACTTCGAGGCGAGCATCCTTTTACTTTAAAGAGCAGCAGGTGGCAAACAACCCAGTTTGAAGGAGCCTACAACTTAGTTTAGCGGCTCAGAAAACAATGCAATCACGAATTAGTTTTTAGATGCTTTAGAAACAGGAAGGAGTTTCTGTTACCAATCGGTCGAGAAAATAAAAGCAGCATTTTTAATATAAATCAGGTGAGAATAGAGGCTTTTATGAACGTTCCACTGGTTCCCTGGATGATTAATTACCTGGGCGTTTGGCGACTGTTTCTGAACCACAGCGGCTGCCCCTTGGACCTGTCACTCTTCATGGACACACAGCTGGGTTCAGGTTGATCAGAGTCCAGTTCCAGGAGGTTCCTGCTAGACAGAGAGGAAGACCACCAGAGAAGGAGATCCACTTATTAAATCTTCAGCTACAGAAGCTGCTGGAAGACTAGAAGCTATCAACAAGAAGATAAAAGTCTGAAGCTCTTCACACTGAAAGATTTCTGTTCTATCATTCATCATCTTTCTGGGAGAACGAGTGCCACGATATTAAAGTTTTTGCGGTGGCTCTTCGTCCCTTTTATCTACCCAACTAGTGTTCTCATGCTATTATTTAGTTCCACACCACCAGGGAGGTTTGGAACCAGAGCCTTGGATTCAAAAAGGTCCCGTAGTCTGGACGTAGTCGTCATGACGTAGAGACACCGTATACGTCTCTGGTAGATACCTGTCAATCACTGTGTAGCCCCGCCCTAAAGCATCCCCTGCTTTATGGTCTATTAGAGACCTGTCAATCACCGTGTAGCCCTGCCCCTAAAGCATCCCCTGCTTTATGGTCTATTAGAGACCTGTCAATCACTGTGTAGCCCCGCCCTAAAGCATCCCCTGCTTTATGGTCTATAAGAGACCTGTCAATCACCGTGTAGCCCTGCCCCTAAAGCATCCCCTGCTTTATGGTCTATTAGAGACCTGTCAATCACCGTGTAGCCCCGCCCTAAAGCATCCCCTGCTTTATGGTCTGTTTGACTCTAAATGGACCATAATTTACTAAATGAACATCATGCTGTATTGAAGAAGACTTGAAACTAGAGATTGAGACCATAAACTCATGTTTACTGAGGTAATAAATCAAGAGAGAAGTAGAGTCATTTTCTCATAGACTTCTATACAACCAGAGGAGTCGCCCCCTGGTGGACACTAGAGAGAATGCAGGTGTGAACCTGGTGCTTTTTGACATTTCCTCTGGGGTAAACGCTATATGGCTGCCCGATCCAAAGTTGTGGCTAACTTCGAGGCTAGCACCCTTCACTTTAAAGAGCAGCAGGTGGCAAACGAGCCAGTTTGAAGGAGCCTACAACTTAGTTTAGCGCCTCAGAAAATGACGTAATCACGAATTCGTTTTTTAGAGGCTTTAGAAGCAGGAAGGAGTTTCTGTTACCAATCGGTCAAGAGAATAAAAGCAGCGTTTTCAATATAAAGCAGGTGAAAATAGAGGCGTTTATGAACGTTCCACTGGTTCCCTGGATGATTAATTACCTGGGCGTTTGGCGACTGTTTCTGAACCACAGCGGCTGCCCCTTGGACCTGTCACTCTTCATGGACACACAGCTGGGTTCAGGTTGATCAGAGTCCAGTTCCAGGAGGTTCCTGCTAGACAGAGAGGAAGACCACCAGAGAAGGAGATCCACTTATTAAATCTTCAGCTACAGAAGCTGCTGGAAGACTAGAAGCTATCAACAAGAAGATGAAAGTCTGAAGCTCTTCACACTGAAAGATTTCTGTTCTATCATTCATCATCTTTCTGGGAGAACGAGTGCCACGATATTAAAGTTTTAGCGGTGGCTCTTCGTCCCTTTTATCTACCCAACTAGTGTTCTCATGCTATTATTTAGTTCCACACCACCAGGGAGGTTTGGAACCAGAGCCTCGGACTCAAAAAGGTCCCGTAGTCTGGACGTAGTCGTCATGACGTAGAGACACCGTATACATCTCTGGTAGAGACCTGTCAATCACTGTGTAGCCCCGCCCTAAAGCATCCCCTGCTTTATGGTCTATTTGAGACCTGTCAATCACCGTGTAGCCCCGCCCTAAAGCATCCCCTGCTTTATGGTCTGTTTGACTCTAAATGGACCATAATTTACTAAATGAACATCATGCTGTATTGAAGAAGACTTGAAACTAGAGATTGAGACCATAAACTCATGTTTACAATGTTTACTGAGGTAATAAATCAAGAGAGAAGTAGAGTCATTTTCTCATAGACTTCTATACAACCAGAGGAGTTGCCCCCTGGTGGACACTAGACAGAATGCAGGTGTGCACCTGGTGCTTTTTGACATTTCCTCCGGGGTAAACGCTATATGACTGCCCGATCCAAAGTTGTGGCTAACTTCGAGGCTAGCACCCTTCACTTTAAAGAGCAGCAGGTGGCAAACGAGCCAGTTTGAAGGAGCCTACAACTTAGTTTAGCGCCCCAGAAAATGACGTAATCACGACTTAGTTTTTTAGAGGCTTTAGAAGCAGGAAGGAGTTTCTGTTACCAATCGGTCGAGAGAATAAAAGCAGTGTTTTTAATATAAAGCAGGTGAAAATAGAGGCGTTTATGAACGTTCCACTGGTTCCCTGGATGATTAATTACCTGGGCGTTTGGCGACTGTTTCTGAACCACAGCGGCTGCCCCTTGGACCTGTCACTCTTCATGGACACACAGCTGGGTTCAGGTTGATCAGAGTCCAGTTCAGGGTCCGGTTCCCTGAAGTCCCTGTTAGACAGAGAGGAAGACCACCAGAGAAGTTTCAGTGTGCAGTTTCTACTTTAAGAAGGTTTGTTCTTTCACTTGTTTTGTGACTAACTGATGCTGACTTACGTTACAAATAGCTCCTCCATGGACCCGTCACTCCTTAAGGACCCACAGCTGGGTTCAGGTTCAGGTCCAGGTTCAGGTGCTACAAAGATATTTTTCCAAACAATGACTAATGTTTAGGACAAAAAGGCTAATAACACAATATTTGAGGTGCTATAAGAACAGATTTTTTAAATAATTCCAGACAATGACTGATGTATACTGTATGTGTTCAGGACATCGATGACTCCACCCATTCTGAATATCAAACGTTTTTACTGTACCAATTAAGAGATATTTCAAAGCAAAAATCATACATTTGTAGAGAAACAGGTACATTTCTTAATATTTTAAGTGTGATAAAAGTATTTTCTCAATAATTCTAAACTATAACTGATGCATATGTGTTCAAGACAAGTCTGATTACAACCCAACAAAAAAGAATAATTTTTACTGTAACAATAGATTTTTCAAAGTAAAAGTCTAACATTTGTACATTAAAAAAGTAAATCAGGACATCTGCACAACAGAGATCCATCCATCCATCCATTTTCCTCCGCTTATCCGGGGTCGGGTCGCGGTGGCAACAGGCCAAGCAGGCTGACCCAGACTTCCCTCTCACCGGCAACATGTTCCAGCTCATTCTGGAGGATCCCGAGGCATTCCCAGGCCAGCTGGGAGATGTAATCCCTCCAGCGTGTTCTGGGTCTTCCCCGGGGTCTCTTCCCAGTTGGACATGCCTGGAAAACCTCCAGGAGGCATCCTAATTAGATGCCCGAACCACCTCAGCTGACTCCTTTCAACGCGAAGGAGTAGCGGCTCGACTCCAAGCTCCCTCCTGATGACCGAGCTCCTTACCCTATCTCTCAGGCTGAGCCCGGCCACCCTACGGAGGAAGCTCATTTCGGCCGCTTGTAGCCGCGACCTTGTCCTTTCGGTCATGACCCAGAGTTCGTGACCATAGGTGAGGGTAGGAACGTAGACCGAGTGGTAAATTGAGAGCTTTGCCTTCCGGCTCAGCTCCCTCTTCACCAAGACGGTCCGGTGCAGCGCCTGCTTTACTGCTGCAGCCGCACCGATCTGTCTGTCGATCTCCCACTCCATCTTACCCTCACTCGTGAACAAGACCCCGAGATACTTGAACTCCTTCGCTTGAGGTAGGCACTCCGTCCCCACCTGGAGGGAGCAATCCACCGGTTTCCGGCAGAGCACCATGGCCTGAGATTTGGAGGTGCTAACTCTCATCCCCGGCGCTTCACACTCAGCTGCAAACCGCCCCAGTGAATGCTGGAGGTCACGATCCGAGGAGGCTAACAGGACCACATCATCTGCAAACAGCATAGAGGCGATCCCGAGACCCCCGAACCTGACGTTCTCCACCCCCAGGCTGCGCCTAGATATCCTGTCCATGAAAGTCACGAACAGGACCGGAGACAAAGGGCAGCCCTGGCGGAGGCCAACACCCACCGGGAACGTGTCTGACTTATTGCCGAGAATGCGGACACAGCTCCTACTGCAGTCGTACAGAGACCGGATCGCCCGTTGTAATGGGTCCGGCACCCCATACTCCCGCAGCACCCCCCACAAGAACCCCGAGGGACCCGGTCGAAAGCCTTCTCCAAGTCCACAAAGCACATGTAGACTGGTTGGGCAAACTCCCAGAACCCCTCCAGTAGTCTTGCGAGGGTAAAGAGCTGGTCCACTGTTCCACGGCCGGGACGGAATCCGCATTGCTCCTCTTGAATCTGAGGTTCGACAAACGGTCGGAGCCTCCTTTCCAGCACCCTGGCATAAGCCTTCCCCAGGAGGCTGAGTAGTGTGATACCCCGGTAATTCGAGCACACTCTCCGGTCCCCCTTTTTGAAAATGGGAACCACCACCCCGGTCTGCCAGTCCATGGGCACTGATCCCGACCCCCATGCGACATTGAAGAGGCGTGTCAGCCAGGACAGCCCAACTATGTCCAGCGCTTTCAGCATCTCAGGGCGGATCTTATCCACCCCCGGCGCCTTGCCACCAAGGAGCTTTTTGACTACCTCAGCGGCCTCTGCCAGGGACATGGCTGAGCCTCCCTAGATCTTCAGGCGCTACCTCCTCTGCAGAGGACATGTTGGTCGGGTTTAGGAGTTCCTCAAAGTGCTCTTTCCACCGCCCGACGATGTCCCCTGTCCGGGTCAGCAGTTCCCCCCCTCCCCCCCTGCTGAGAACAGCCTGGGGTAAGCCCTGCTTTCCCTTCCTGAGCCGTCGGATGGTTTGCCAGAACCTCCTTGAGGCCAACCGAAAGTCCTTCTCCATGGCCTCCCCGAACTCCTCCCATGCCCGAGTTTTAGCATTCGCGACCACTGCAGCTGCAGCCCTTCTGGCCTGCCGGTACCTGTCAGCTGCTTCGGGAGACCCCTGGGCCAACCAAGCCTTGAAGGTCTCCTTCTTCAGCTTGACGGCTTCCCTCACCTCCGGTGTCCACCACCGGGTTCTCGGGTTGCCGCCACGACAGGCACCGATGACCTTCCGGCCACAGCTCCTCGCGGCCGCGTCCACAATAGAGGCTTTGAACATGGTCCATTCGGATTCCATGTCCCCAACCTCCCTCGGGATGTGTGAGAAGTTCTTCCGGAGGTGGGAGTTAAAGACCTCCCGGACAGGGTCCTCCGCCAGACGTTCCCAGTTCACCCTCACTACACGTTTGGGCTTGCTGGGTCTTTCCAACCGGTTCCCCTGACATCTGATCCAACTCACCACCAGTTGGTGATCAGTTGACAGCTCTGCTCCTCTCTTCACCCGAGTGTCCAAGACATACGGCCGCAAATCTAATGATACGATTACAAAGTCGATCATTGATCTCCGGCCTAAGGTGTTCTGGTACCAGGTACACTTATGAGCCACTTTATGTTCGAACATGGTGTTCGTTATGGCCAAACCGTGGCAAGCACAGAAGTCCAATAACGAGACGCCATTCGGGTTCAGATCGGGCAAGTCGTTCCTCCCAATCACCCCCCGCCAGGTTTCTCCGTCATTGCCCACGTGAGCGTTGAAGTCCCCCAGGAGAACTATGGAGTCGGTAGGCGGTGCCCTTTCCAGGACCCCTCCCACCGACTCCAAGAAGGCCGGATACTCTGAACTGCTGTTTGGTGCATAAGCACAAACCACAGTCAGAGCCTTGCTCCCCGCAACCCTGGAGGCGACACTCTCGTTCTCCGGGGAGAACTCCAACACAGCGGCGCTTAGCCGGGCGCTCGTGAGTATCCCCACTCCCGCCCGGCGCCTCTCACCCTGGGCAACTCCGGAAAAGGACAAAGTCCAACCCCTCTCCAGGAGCTTAGTTCCAGAGCCAGTGCTGTGTGTGGAGGTGAGTCCAACTATATCTAGCTGGTATCGCTCCACCTCCTGCACCAGCTCTGGCTCTTTCCCCGCTAGCGAGGTGACGTTCCACGTCCCTAGAGCTAGTCTATGCTGCCGGCGATCGGCTCGCCCAGGCCTCCCGCCTGACCCGCCGCCCGGTCTGCATTGCACCCGACCCCGATGCTTGTCCCTGCGGGTGGTGGGTCCACAGGGTGGCTGCTCCATGCTGTTTATTCGGGCTGAGCCCGACCGGGCCCCATGGGCGAAGGCCCGGCCACCAGACGCTCGCCAACGAGCTCCCCTCCTGGGTCTGGCTCCGGGAGGGTGCCCCGGTTTCCCTGGTCCGGGCGAGGTGGCTGAAGTCCGTGGGCGGCTTATCATGAGGGTTGTTTGAGTTTTATTTTATTTTTTCTATGTGATGATGAAGAAAATGGCAGACATGCGCATTTCAGAGGTCAAAGTTGAGTCTTTTTATTATTTTATATTTAACATCTTACATTTTTTCATACATTCCTTATCTTCAGAAAAGAGGTGTGTGATTATATTTGATAAGGTTCTGACAGCACCTTCAAGACTTTAGACTTTGACTTTGGAACATCTCTTATTACAGTAAAATGTCTGATTGTCAGTCTGGGTGAGTCAACGATGGCCTGAACACATACACATCAGTCATTGTCTGCAGTTATTGAGAAGAATATTTTTATAGCACCAGATATTTGAAGGTACAATTTCAGTTCAGTTTGTACTTCATAAAATATCTTAATTGGGAAAGTTAAGATGTTTGATTTTTGTTTGGATGTGGTCAGAAATGTCCTGAACAAATACATATCAGTAAGTCAGATATTATTCATTTAATTATCTTTCATCAATCCTCAAATCAAAGAATAAAGACACTTCATCCACAATGTAGCTTTAACTCACGAGATGCAGGTAACATGTTTTATACTTAATGTTAATATAATTAATTTAATCTTATTTCCACATTATGCAATTTATATATACGCTTAGTTGACATCTTATTTTGGAAACCGGATGTTGTCTCACGTTAAAACTTTCTCGCTTCGTTGACATCTTATTTTGGAAACCGGATGTTGTCTCACGTTAATCTTTCCGCTAACTTTGCAAACTCCTTATAGGCGCACTAACAGTCACGTGTCTGCTGAGTTGAGCGCAGTTTTGTCAAAGTGACGTCAGTGAACTCAAACAGTCCTAAATCTGAAATAAAGAGCTTTACATGAGCTGCTGAAACAAGGACACGGACATATTTCTAAACATTGTCATCATCACAGGTTTATTATCTAACATGATGAGTCTTTGGACAATGCCACGTAGTAACAACAGAGTAGATCTCTGTGGTCTGTTCCTCTTGCTCTCCCTTTAAAAACACGGTTCTTCTCTTCTTCCTCACTAGAAACGCGCTCTACAACAACAGTCCATGAGCAGTTACCTCTCCTGTGTGGCCCAGTGGGAGCCTCTCATCCCCGGGGAGGTGGACTGGGTTTCTCTCTGTGTCCGCAGGTCCAAACCCAACAGCCTTCATGCACATTACCTGTCTGAACGTTTCCTGGTTTGATTGCACCTTCACTTAATTGGACACTTCATGCTGGAAGAGGCCACAAGAGGCCACAAGGTGTCGCTGTTGACCAGCAGACAACAAGCTGAGAGATGAACTCCAGACTCTGAACCACGATCCAAACCAGAAGTTATCCTCCAGTTATTATTGGCTTTAGTTTTGTGTTTATTCATTAATCTCTACTGTTATAAATGACGCACATGTTCCTTCAGTTCTCTGCTGACTGAAAGAGTCTGTGATCTCCATATGAACTAAAACAACCAACATGTATATTTATATATATATATATGTATATATATATATATACATATATATATATATATACATATATATATATATATATATATATATATGTATATATATATATATATATATATATATATGTATATATATATATATATGTGTATATATATATATATATGTATATATGGTTGTATAGAAGTCTATGAGAAAATGACTCTACTTCTCTCTTGATTTATTACCTCAGTAAACATTGTAAACATGAGTTTATGGTCTCAATCTCTAGTTTCAAGTCTTCTTCAATACAGCATGATGTTCATTTAGTACATTATGGTCCATTTAGAGTCACACAGACCATAAAGCAGGGGATGCTTTAGGGCGGGGCTACACGGTGATTGACAGGTCTCTACGTCGGCGTCACTCCTCCTCAGTCCAAATATGGTCACTTCCTGTTCACTGGTTGCCAAAAGCCAAAATGGCGACGGCTACGTCCACTTCCTTTATTCAGTCTGAGGAGGAAACAAACACACACATGCACAAGTAAAGTCCAACGTTCAGTACTTGTGTCAGTAGTTTGATTTATTCTCAAAAGTTCAACTTTAATCTTAAACATCAAGTTTATTCTAGTCTTTATTCTGAAAGTGCAGAAGCGTGTGTGTTCTTATTCTTGTCCCTCACGCTGCTCCGTAGCACATGAAGAAGAGAGGCCGGTGGCTTCAGGCTGGTAAACTTCCTTCCATCCCATCAGGGTTACTGACAGCCGTCCTGGCCAATCACTGGCTAGATGACGTCGCCGCTGGAGGCGGTCCGGCCCGCCTCCTCTCTCAGCTGGGGGCCCACTTTGACCTGGTCCTCCAGTCCTGTCGCTCAGGTCACAGGGTCCCAGAGCCCGCCTCGTTCCGCTCTGCTCTGCAGCACCTGGGAGTGACATCACAGCAGGTAGACCCCGGCACAGCGGCGGCGTTTAGACGTGTGTGTGAGCGCTCAGCACCGTCACCCTGTGGGTGTCATTTCAGGCTCTGTGGCTGGATGCGGATGAGGAAGGTGTGGCGGCCGCAGAGGGAGCCGGGATGAAGGCCATCTTGGTGGAGAACCTGGAGGACGCTCTGAACAAACTGGCCAGCTTCACTGGAGTTCAGGTGTGGACCGGAGCTCTTCTGCAACGTGGATGGAAGTCATCGCTTGGATGACATAAGTCCTCCCATGTGTGTGTGTGTGTGTGTGTGTGTTTCAGGCTGTGGGAGCAGAGAGTCCTCCACCATCCTGCAGCCCTGATGACGTGTCGCATGGATACGTCTCCACACAGTCCTAGCACACTATGGAGCGCACTGTGTAGTGTGCTACACACACATGTAGGAGGAGGCAGCATGCACACTGCCCTCTACAGTTAATGCTTCATAGAGGCAGCGGCAGAATGTGACACGGTTCAGATGTGTGGAGTCATTATGTATTATGTGTTCCTGTGACATTACTCTGAATAATTCCTCTGTGTGTGTGTGTGTGTGTGTGTGTGTGTGTGTGTGTGTGTGTGTGTGTGTGTCTCAGCCTGGTGTGAGGACTCATTACGTGGAGATGGGTTCAGGTCCTCCAGTGGTTCTGTGTCACGGCTTCCCTGAGAGCTGGTACTCCTGGAGGTACCAGGTAACAAGCGTCCTGCTGACACCCAGCGAGCACAACGATGATGCTCCCTGAGTCACAGTGACCATCACCTCCTCCCTCTCTCTCTCCTCTCCCTCCCTCTCTCTCTCTCTCTCCCTCTCTCTCCTCCCTCCCTCTCTCTCTCTACTCCCTCTCTCCTCCCTCTCCCCCACCTCTCTCTCTCCTCCCTCTCCTCCCTCCCTCTCTCTCTCTCCTCCCTCTCTTCCCACCTCTCTCTCCTCCCTCCCTCTCTCTCTCTACTCCCTCTCTCCTCCCTCTCTCCCCACCTCTCTCTCTCTCCCCGCCTCTCTCTCTCTCCTCCCTCTCTCCCCGCCTCTCTCTCTCTCCTCCCTCTCTCCCCGCCTCTCTCTCTCTCCTCCCTCTCTCCCCACCTCTCTCTCTCTCCTCCCTCTCTCCCCGCCTCTCTCTCTCTCCTCCCTCTCTCCCCGCCTCTCTCTCTCTCCTCCCTCTCTTCCTCCCTCCCTCTCTCTCTCTCCTCCCTCTCTCCCCACCTCTCTCTCTCTCCTCCCTCTCTCCCCGCCTCTCTCTCTCTCCTCCCTCTCTCCCCGCCTCTCTCTCTCTCCTCCCTCTCTTCCCACCTCTCTCTCCTCCCTCTCTCTCTCTCTACTCCCTCTCTCCTCCCTCTCCCCCCCACCTCTCCCCCCCCCCCCCTCCCCCTCTCCCCCCCCCCCCCCACCTCTCTCCCCCCCACCCCCCCTCTCTCTAGATCCCGGCCCTGGCAGCAGCCGGGTTCAGGGTGCTGGCTCTGGACATGAAGGGCTACGGAGGCTCCACAGCGCCCCCAGGTGATCGTCCAATCACAGAGCTCCTTCAGAGCTCCTTCAGTTGATTCACAATGTTCCATCTCAGTGAAACAGATTCAGAGTGAAGCTCAAGTAGAGAGTTTAACAGTGAACCAGTGAACTCTGACGTGAAGACGTTTGTGTGTTTCTCCTCCGACAGACGTAGAAGAATATTCTCAGGAGCAGCTCTGTAAGGTACGACACACACTTCATGAAGTACAAGTACACAAGTATTCAAAGACACACACATGAGGAGTCAGGATGAAACGTTATGAAGTATAATAAACCTTCTTCAGCTTCATAAAGATCGATATCGCTTCATAGACGCACTTGTTATTGTGACACCAATGCAGCTTCATGTTCATCATGAAGTATAAAGACATACATTTAATAAATATACACATAAATATACATATATATATATATAAATACATGTCGTTGTACTCATCCAGTGATGTTGTAATAATTTGAATGTTTTCTTCAGGATTTAATCACATTTCTGGACAGAATGGTGAGTAAGTGACTCACTGATGAATATGAAGTATAAAGTTGTGATTGGTCCATAAACAGAAGTACTACCTGATGCTGGTACTTGTACTTGTACTTGTACTCCATGTCGTGTCTCTGCAGGCGATCCCTCAGGTCACCCTGGTGGGTCACGACTGGGGCGGCGCCCTGGTGTGGAGCATGGCTCAGTACTTCCCTGAGAGAGTCAGGTACACACACAGTACTTTATATATATATATATGTGTGTATATATATGTGTATATAGTAGTACAACGTGCTGGTTGTTGTGTGTGCAGGGCTGCAGCGTCTCTGAACACTCCTCTGTTCTCTGTGGACCCGTCAGTGAGTCCTGCTGACAAACTCAAGAATGTTCCCGTCTTTGATTACCAGCTGTACTTCCAAACACCTGTGAGTCTGTGTACAGCGTGTACTTCTACTGCACTACACCTCAGAGGTATTCATTGTACTTCCAAACACCTGTGAGTCTGTGTACAGCGTGTACTTCTACTGCACTACACCTCAGAGGTATTCATTGTACTTCCAAACACCTGTGAGTCTGTGTACAGCGTGTACTTCTACTGCACTACACCTCAGAGGTATTCATTGTACTTCCAAACACCTGTGAGTCTGTGTACAGCGTGTACTTCTACTGCACTACACCTCAGAGGTATTCATTGTACAGGACTTGTATATGAAGGAGTTTAAAACGTGTGTGTGTATGTGTGTGTGTGTGTGTGTGTGTGTGTGTGTGTGTGTGTGTGTGTGTGTGTCAGGGCGTAGCAGAGGCCGAGCTGGAGGAAGACTTGGAGAGAACGTTCAACATCTTCTTCTCCAGCAGCGCTGAAGCGGTGAGGAGACTCACACACGAGGAACACGAGTCACGTGATCACTAAAGATATGAAACACGACAATAAACACGTTTGTCTCTCAGGAGAAGCGTCCGGCTGTCAGCACCAGAGGAGTCTGTGCTCGAGGTGAAGCATGAACACATATATGTTTATATATATATATACGTATAACACACAGAGTCCTGACTGTGTGTGTGTGTGTGTGTGTGTGTGTGTAGGGGGTCTGTTCGTGGGTCTCCCGCAGCAGATAAAGCGCAGCTGCATGCTGACGGAGGCCGACCTGCAGTTCTACGTCAGCCAGTACGGAGAGCGAGGCTTCAGGTCAGAGGTCACTGTCACCTAAAGTCAACCCTCACACATCTGAACACAATAAGAACCGAACACGTTATAATGAACCATGAACTGTGTTTATCTGCTGACTCATGACTCATGACTCATGTAAAGTGAATCACTGAGAGCAGTTAAAGCTGTGATCAACGTCGTGGACATGTTGTCCCACAAAGGGACTCGGTGTGAGAGTTGTCGTGGACATGTTGTCCCACAAAGGGACTCGGTGTGAGAGTTGTCGTGGACATGTTGTCCCACAAAGGGACTCGGTGTGAGAGTTGTGGTGCAGAGACCTTCACGTGTCTTCACAGCGAGTCCTTCTGCTGCTCTGTTCCACAGGAGGCCGTTGAACTGGTACCGGAACATGGAGGCCAACTGGAGGTGGATGTGTTCTCGTCCCGCTGAGAAGGTTCGTCTCACACACACACACACACACACAGGAAATACATATATGAATACATGTACATATAAATACACGTGTGTGTGTGTGTGTGTGTGTCAGCTGCTGATGCCGACTCTGATGGTGACGGCCGGTAAAGACCAGGTGCTGCTGCCGGCCTTCTCCAAAGGAATGGAGGACAAGGTGAGCAAAACAAACCCCCCAAAGAACTACTAATCCCACCGTTGTGATGGTAGATTATATTAAATATGGATTATTGTAAATGACTGCAGATGCTGAACCTGAGCAGAGCCCACCTGGAGGAGTGTGGACACTGGACTCAGATGGAGAGGCCGGAGGAGACCAACAGCATCCTGATCTCATGGCTCAATGGAGCCCTGAAGGAGGCCGGAGGCCTCAACGTGGCCCCCAAACTGTGAGGGGGGCGGAGCCAGACACCATGATGATATGAAGTCATAAACATATCAGAAAGAACATAAATCATTGTGAATGCTACGTTGAGCTGCTTTAGACTGTCGATCAGACAAATGAACCATTCATGTGATCTTTAAAGGAAAGAATCATCAATAAGTCAGATATGAACTTCAGATGTTTAGATGTGGAGGAGACGACATGAACACACGAGACACGGACCAGAAGGACTCACATGGTGGATTCTGACAAACTAAATGAGAGAAACACAGAACACGGCTCCAAGATCACTTTATTTGTAAAGTGGAGATTTGACAACTGTGACAATAAAACTCTGTTAAACTCTTTGTTTGATTCTGGAGACATTCCATCGGTCTGCAAACAAAGATGAAGGTTTGTGTGAACTTCTACTGAAACAACGACGTCATGAAGCGTTTGATGGTGAGCTGTAGCTTCTGTTTATTAGCTTAGCATTATGTAGCATTTATCTTTGGTTAAAGACACGGTGATTAAATATGCAGCACACGGACAGAGTCTAAATATTTTGAGGAAAAAGTCAAAATGTTTTGACAACATATTTTATATTATAGAGTTTATCTTGAGACTTAAACTTTCAAGTAAATATTATGAACTTTTCTCTAAAAAATGACTTTAATATTTCGAAATGTTATGACTTCATGCTGAACAATCGTGGAATAAATATATTAAAAAGTCAAAGTAGACATTTAGATGAAATGTCTGTAATATTAGACAATATTTCAAGAAAAAAACCCCAAATATGATCTCTTCATCTCATAACCGTCGTCTTGAACTCCTGCACAGTGTCGCCCTCCTGTGGTCACAAGGAGAAGTGTTCACAGCTTCTTCTCCTTAAACAGCTTCTTCCAGGCCGGCATGATGTGCTCGTAGATCCTCTCCATCTGAAACACAAACAGCCTCAATGATGCTCATCTGGCTTCTCTTTAAAGTCAACATTTGAACGACGCTTTAAGTTAAACAAGTTCTGTTAAATGTTAGATATAAATGTTAGATATAAGAGGGCCCTCTGGCTGAGGCCCGACGACACCGCCAGAACCAGGGTGACCGTCTTGATCAGCAGGGTCCATTTCCCCAAGTAGCCCCGGATGATGAAGCCGCTGAGGATCGTCTTGATCTGCAAAACAAACACACAACTGTTGGAGCCTGTCGGAGAGCTGCGTGACCCGTCGTCAGCGCTTCTCTCACCTCTGGGATTCCTGAACCGCAGGCGTACGGAGCGAACACTCGCACCAGCGACACCGCCAGGAAGGAGAACAGCAGCGCCCACAGAACGTACAGGAAGTAGTTCAACACGTACGCCCCCGCTCCCTGAAAGAGACCAAACACACATCGATCCTCTCTCCGCCCGTCAAACGCTGCTCCACAGTGAGACTTCTCTACAAACGTGTGCTTCCTCGTGTTCCCGTGGTCTGACCTCGGCGTGGCCCGTCATCAGCTCGGCCCATTTCTGCCACTGAGGACACTTGTCCCGGTCATCGAAAGTCGTCTCGTTGGACGTCCAGCAGCGCTGCTCGTGGCTGTAATAGAAGGCCGTCAGACACACGCCTTCCTTCAGGTCGGTCATCCAGTCCACCGCCAGGTCGATCACTCCGGCCAGCGTGCCTGCAGAAGACACAACGTTCCCCAGTGAGACGTGATGTTTTGAGAGGGATCTGTTGGGGAACGTTCCGCGTCCTGGTCCCTCCTGACTGACCTGAGAGCAGGCCGATGAGCAGCATCACCACCCATCCCGACCAGGCGTCCAGCAGGCTCTTGATCAGCTCCCAGAAGGACTCTTTACTCTTACTGGTGATCTGGTAGACGAGCACAGAGAGTACTTACAGCTGATGAATACTCCTACGTATACACGAGGGTATGTGGAGAACCTGGTCACACCTTGCGGTGGCGGTCCGTGTCTCTGGACTTCTCCCTCAGCCAGTCGATGGTGTGGAAGTCTTCATACGTGCCCACGTCAGGAAAAGGCTCGTCCAGGAAATCCATCAAGTTTCCAGCTCCGTTCATCTCCTCTGTGGGCGTGGCACTGCTGCCGCCTGGCAGAGAGGAAGTGTTCATCGTTACCTTCCACTTTAATATCTGCTGCTGCACAGCGTGTACCTCGTGATGAACACACTTTTATATTTACTCTCTTCATCAGTCAATGAAATATCAAAGAAATGTATTTGTTGTTCCAGCCAACAGTCTAAAAACAGAGAAACGTTCTGAAGGAGCTGCAGCTAGAAACGTTCAGCATTAACTGAAAGAAAAGCAATAATTCAATAGTTATTAATCTCACACACACACACACACACACACACACACACACACACACACACACACACACTACATGATGGTAGCTGGCCTGTATCACTGCTCTTGTCGTCCTCTTGTTGTTGTTTATGTTTCTTGTAATTAAATAATAAATAACAATGGAAGCCACCGTCGGAGCACAACTCTGCAGCGTGACACTGATGCTGAACAGCAGCTTTAAACAGTCTCACGGTTCATGAACAACACAACAGCTGCAGAAGAAGACACAGCTGAACGCTGCAGACACGGCTAGCTGTGTTAGCATGTAAAGCTAACGCTATATCCGTCAGTTAGCTCCATAAAGTCGTCTTCTTACCGTCACCAGGCTCCATGTTACAGTCCATCCTGACGACTACAGGTGGAGAATGTGTCCTTTGAATCAGTACCGTGTTTAATGTCGGCTACGTTTCACATTTTAGCTTAAATATACAGAGAAAAGAGGCGTTAAACGTCAAGAAATAAACAGACGGCGTCATAGACTGCTTTTCCCACAATGCACCTGTTAAGCCTCACACTCACGTTTCCCACAATGCACCTGCTCAGCCTCACGCTCACGTTGTAGATCGTCTATTGTAAAGATGGTGTGATGGACAGAGGTAGAAGAACTACTCAGATCATTTACTAAAGTATAAGTACAAATACCACAGTGTAGAAATACTCTGTTACAAGTAAAGAGAGAGTTACCTCTGAGGTGTAGTACAGTATAAAGTACATGTACCTCTGAGGTGTAGTACAGTATAAAGTACATGTACCTCTGAGGTGTAGTACAGTATAAAGTACATGTACCTCTGAGGTGTAGTACAGTATAAAGTACTACATGTACCTCTGAGGTGTAGTACTGGTGTACTGGTTCATTGGGTACATTCATTAAATACATATTCATGTTATCAGATATTCATCATATTCATAAATCTTAACTGGTTCTTTAATCATCGCAGTAGTTCTGAGGAAGACAACAAATACACAAATACACACATTTAGTACTTTTATTGAGACCAAAACCATAATCCAATACAAAAACAGAAGGTACTTCATGAAATACAGCTTCCATCTTTAAAGCAGTAGAAGTACACGTTTACAATGTGAAGTACTGATCATTTCAATCAATATGAATCATGTGATGAACACATGTATTATAATAACAGACAGATTAGAGTCACTGTGATCTGCTCAACAACTGGTTCATTGCACAGAGAAAGTTTCTGTGAACTCAAAGTACACGAGTACACAGTTCCACATGAAGAACTCCTTCAACAGAAGATGATGCAGCACTGAACTGCTTCTGATCTTCATATTTATGTTCTTTAATGTCACAAAGAGCTCAGGAAGAAACTGATCACGAGCATTATTAGTGTGAGCAGACTTATTAACTCATCTTTGTTAGATTATTAACATTTCACCGCATGTTATGATGGTTCAGACACCCACAGACCTACAGAGACACTGAGGAACCAGGACTGAACCAGAACCCAAAGCCAGGATACAGAGGTTCAGTGAATGTGGTGTTGGAGGTGTGGAGGTGGATCAGTGTGTCTGAGGAGACTCTGTAGAAGGACAGAGAGCCAGCAGGACAGTCCACATACACTGCTACTCTACCAGAGGAGGAGGAGGAGGAGGAGGAGGAGGAGGAGGAGGAGGTGGGTGTTCTTGTCTTATTGTGCCAGACATAGTAACCACCACCAGAGCACCACAGACTCCAGGACTGATCATTCCCCCCAAACACACAGTCATCACTGTCTCCTCTCCTGCTGATTCCTCTGTAACTCACTGATATATAAACTCCTCCTCTCCACTCGACCTCCCAGTAACAGCGACCAGTCAGACCAGTTCTACACAGCAGCTGAGGATAGAAGTCAAACCTGTCTGGATGATCAGGATATGACTGAACCTCCTCCACACCTGTCACCTTCCTGTTGTTGTCAGACAGTTTGAGTTTTCTGTTCACTGTGTTTGTGTCGAGTGTGAGTTCACAGGAATCTGACGGAGAGAACAAGACACAATACAGCTGCAGTTATTCATCTATCATCTGTTTGATGATGACATCAGAGATGTGAATGAGTGATGTCACAGTTTGAAGATGCTTTGTTTTCATGGATCAATCTAAATAAACACTTACATTTCCTCAGACCTGGTCTCAACCATCGGTCTCCAGCAGGCTCCACCCTGATGGGAGTATGGAGGTCAGACAGCAGCCTCAGTCCTGGACCATTGTAGCTCAGGTCCAGCTCTCTCAGATGGGAGGGGTTGGATCTCAGAGCTGAGTCCAGAGAAACACAGCCTTCCTCTGTGACCAGACAGCCTGACAGCCTGCAAACCACATACAGAAGAACCCTCTGTGAACATGTGGCGGTACGTTCTGGTCCATCTTTAGTTCAGATACAAGTTTAGGATCAACCTGGAACATCCTGCTGGAAGGTAATTCTGAGTCTAGAGCAGGGGGGCGACTATTGTTCCCAAGGGGCCGCATGAGGAACAGGGCCTGTTGTGGAGGGCCGGACCAACAGACTGAACTCAGTCCTGCTCAGTGTTACTCCACCTCTTTATATAAAGCAGTGTGTTGTTTGGTGTTGATGAGCTGTGAGTGGTGAGAGTAAATGTTATGATCAGTGGTGGAATGTAACTAGTATATGTGCTGAAGTACTGTACTCATGTACAGATTCAAGGTACTTTACTGGAGTATTTCTATTTTATTCAACTTTGTACTTCTACTCCACTACATCTCAGAGGGAAATATTGTACTTGTTACTCCACTACATTAGTCTGCCAGCTTTAGTTACTAGTTACTTTGCACATTATAATGTTTCAAACCTTTAACTACACAAACTGACCAACAGAGTATAAAAGAGTTAAAATGAGCTCCACCGTAAACATCTGCAGCAGCAATAATCCAAACTCATATACATTTGTAATATCCATATATAATAGTAGAACACTGACGGGGATCATGTTGCTGTTAATTAGTACTTTTATTACTATAACTATTACTATACAAATGACCTCTTTCTGTTTGTCAGTTCAGTGCAGAAATCTGGTCTTTGTTGGGCTTGAACGAGTGACTGAAGTCAGGCTGAATGTGTGAGCTGAGATGTGAAGGACAGCTGACAGCTGATGTCAGTGAGAGAGGATCTGGATCTGGATTTGTTCAACTTCATCACAGAGAATGTTTGTTCACAGATGGAGGTCGATCCAAAGAGAAGCAGCATCTCCTGAGCATGCCTCCTCATGTGTGGAACGTTCTCCTCTTTGAGAGAAGAATATAGATCCAGCAGTGATACTGACTTAAAGTGCTCTGCAGTCCTGCATCAGACTGCAGGTCAATGAGCTGGAGCTGAACATCACTGGGAGCATCATCCACACTGCACGTGAAGGAGAAGACATCATGTTTCACTCTCAGCTGTTGTGAAGTCTTGAAATGGCCTTAAACTCAGCATGCAGTGCCCCTAACATGGATGATACCTGTGGAGATGTTCAACTGATGGTGTGGCTTCTTTCAGGGTGTGCAGGTGGGTGAGAGTGTTTCCTGCAACGTAGTCATGAAAGCCTTCACCAGGCTACATGTCATGTGCAGAGAGGCCCTTGCCTTGCAGTTTGGTATTCAGATCATTCATTAGTGCCGTCACATCAACAGCAAATGAAAGATCTGTGATCCAGTTTACATCAGAGAGCTCTGGGATGTTCTTGCCTTTCTTCTCACAGAGCTCTTGAATCTCTGCTCTCAGGTCCTGAACTCTTTGAAGCACTTTGCCCAGGCTGAGTCACTGACAGCTGTGTGTGAGCCTCTGTCACTGTGTTCAGTCTCATGCTGCTCCAAGAGTGCAACACACTGTCTGTGATTCAATGCTCGTGCCCTGATGACGTCAACTATTTTAGTTACATCATCAGTAACGTGGTTAAGTTGGAGCACTGACTTACACAACACATGCTGATGTATAACACAATGCAAACATACACAGTTCAGCTCTGGGTTGATTTCAGTCACTTTATCTTGCATCCGCTTCAAAAGTCAGACATTTGTCCCCGTCAGATTTGGACAACCATCGGTTGTGACGCATGCCAGTTTGTCCCATTTCAGTCCCAGCTTGTGGAAGCATCTACCTCCGTGAACACATCGCTCCCCGTCGTCCCTTTCATTGACTGCATTGCTGCAGCTCCTCTGTAATCACCAAGTCTTTCGTTATCCCACCTACACAGATGAGTAACTTGCTGTGTCGCGGACATCGCAGCTCTCGTCCAGAGCCAAGGAGAAGAGTTGGAAATGGTCTGCTTTTCTTTGCAGCTGAAGCTCCAGATGTCCCTCGATGTCCTCGATCCTCCTCGTTACGGTGCGCCTGGAGAGCTGCACATTCTCCAATGCCTCTTTATTCTGGGGGCCTAGTAGTGCAGCAGAGTCCACCAAACACTCTTTGATAAACTCCCCATCAGAGAATGGCTGACTGGTTTTTGCAATGTTGTGTGACGTCACAAAGCTGGTGTTGGCGGCTGCATCCCTGGATGTGTGAAGCTTGGTAAAAAGGCCTTGTTGCTTTAGCAGCTTAGCGAGCAAAGCCTCAGACGTCCGTGTCCGCTCTGCATCACTCAATGTTTCGTATTTCTCCGCGTGTTTCCTCTCGTAGTGACGATTCAAATTGTAATCCTTCAACACTGCGACTTGTTCTCCACAAACTAAGCACACGGCTTTACCTTTGACTTCAGTAAAACACACTTTAAAGTCCATGTTTTGTTAAAACTCTACACTCTGTGTCAGTCTCTCTTTTTTAACACAGGCTGACATGTTTGAGGGCTAACAGCTAACTCACATCTCCATAAACTCAGTTCACCAACACATTAGGCTCGTTCGAGATGAACTGCACCTCGCCTGGAAAGCAGACGAGAGCAGGCGGACGTAGAAAGGGGCGTTGACAGAAAACTGCGTTCAAGTCGGACCGTTTTCAGCCGCCTGCTGCTTCTTCTTCTTCTTCTTCTTCTTCTTCTTCTTCTTTTGGCGGTTGGCAAACAGCTTTCGGTGCATTACCGCCTCCCACTGATGTGGAGTGGACTAAGGACTCTAAGACGACAACCACACGAGAGGAAATACATATATACACACACATACATATACATATGTGTGTAAATGAATAAAGATATGTATATAAATAAATATATATATATATATACACATATAGAAAAAAATAAATAATAAAATAGAAAAAATAAATAATAATACATTTCTTTCTCAAATTCTATTCATTAGTGTTGTTGACTCTAAATATTCCAGAAAAAGTTTCCAACATTTGTCACTAAAGCTTTTCTTTAGTACATTAATGATATTTTTCTCTCTAATCTCTCTTAGACCTTCTTTTCTAAACTTCTCTCTCTGACTCGTACCTCTGACAGGACAATGAAACATTATTATGCTTTCTAATAACAGAGGGAACTGTTCAGACCAGTATGGCCGTTCCTTAGTCTTGTCATAATCGTCTCCTCTTTTCTAGTTGGTCCACTAGATCCTGCTCCCAACCAATGGTTCCTCTTTAAACACATATCTTCCTTTACTCCCTTTATTACATTTGTTCTGACATATCTTTTTGATTTGTCCCTTAATCACCACTTTAGCTTCTGACTTACTTATATTTACATTAACGTTATTTCTCCCACTCTTCAAAGCCCTTTTTGCTGCTTTATCCGCCTTCTCATTGCCATCGACTCCAACATGGACCCACACTAAATGAACCGCTATCCGCATTTGATGGATTCTTAAAAATGATTGTAGTATTTCAAACAGTAAATCCTCTCTGCTTCTGGAGTGGCAACATGTCAAACTCGTTAGCATATATGAGTCTGATGCAATCACCTCTCTCTGGCCTGACCTCCTCTACCCACTGTAACACAATAACTCTATGGCCATCATCTCACATGTAAACACAGATACATCATCACTGAGGCTCTTCCCACACTCATAATGGAATTCTGGGATCACTGCTGCTGCTGCTGTTCTACCAGTTTTAGGGTCTTTAGATCCATAAATCTGTATTTAATTGTGGTAACTGATGTATGACTTAAAGATCTTACAGTTTCCCCAACGTTCATCTCTCATCAGTTCAAGGAGGTCAAGATCTATTCCAGGCTGTGGCAGTAACCAAAGAGGAACAGCTGGACCACAGCTGGAGAATAACTCCTATAACCTAATTCACTAGCCTTCTTCTGAACAACCCAACCAGAGCTCTGTGTTGGCCTGTTGTCATGTTCCCAGCATGGCTCAATAGCACTTATTGTTGGATGGTTGTTATGTCCTGAAACATGTAAACTGACCCAATATATCATCATGATCTGGATTCTTCTCAACTCCAACAGCATTTCCCCCATTTCTACCTGCAATGCCGGCACAGATGTTATTTTAAAGACCCCGCTACATATTGTTGACACTTGTATTACATCCAGTTTTCCCAACAAGGTTTTAGACGCCGACCTATAAGCCACACAGCCACAGTCTAGAACTGATCTTTGGCGACTGTGGCTAAGTGGAGCGCAGGGCCGTCCTTCAATCAGAGGAGCGGCGGTTCGATCCCCGACTCCTCTAGGAGCATGTCGATGTGTCCTTGAGCAAGACACTTAACCCCAAAATTGCTGGACTTTAAGTTTGGATGTCTTTTCATATATTTAACTATGTTATTATTATAATTGAGGATATAAGATCGGGCATATTTTAGTTCTTGGATGTCATATTTATTTAAACATTTATATAAATAAATATATGTGAAGATAGCGTCATTTCTAAATCATACAACCGTAAAGTTAAGAAATAAAAAAACTGAACCAACAGTCCAAACATCACAGCTACATAAACAGGCTCCACACGGAGGAGAAGCAACGCTGCAAGTTTCCATCAGTGACAATTGTGCTTTTCTTTTAATACGTGTTGTGATGCTTCACAATCATTAATCGATGGACACATTCAGTGCTCTGACTGAGAACATGTTGACATCAAGTAGGATGTAGGCTTTCTCAATAAATATCTTTATTTACAGATGCTAAATAAATAACCTTATATATTATTATTGTTATTGCACAAAATGAGACTAATAGCCAACAATCTAGCGTTAAGTATTACAATTAGACAGAAAATTTGGATTTAAATTTTTTTATACTATATTTATCCTGTTAAATCCGGATAAATTTGTCTCTGCATTTGACCCGTCCCTATATATGGGGAGCAGTGGGCTGTCTTTGACAGGCGACAGATGACACGTCAAAGGACAAGGCTTGAACAGCCGACGTTGTGGGCACCAGACAACCCTCTTAACCCAGTGAGCCACGGTCGCCCACATTTTCCACTAAAGAAAATCGAAGAGCCAATCAGCTCTTTGATCCGAAGACAGCAAGAAGTTTCCCATCATGCCCTGGGGTCACGCAGTCAGTGGAGAGCAACTGCAGCACCTGGCTCTAAAATCTGCGGCCACCCCGCTCACGTGAGATCATCGTTAAGCACGTTTTCATGACGTCAGAGCAAGTCGGACGCAAATCTACCCAGCATGCATTGTGCGCCGATCGCCGGTGATCGATTCTGCGCACGCCTGGCTTAAGTCGAACGAGCCTATTGTAGCGACGCTGCTGCTCACATACGTTCACTAACATACGTAAATTGAGAAGAAAAAAACCAACAAAAGTCACCTTCAAAATAAAAGCAATGCAGCTCTATTCTGTGCATGATGTACACTTATTTACGTTTTATTCCTAATTTCCCAATGACCTCCCGCGGGCCGTACAATGCCCAGGTCTGGTCTAGAAGCTAACGTTTGATTAAAGGTCCTTTGACACATTCCTACGCAGGTCTGCAGTTTATCATCTTATGTAAATCTGATTTGAAATAGTCATATAGTATGATAGTAATATAACAGTTGAATGGGTGAATTAATCCTGACCTGAGAGTCTCCAGTTCACAGTGTGGACTCTCCAGTCCAGCAGACAGCAGCTTCACTCCTGAATCCTGCAGGTCGTTGTTACTCAGGTCCAGGTCTCTCAGACTAGAGGACTGGGAGCTGAGGACTGAGGACAGAGCTTCACAGCTTCTCTCTGAGAGGTTACAGCTACTCAGTCTGAAGAAGCAACAGAAAACAAGTAATATGTTATTTTATATCGTCTCTCCTGTTGAAATATAGTCTTTATTGATTATTAAAGCGTACTTACAGAGCTTTGTTGGAGGCTTTGACCACTGGCAGCAGCCTCAGAAGAGCCTCCTCTGAAGCAGAGTATTTCTTCAGGTCAAACACGTCCAGATCTTTTTCTGATGACAGTAAGATGAAGCCCAGAGCTGACCACTGAGCAGGAGACAGTTTATCTGTGGAGAGACGTCCTGACCTCAGGGACCGTTGGATCTCCTCCACTAGAGAACCATCATTCAGTTCATTCAGACAGTGGAACAGATTGATGCTTTTCTCTGGAGACACATTCTCACTGATCTTCTCCTTGATGTACTGGACTGTTCTCTGATTGGTCTGTGAGCTACTTCCTGTCTGTGTCAGCAGACCTCGTAGGAGAGTCTGATTGGTCTGCAGAGAAAGACCCAGGAGGAAGCGGAGGAACAAGTCCAGGTGTCCATTTGGACTCTGTAAGGCCTTGTCCACAGCACTCTGGTAGAGACGTGTTAGTTCAGGTTTGTCTCTAAAGACTACAGACCAACGGGAGGTTTTTTGTTCTTTTGACAGCAGATTGACTCCAGAGTTGATGAAGGTCAGATGGACATGAAGAGCAGCCAGAAACTCCTGAACACTCAGATGGACGAAGCAGAAGACCTTGTCCTGGTACAGTCCTCTCTCCTCTCTAAAGACCTGTGTGAACACTCCTGAGTACACTGAGGCTGCTCTGATGTCGATGCCACACTCTGTCAGGTCGGATTCATAGAAGATCAGGTTGCCTTTCTGCAGCTGATCAAAAGCCAGTTTTCCCAGAGACTCAGTCATCTCCCTGCTCTTTGGACTCCAGTGTGGATCCGTCGCAGCTCCTCCATCATACTTGACCTTCTTCAGTTTGGACTGAACCACCAGGAAGTGGATGTACATCTCAGTCAGGGTCTTGGGCAGCTCTCCTCCCTCTCTGGTCTTCAACACATCCTCCAGAACTGTAGCAGTGATCCAGCAGAAGACTGGGATGTGGCACATGATGTGGAGGCTTCGTGAGGTCTTGATGTGGGAGATGATCCTGCTGGCCTGCTCCTCATCTCTGAATCTCTTCCTGAAGTACTCCTCCTTCTGTGGGTCCGTGAACCCTCTGACCTCTGTCACCATGTTAACACACTCAGGAGGGATCTGATTGGCTGCTGCAGGTCGTGTGGTTATCCAGAGGCGAGCAGAGGGAAGCAGTTTCCCCCTGAAGAGGTTTGTCAGCAGCACATCCACTGAGGTGGACTCTGTAACATCAGTCAGGACCTCATTGTTGTGGAAGTCCAGAGGAAGTCGACACTCATCCAGACCGTCAAAGATGAACAGAACCAGGAACTCTTCAAACCTGCAGATTCCTGCTTCTTTGGTTTCACTGAAGAAGTGATGAACAAGTTCCACCAAGCTGAACTGTTTCTCTTTCAGCACATTCAGCTCTCTGAAAGTGAATGGAAATGTGAACTGTATGTCCTGGTGGTCTTTGTCTTCAGCCCAGTCCAGAGTGAACTTCTGTGTTAAGACTGTTTTCCCAATGCCAGCCACTCCCTTTGTCATCACTGTTCTGATTGGTTCCTCTCTTCCAGGTGAGGCTTTAAAGAGGTCTTCTTGTCTGATGGTTGTTTCTGGTCTGTGTGGTTTCCTGGATGCTGTTTCAATCTGTCTGACCTCATGTTCATCATTGACCCCTGCAGTCCCTCCCTCTGTGATGTAGAGCTCTGTGAAGATCTCATTCAGAAGGGTTGGGTTTCCTGCTTTAGCGATCCCCTCAAACACACACTGGAACTTCTTCTTCAGGTTAGATTTGAGTTCACGCTGACAAACTGGAGCAAGAAGTCCTGAATGAACACACAACAAAGAAGATCAATGAGTCAAAGAATAGATTTCAACATGTCATTTCCTCAAAGAATGAGTCTATGAATATATGTTGGTCCATCTCTTGAGACATTAGTAAACGTCCCATTTATCCAGCATGTTAAATCTTTAGAGAAATCCTCTTACTGCTCTGCAGACAGTCAGCCAGCTCCTCCTGCTTCATTCTCCTCAGGAAGTGCAGTGTGATCTTCTCAAATGCCTCTCTGCTGCTCCTCCTCTGCTCTTCATCCTTACCGTCCAGCACCTCCTCATCCTCCCTCTGACTCTCTAAGCATTCTGGGTAATCTGAACTCACAACCTTCTGGATCTTCTTCAGCTCGTTCTTCACAAAAGTGACGATGTTCTCCTCCAGCAGCTGGAACAGAATATTCTATGAATGACACAAACTAAAACCATGGAACCAAACATCAGATCCATGTTGGACAGGCTGACAATCCACTGGTCTACAAAGTGCAGCATGGAGATGATTGTGAACACAATGGATGTAAAAGTAGTTGTACAGGTACAGACCATAAATATGGAGTCCAGGTGTGTTTGATGCTGCTGGGCAGATGGACCTCTGGGAACCTCTGAGCTCTCCTGGTCCTCTCTGTGGAGGAATCATGAAGAATCAGCTCACATTGTGTCTGTCCACACAGAGACCAACACAAAGACGGTTCCTCCAGACAGTAAAGTCTTGGCCGTACTGCTGATCCCACTGTCCCGGCTGCATTTCTTTGTAGTTCCGTGTGTAAAAACACCTTAAAACACTGCACCAAACCAGGGTTAGAAAGACATAAAAGACTAAACCCTATTTTAAAGAAAGCAACTCTTCCGATGTGGAGAATTATAGGCCAATGCGTACCTCAACCAGAAGTCAAAAGCCCCTTACATTTTTTATATCGAAATTGGAGTTACAAAACAGCCCAAAACAACTGCAGTCTCATTCATGTGTTGGGTCTACAAAAAACACACTACGGGCTTCATATCTGGTCACAGAATAGCAAGAAAGGGGCTACCTCACACAATCGCCGAAGACGTGTGCTTGCCAGCTGCCAAAGAGATGGTGGAATGTATGATTGGAGAGAGAGAAGCAAACAAGTTGGACATGATCCCGGTGTCCAACAACACTGTGTCGCGCCGCATCAATGCTTTGTCCGAAGACATCCTGGCTACATTAGTCGGTCGCGTGAAGAAGAGTGAGTTTTACTCTCTGCAAGTAGACGAGTCTACAGATGTGGCCAATCTGGCCAATCTTCTGGTGTACGTCCGTTACCTTTTCGAAGGCACGGTGCAGGAAGTTTTTTTGTCTTTTTTATCTTGTAAACAAACGCCACGCGCGAGCAAACTGTTCTCTCATTGGTCCGATTTTTATGCGGCTATAAATAGGCTCTGTTGCTTTTTTTTTTTTAAGGTGAGGGGGGTGGGGGGGTGGGGTGCGTGGCCTAAAAAGTTTGGGAACCGCTGTATTAAGGGAACTGGATACAGCGTTCGGAGACAGCGCCCCGTTCATTCCTATGAAAGTGGACTTACGAGTCAAGATTTCAGAGGAAAATACCCGGATCTTTCATCAATCAGATTTCTGCTCCATTAGTCGTCTTTCTGGGAGAACGAGTGTCACGATATTAAAGTTGTAGCGGTGCCTCTTCGTCCCTTTTATCTACCCAGCTAGTGTTCTCATGCTATTATTTAGTTCCACACCACCAGGGAGGTTTGGAACCAGAGCCTCGGACTCAAAAAGGTCCCGGTACCCAAGAAGAGGAACGACTCCAGACTGTATATAAGAAGTGGACGTAGTCATGGTGACGTCTCTCATTGGTTTGTGGACTGATGTTTTGAAGCCTCAAGTTTGGCTATTTCGTCGTCATCATTTTGTTTTTTTTGCAACCAGTGAACAGGAAGTGATCATATCTGGACTGAGGAGGAGTGACGTAGAGACGCCGTATATGTCTCTTGTAGAGACCTGTCAATCACCGTGTAGCCCCGCCCTAAAGCATCCCCTGCTTTATGGTCTGTTTGACTCTAAATGGACCATAATGTACTAAATGAACATCATGCTGTATTGAAGAAGACTTGAAACTAGAGATTGAGACCATAAACTCATGTTTACAATGTTTACTGAGGTAATAAATCAAGAGAGAAGTAGAGTCATTTTCTCATAGACTTCTATACAACCAGAGGAGTCTGTTACCAATCGGTCGAGAGAATAAAAGCAGCATTTTTAATATAAAGCAGGTGAAAATAGAGGCGTTTATGAACGTTCCACTGGTTCCCTGGATAATTAATTACCTCGGCGTTTGGCGACTGTTTCTGAAAAGCAGCGGCTGCTTCATGGACCTGTCACTCCTTAAGGACACACAGCTGGGTTCAGGTTCATCAGAGTCCAGTTCAGGGTCCGGTTTCCTGAGGTCCCTGTTAGACAGAGAGGAAGACCACCAGAGAAGTTTCAGTGTGCAGTTTCTACTTTAAGAAGGTTTGTTCTTTCACATGTTTTGTGACTAACTGATGCTGACTTACATTACAAATAGCTCCTCCATGGACCCGTCACTCCTTAAGGACCCACAGCTGGGTTCAGGTTCAGGTTCAGGTCCAGGTTCAGGTGCTATAAAAATATTTTCTAAATAATTCCAAACAATGACTGATGCATACTGTATGTGTTCAGGACATCGTTGACTCCACCCATTCTAAAAATCAAACGTTTTTACTGTACCAATTAAGAGATATTTCAAAGTAAAAGTCCTGCATTTGAACTGAGAAATATATAATAACTACTGCTGGGCAAGTTAACTCGTTATTATCGCGTTAACGCATTCATTAATTAACGCCTACAATTATTTTATAGCGCGTTAACGCATTTTTATTTATTTTGAAAGTCCGTTGCTCACTGGCAGCGGTGGAGGAATGGAGACTACTGGACATCGCTGCGGTAAAGTCAGCAGACACTTACATGTTAGTGCACCTATATGCTGACATTCACGGTAAACGCATTCAAACGGCACAGATCGGGAGCGAGCGAAGGACTTTGAAAGTTAATGGAAAGATTAACGTGAGACAATATCCGGTTTCTTCAGACGAACATCCGGTTTTCAGAATAAGATGCCAACAAAGTATGAATTATATTCACATTAAGTATAAAACATGCTGCATCTTGTGAGTTAAAGGGAAAATACACCTAAATTGTGGGTAAAGTGTCTTTATTCTTTGATCGCTGGGTCATCATCACCTCTGAGTTACAGCATCATAGTGATGAAGAGTAGAGCTGCATTCACATGCTCTGACTGTCATCAAGACACACATTTTGCTGAAACGTGCTGAAACATGTTATTCCTGTTGCACAGCAGTGGAACGTTTCACATACAGTCACACACTGAGCACAGATAGTGAAGAGATAGAACTGCTGCTGTTACTGCGGGAATACTGCTGTTAAAAAGAACCTTATATGTTGAAAGTGTTTACAAACCAAATGTTATTGCCCTTTTGTTCATATAGCAGTACTTTTAAAATAAAAGTGCGTAACACACTACTTTTGAATTCATTATTGAACTTTGGCATTAATCACGATTAATCGCAAAAAATCCATGCGATTAATCGCGATTAAATATTTTAATCGTTGCCCAGCACTAGTAATAACTAAATATTTGAGGTGCTATGAAAAGTATTTTCTCCATAATTCCGTGTTCAACACATCTCTGACTCCACCCAAACAGAAAATCATACATTTGTTCAGAGAAACAGGTACATTTCTTAATATTTTAAGTGTCATAAAAAGTATTTTCTCAATAATTCGAAACTATAACTGATGCATATGTGTTCAAGACAAGTCTGATTACAACCCTACAAAAAAGAATAATTGTTACTGTAACAATAGATTTTTCAAAGTAAAAGTCTAACATTTGTACATTAAAAAAGTAAATCAGGACATCTGCACAACAGAGTTTTATTTTATTTTTTATATGTGATGATGAAGAAAATGGCAGACATGCGCATTTCAGAGGTCAAAGTTGAGTCTTTTTATTATTTTATATTTAACATCTTACATTTTTTCATACATTCCTTATCTTCAGAAAAGAGGTGTGTGATTATATTTGATTAGGTTCTGACAGCACCTTCAAGACTTTAGACTTTGACTTTGGAACATCTCTTATTACAGTAAAATGTCTGATTGTCAGTCTGGGTGAGTCAACGATGGCCTGAACACATACACATCAGTCATTGTCTGCAGTTATTGAGAAGAATATTTTTATAGCACCAGATATTTGAAGGTACAATTTCAGTTCAGTTTGTACTTCATAAAGTATCTTAATTGGTAAAGTTAAGATGTTGATTGTTGTTTGGATGTGGTCAGAAATGTCCTGAACAAATACATATCAGTAAGTCAGATATTATTCATTTAATTATCTTTCATCAATCCTCAAATCAAAGAATAAAGACACTTCATCCACAATGTAGCTTTAACTCACGAGATGCAGGTAACATGTTTTATACTTAATGTTAATATAATTCATTTAATCTTATTTCCACATTATGCAATTTATATATACGCTTAGTTGACATCTTATTTTGGAAACCGGATGTTGTCTCACGTTAAAACTTTGTCGCTTCGTTGACATCTTATTTTGGAAACCGGATGTTGTCTGACGTTAATCTTTCCGCTAACTTTGCAAAGTCCTTATAGGCGCACTAACAGTCACGTGTCTGCTGAGTTGAGCGCAGTTTTGTCAAAGTGACGTCAGTGAACTCAAACAGTCCTAAATCTGAAATAAAGAGCTTTACATGAGCTACTGAAACAAGGACACGGACATATTTCTAAACATTGTCATCATCACAGGTTTATTATCTAACATGATGAGTCTTTGGACAATGCCACGTAGTAACAACAGAGTAGATCTCTGTGGTCTGTTCCTCTTGCTCTCCCTTTAAAAACACGGTTCTTCTCTTCTTCCTCACTAGAAACGCGCTCTACAACAACAGTCCATGAGCAGTTACCTCTCCTGTGTGGCCCAGTGGGAGCCTCTCATCCCCGGGGAGGTGGACTGGGTTTCTCTCTGTGTCCGCAGGTCCGAACCCAACAGCCTTCATGCACATTACCTGTCTGAACGTTTCCTGGTTTGATTGCACCTTCACTTAATTGGACACTTCATGCTGCAAGAGGCCACAAGAGGCCACAAGGTGTCGCTGTTGACCAGCAGACAACAAGCTGAGAGATGAACTCCAGACTCTGAACCACGATCCAAACCAGAAGTTATCCTCCAGTTATTATTGGCTTTAGTTTTGTGTTTATTCATTAATCTCTACTGTTATAAATTACGCACAAGTTCCTTCAGTTCTCTGCTGACTGAAAGAGTCTGTGATCTCCATATGAACTAAAACAACCAACATGTATATTTATGTATATATATATATATATATATGTATATATATATATACATGATAAGCTCTGCATGGAGGTCTGTGGAAACAGGTCAAACAGTAAAGAGGGTCTTTCTGCTCTTCATGAGGGTTCATGTGTACAACTTGAACACAGTAACAGTTTCCCTCACACGCCTTCCTCGTGTTACTGATAACATGAAGACGTACACGTACGTGCACGTCCCCACCACACACAGGTGTCCCTTTGTCCCAGTTCTGTCTCAACATGGGAGCGTGCAGGACAAGTGGGCGGACCGGCTGAGCGAGTCTGTTCAGAGGGCAAAGTCTCTCCTCAAGAGCCTCACACAGAGGCAGACACATCACAGACTGATATATCACAGGTTTATATATCACAGGTTTATATATCACAGGTTTATATATCACATACTTATATATCACAGATTTATATATCACAGGTTTATATATCACAGACTTATATATCACAGATTTATATATCACAGATTTATATATCACAGATTTATATATCACAGATTTATATATCACAGGTTTATATATCACAGACTTATATATCACAGATTTATATATCACAGATTTATATATCACAGACTTATATATCACAGATTTATATATCACAGATTTATATATCACAGACTTATATATCACAGATTTATATATCACAGGTTTATATATCACAGACTTATATATCACAGATTTATATATCACAGGTTTATATATCACAGGTTTATATATCACAGGTTTATATATCACAGATTTATATATCACAGATTTATATATCACAGATTTATATATCACAGATTTATATATCACAGATTTATATATCACAGGTTTATATATCACAGACTTATATATCACAGATTTATATATCACAGGTTTATATATCACAGGTTTATATATCACAGATTTATATATCACAGATTTATATATCACAGATTTATATATCACAGGTTTATATATCACAGATTTATATATCACAGATTTATATATCACAGGTTTATATATCACAGGTTTATATATCACAGGTTTATATATCACAGATTTATATATCACAGATTTATATATCACAGGTTTATATATCACAGGTTTATATATCACAGATTTATATATCACAGATTTATATATCACAGGTTTATATATCACAGACTTATATATCACAGATTTATATATCACAGGTTTATATATCACAGGTTTATATATCACAGATTTATATATCACAGATTTATATATCACAGATTTATATATCACAGGTTTATATATCACAGATTTATATATCACAGATTTATATATCACAGGTTTATATATCACAGGTTTATATATCACAGGTTTATATATCACAGATTTATATATCACAGACTTATATATCACAGATTTATATATCACAGATTTATATATCACAGACTGATATATCACAGATTTATATATCACAGGTCCAGAGACGTGGCGGAGATGTCGGAGAAGAAAGCCGTCTTGTTCAACTTCTGGGGAGTGGTGGTCTCCTGCAGGCCTCGTGCAGTTCTACAGAAGCTGGAGGAGTTGCACAAGCTGCCAGGGTGAGAAGAGAGACTGTTACGCAACAACTCACTGTAACAACACAAAGATTTAAGCTTTTTATTTCTCTTATAAACTGCATTCTAATTATGTGTCACAGCAGGACATCCCGTCGCTGTGTCAGATGTTTCTATACATCTGTATTAAAATGAGTGCGTGTGTTTCAGTGTGTTACTAGTCTGAACACGTCGGGAACATGTTTAGTGAGCGCGGGTTCACTGTGCAAAGGTTAATGACGTGTTCCAGTGTTTATGATGTAACTCCTGATGAGCTCACAGTCACTGCAGAGATGTTCAGTTCATTCTGAACACTCGTTAGTCTTCAGTGATTAATGAATCAGCTCCGTCTGCTGATTGAAAATGATCCAATAATGTTCTGACCCGCTGAGACGTATTTAATACTTCCAGTTGAATTCATGTCTCCACTGAGCCTCCTGATGCAGACGTATTCATGTCGGTGGGCGTGTCTCTGTGCTTTGCAGCGGTTTCCTGTCCGGAGTGGCGTCCCTGAAGGACGGAGCCATGAGCCGGGCGGAGAGAGGCCAGCTCACCCTTTCTCAGGTGGGTGACGTCACGAGTCTTTGACATTCACGGAGTATTTTACCGCCTCCTTCATCCTTGAAACCTGTGTGCAGATGATCCCGGCCTTGGAGGCGGAGTGCGTGAAGGAGGCCGGGGTCAAAGGTGTGACTCTGCCGTCTGATTGGTCAGCGAGACGCCTGCTGGAGGAGCTCAGAGAGGCCATGATGGACGTCCAACCAGCCGTGCTGAAGACAGCTGCCAGTCTGCGTCACAGTGGTACAAACGTGCATCAGTAGATCTGTTCACACCTGCATTCTCTCTAGTGTCCACCAGGGGGCGACTCCTCTGGTTGTATAGAAGTCTATGAGAAAATGACTCTACTTCTCTCTTGATTTATTACCTCAGTAAACATTGTAAACATGAGTTTATGGTCTCAATCTCTAGTTTCAAGTCTTCTTCAATACAGCATGATGTTCATTTAGTACATTTTGGTCCATTTAGAGTCACACAGACCATAAAGCAGGGGATGCTTTAGGGCGGGGCTACACGGTGATTGACAGGTCTCTACCTCGGTGTCACTGCTCCTCAGTCCAAATATGGTCACTTCCTGTTCACTGGCTGCCAAAAGCCAAAATGGCGACGGCTACGTCCACTTCCTTTATTCAGTCTGAGGAGGAAACAAACACACACATGCACAAGTAAAGTCCAACGTTCAGTACTTGTGTCAGTAGTTTGATTTATTCTCAAAAGTTCAACTTTAATCTTAAACGTCAAGTTTATTCTAGTCTTTATTCTGAAAGTGCAGAAGCGTGTGTGTTCTTATTCTTGTCCCTCACGCTGCTCCGTAGCACATGAAGAAGAGAGGCCGGTGGCTTCAGGCTGGTAAACTTCCTTCCATCCCATCAGGGTTACTGACAGCCGTCCTGGCCAATCACTGGCTAGATGACGTCGCCGCTGGAGGCGGTCCGGCCCGCCTCCTCTCTCAGCTGGGGGCCCACTTTGACCTGGTCCTCCAGTCCTGCCGCTCAGGTCACAGGGTCCCAGAGCCCGCCTCGTTCCGCTCTGCTCTGCAGCACCTGGGAGTGACATCACAGCAGGTAGACCCCGGCACAGCGGCGGCGTTTAGACGTGAGTGTGAGCGCTCAGCACCGTCACCCTGTGGGTGTCATTTCAGGCTCTGTGGCTGGATGCGGATGAGGAAGGTGTGGCGGCCGCAGAGGGAGCCGGGATGAAGGCCATCTTGGTGGAGAACCTGGAGGACGCTCTGAACAAACTGGCCAGCTTCACTGGAGTTCAGGTGTGGACCGGAGCTCTTCTGCAACGTGGATGGAAGTCATCGCTTGGATGACATAAGTCCTCCCATGTGTGTGTGTGTGTGTGTGTGTGTTTCAGGCTGTGGGAGCAGAGAGTCCTCCACCATCCTGCAGCCCTGATGACGTGTCGCATGGATACGTCTCCATCAGGGTAACACAGTCCTAGCACACTATGGAGCGCACTGTGTAGTGTGCTACACACACATGTAGGAGGAGGCAGCATGCACACTGCCCTCTACAGTTAATGCTTCATAGAGGCAGCGGCAGAATGTGACACGGTTCAGATGTGTGGAGTCATTATGTATTATGTGTTCCTGTGACATTACTCTGAATAATTCCTCTGTGTGTGTGTGTGTGTGTGTGTGTGTGTGTGTGTGTGTGTGTGTGTGTGTGTGTGTGTGTCAGCCTGGTGTGAGGACTCATTACGTGGAGATGGGTTCAGGTCCTCCAGTGGTTCTGTGTCACGGCTTCCCTGAGAGCTGGTACTCCTGGAGGTACCAGGTAACAAGCGTCCTGCTGACACCCAGCGAGCACAACGATGATGCTCCCTGAGTCACAGTGACCATCACCTCCTCCCTCCCTCTCTCCTCCCTCCCCCCCCACCTCTCTCTCTCTCCTCTCTCTCTCTCCTCCCCCCCTCTCTCTAGATCCCGGCCCTGGCAGCAGCCGGGTTCAGGGTGCTGGCTCTGGACATGAAGGGCTACGGAGGCTCCACAGCGCCCCCAGGTGATCGTCCAATCACAGAGCTCCTTCAGAGCTCCTTCAGTTGATTCACAATGTTCCATCTCAGTGAAACAGATTCAGAGTGAAGCTCAAGTAGAGAGTTTAACAGTGAACCAGTGAACTCTGACGTGAAGACGTTTGTGTGTTTCTCCTCCGACAGACGTAGAAGAATATTCTCAGGAGCAGCTCTGTAAGGTACGACACACACTTCATGAAGTACAAGTACACAAGTATTCAAAGACACACACATGAGGAGTCAGGATGAAACGTTATGAAGTATAATAAACCTTCTTCAGCTTCATAAAGATCGATATCGCTTCATAGACGCACTTGTTATTGTGACACCAATGCAGCTTCATGTTCATCATGAAGTATAAAGACATACATTTAATAAATATACACATAAATATACATATATATATATATAAATACATGTCGTTGTACTCATCCAGTGATGTTGTAATAATTTGAATGTTTTCTTCAGGATTTAATCACATTTCTGGACAGAATGGTGAGTAAGTGACTCACTGATGAATATGAAGTATAAAGTTGTGATTGGTCCATAAACAGAAGTACTACCTGATGCTGGTACTTGTACTTGTACTTGTACTCCATGTCGTGTCTCTGCAGGCGATCCCTCAGGTCACCCTGGTGGGTCACGACTGGGGCGGCGCCCTGGTGTGGAGCATGGCTCAGTACTTCCCTGAGAGAGTCAGGTACACACACAGTACTTTATATATATATATATGTGTGTATATATATGTGTATATAGTAGTACAACGTGCTGGTTGTTGTGTGTGCAGGGCTGCAGCGTCTCTGAACACTCCTCTGTTCTCTGTGGACCCGTCAGTGAGTCCTGCTGACAAACTCAAGAATGTTCCCGTCTTTGATTACCAGCTGTACTTCCAAACACCTGTGAGTCTGTGTACAGCGTGTACTTCTACTGCACTACACCTCAGAGGTATTCATTGTACTTCCAAACACCTGTGAGTCTGTGTACAGCGTGTACTTCTACTGCACTACACCTCAGAGGTATTCATTGTACTTCCAAACACCTGTGAGTCTGTGTACAGCGTGTACTTCTACTGCACTACACCTCAGAGGTATTCATTGTACTTCCAAACACCTGTGAGTCTGTGTACAGCGTGTACTTCTACTGCACTACACCTCAGAGGTATTCATTGTACAGGACTTGTATATGAAGGAGTTTAAAACGTGTGTGTGTGTGTGTGCGTGTGTGTGTGTGTGTGTGTGTGTGTGTGTGTGTGTGTGTATGTGTGTGTGTGTGTGTGTGTGTGTGTGTGTGTGTGTGTGTGTGTGTGTGTGTGTGTGTGTGTGTGTGTGTATGTGTGTGTGTGTGTGTGTGTGTGTGTGTGTGTGTGTGTGTGTGTGTGTGTGTGTGTGTGTGTGTGTGTGTGTGTGTGTGTGTGTGTGTCAGGGCGTAGCAGAGGCCGAGCTGGAGGAAGACTTGGAGAGAACGTTCAACATCTTCTTCTCCAGCAGCGCTGAAGCGGTGAGGAGACTCACACACGAGGAACACGAGTCACGTGATCACTAAAGATATGAAACACGACAATAAACACGTTTGTCTCTCAGGAGAAGCGTCCGGCTGTCAGCACCAGAGGAGTCTGTGCTCGAGGTGAAGCATGAACACATATATGTTTATATATATATATACGTATAACACACAGAGTCCTGACTGTGTGTGTGTGTGTGTGTGTGTGTGTGTGTGTGTGTAGGGGGTCTGTTCGTGGGTCTCCCGCAGCAGATAAAGCGCAGCTGCATGCTGACGGAGGCCGACCTGCAGTTCTACATCAGCCAGTACGGAGAGCGAGGCTTCAGGTCAGAGGTCACTGTCACCTAAAGTCAACCCTCACACATCTGAACACAATAAGAACCGAACACGTTATAATGAACCATGAACTGTGTTTATCTGCTGACTCATGACTCATGACTCATGTAAAGTGAATCACTGAGAGCAGTTAAAGCTGTGATCGACGTCGTGGACATGTTGTCCCACAAAGGGACTCGGTGTGAGAGTTGTCGTGGACATGTTGTCCCACAAAGGGACTCGGTGTGAGAGTTGTGGTGCAGAGACCTTCACGTGTCTTCACAGCGAGTCCTTCTGCTGCTCTGCTCCACAGGAGGCCGTTGAACTGGTACCGGAACATGGAGGCCAACTGGAGGTGGACGTGTTCTCGTCCCGCTGAGAAGGTTCGTCTCACACACACACACACACACACACACACACACACACACACACACACACACACACACACAGGCAATACATATATGAATACATGTACATATAAATACATGTGTGTGTGTGTGTGTGTGTGTCAGCTGCTGATGCCGACTCTGATGGTGACGGCCGGTAAAGACCAGGTGCTGCTGCCGGCCTTCTCCAAAGGAATGGAGGACAAGGTGAGCAAAACAAACCCCCCAAAGAACTACTAATCCCACCGTTGTGATGGTAGATTATATTAAATATGGATTATTGTAAATGACTGCAGATGCTGAACCTGAGCAGAGCCCACCTGGAGGAGTGTGGACACTGGACTCAGATGGAGAGGCCGGAGGAGACCAACAGCATCCTGATCTCATGGCTCAAAGGAGCCCTGAAGGAGGCCGGAGGCCTCATCGTGGCCCCCACACTGTGAGGGGGGCGGAGCCAGACACCATGATGATATGAAGTCATAAACATATTAGAAAGAACATAAATCATTGTGAATGCTACGTTGAGCTGCTTTAGACTGTCGATCAGACAAATGAACCATTCATGTGATCTTTAAAGGAAAGAATCATCAATAAGTCAGATATGAACTTCAGATGTTTAGATGTGGAGGAGACGACATGAACACACGAGACACGGACCAGAAGGACTCACATGGTGGATTCTGACAAACTAAATGAGAGAAACACAGAACACGGCTCCAAGATCACTTTATTTGTAAAGTGGAGATTTGACAACTGTGACAATAAAACTCTGTTAAACTCTTTGTTTGATTCTGGAGACATTCCATCGGTCTGCAAACAAAGATGAAGGTTTGTGTGAACTTCTACTGAAACAACGACGTCATGAAGCGTTTGATGGTGAGCTGTAGCTTCTGTTTATTAGCTTAGCATTATGTAGCATTTATCTTTGGTTAAAAACACGTTGATTAAATATGCAGCACACGGACAGAGTCTAAATATTTTGAGGAAAAAGTAAAAATGTTTGACAACATATTTTATATTATAGAGTTTTTCTTGAGACTTAAATGTTCATGTAAATATTATGAACTTTACTCTAAAAAATGACTTTAATATTTCAAAATGTTATGACTTCATGCTTAACAATCGTGGAAAAAATATATTAAAAAGTCAAAGTAGACATTTAGATGAAATGTCTGTAATATTAGACAATATTACACACTCTTGTCCACATGACTGACTATTTACTTTCCACACACACACGCCCCTTCTTCTTCTATGCTGCCACCTCAGAGCACAGTTTCCCGTGACTGCTCCCCCTCCTGGCCTTCCCTATCAACCCCTTCAGCTGCAGCTCTCCCCATTCAGACTCTTGTGACAGGCTGCCCCGTTCACACCGCATTCACAAAGCCATAAACAAAAACAACCTCTGCTACATCCCACCCAGTGATGTTCATATCGGCTCCCAGCACAAGTTCATCATCTACAACCCCACCTCTGTCAATTCCATCCCGTCTCTGTGGACTCAGCACCGGCTGACAACCACTCCCTCATTACGTCATCATACCAAACATCACGTGAATGCAGCCAACCTCAGAACCCTCCCCAAAACCTCACAACCAATCACAAAACACTCCATGAAGCTTGCTCTGTTCAACACTCGGTTACTAAGCAACAAAAGCCCAATCATCAATGAATTCATCACTGACAACAAACTTGATATCCTCTGTCTCACTGAAACTTGGTAAAAACATCTGGATTACTACGCACTCAATCAAACCACCCCAACTGGATATCATTACCTGGATAAACCACGCCCTGATGGCCGCGGTGGAGGAATTGCCGCTCTTCACCGCCAACACATCAAAACCAGCCTGACTAACATCGAAAGTCCACCCTCATTTGAACAGCTCACATTCAAACTCTCTGGTCCTAAACCCCTGGTCATTGCAATTATCTACCGCCCCCCCAAACCCAACCCTGCCTTCCTCTCCGACCTATCTGAATTCCTCACCCAGCTCTGCTCCGTCTCACCTTCCATCCTGTTGCTCGGTGATTTCAACATCCACATCGACTCCTCAGACTGTAAAACTGCCACAGAATTTCTGGACCTGCTTAAATGCTTCAACTTCACTCAACACATCGACTTCCCCACCCACAACCGCGGTCACATCCTGGACCTGGTCTGCTCCACTGAAATCACCATCAACCACCTCTCCGGCTATGACCTCACCATCTCCGACCATCTAGCCATCATCATGGAGATCGACATCCCCATCCCAGAACCCAAACTCACGCGCACCATCACTCTCCGTAATATCAAGTCTGTCTGCCCCTCATCCCTGTCAGCCTGTCTCACTGAAAAATTCTCCACACTCACCCCCTCCCTTAGCCCCTCCCCCTCAGACCTGGTCAACCTCTACAATAACACACGATCCTCCTGCCTTGATCAGCTTGCCCCTCTCAAAACCAGAACTGTCTCTTTCACTCACACTGCTCCCTGGTTCACCCCTGAACTCCGCCTCATGAAATCCGCGAAACGCAGACTAGAGCGACTCTCCAAAAAAACCGGCCTCACAGTTCACACCCTGGCTTACAAGGAACACATACAGCAATACAAACTGGCTCTAAACTCTGCTCGCTCCACCTACTACTCTGGCATCATCCACTCTGGTTCCGCCAACCCCAAGGTCCTCTTCTCCACAATACACAAACTCCTCAAACCTATGGCCAATCTCTCCCACTCCTCCACAGCAGAGAAATGCAACTCCTTCCTGACGTTCTACAAAGCTAAAATTGACACCATCTACAACCAACTGGCCACTTCCAGCCCCGCTTCGTCCAACCCTGTATCTGCAAATCCTCCACTAACTGACCAGTCACTCTCCCGATTCTCTCTCATCTCCCCCTCGGATCTCAATAAATCAGTCTCTGGCATGAAGACTCCGACCTGTGACCTCGACCCTATCCCTTCCACTTTAGTTATGGCCTGTCTCCCGGCCCTCCGCCCGCACCTCCTCTCTGTCATCAACTCCTCCCTGTCTACTGGCTCCATCCCTCCCGACCTCAAACTCGTCTCAGTCACACCCATCCTCAAAAAACCTGGCCTTGACCCCGACATTCACAACAATTACAGACCCATCTCCAATCTCCCTTTTCTGTCTAAAATACTGGAATGCACTGTTGCCCATCAACTGAAAACCCACCTGGACTCAAACCAACTGCATGAACCATTTCAATGTGGATTCAGATCTCATCACAGCACAGAAACTGCCCTCATCAAAGTCACCAACGACCTCCTCCTCTCCTCTGATGAACACTCCCTCAACATCCTGATACTGCTCGACCTCAGCGCAGCCTTCGACACCATCAACCACTCCATCCTCCTTTCCCTTCTCGAGTCCTCCCTTCACATCACTGGCACAGCCCTCTCCTGGTTTAAATCATACCTCTCCGACCATGAACAGTTCATCAGCATCAACAAATTCAAGTCTGACACAGCCCCAGTCTCTCAAGGTGTCCCCCAAGGTTCAGGACTCGGTCCCCTCCTCTTCATCCTCTACCTGCTCCCCCTTGGCGACATCATATGCCACCATGGTCTCCAGTTCCACTGCTATGCTGACAACACCCAGCTCTACATCTCCACCAAATCCATCACCCCCACCAGGGGCGTCTTTAGGCCTATTTTAGGGGGGCTGAAGCCCCCCTAAAATGTTCTTCAGCCCCCCCCCCCCCAAATAATTTGGCATTATTGGCTTTAAAAAAAAACAACTTTATTTTTATTTTTGTGATGTCATTAAATTAAACTATTGTTTCTCACATGGACAAGTTATTTATAACTCTAACATGCTACATATGTGCGTACGTTCTGGTTTGTATGTTTTCTCCCCCTTCAAATTACAATCCTGGTCATAATAAAACAAGTAAACAACTCAAAAGTTGACGCTGTCTGGTCCATTCTCCATCCATTGTGTGCGGTCCCTTTAAGAATTAGGATTTGGGAGTGACGCGGATATGAAAGCTAGTTTATCCGTCTTTCCTTTACAAGCATGAAAATTATTTCTCTCTTTATTTGAGAAAAGTTCATATTTGTGTTGTCAAATTTCACTATGACCCTGAAATTCTGTCTCTTGTGTTATCATATAATGAATGCAAGCAAAACTACAGAGCAAAATCACACTCTTTCTGATTGAACCAATCTATGAACTGTCTGAAACAATGGATATCCGTGGCCCCAAATGGGCCCCAAAAAAAATTGCCGCGCACTGTGCGCGCAAACATACCGTTCCCCTTGGGGCTAAGCCCCCCCTTTCTTTGAATCCTACAAACACCCCTGACCCCCACCATCCACTCCACCAACTGCCTCACAGATATAAAAACCTGGATGCAAGCAAACTTCCTCAAACTCAACACCAACAAATCCTGTATGGCTCACCCACCAAAATCATCAATAAACTACAATACATCCAGAACTCAGCTGCCCGTCTGCTCTCCCACTCCCGCACCAGAGACCACATCACCCCAGTCCTTCAAAACCTCCACTGGCTCCCCATACAGCAAAGAATCCAGTTCAAGATCCTCCTCATCACTTACAAAGCCCTCCACAACCTCGCCCCTTCATACCTTTCAGACCTCCTGCACCGTCACACTCCCAACCGCAACCTCAGATCCGCCGACATCAACCTCCTTACCCCCCCTACTCTGTCCAAGCATCGGACCTGGGGGGACAGGGCCTTCTCCGTTGCTGCCCCCTCCCTCTGGAACTCCCTGCCCCAACACCTCAGACATTCTTCGTCACTCGCCACCTTCAAAACTGCACTTAAAACTCACCTATTCAAATCTGCTTTTAACCTCTAAAGTCAGTCATGTATGTTTTCTTTCTTTCTATTCGTGTTTATTTTTCTTTCTTACTGTTATGTCGTAGATTTTGTTCTTATTATAAATGCTTTTATTGTTTCTGTTTTTACCATGTAAAGTGTCTTTGAGTGCCTTTTAAAGCGCTATATAAATAAATAAAATGTATTAATTAAAAGTCCTGCATTTGTACTGAGAAATATCTAATAACTAAATATTTGAAGTGCTATAAAAAGTATTTTCTCAATAATTCCAGACAATGACTGATGTATATGTAATCAGGGCATTGTTGACTCCACCCGCACTGAAAATCAGACATTTTTACAGTACCAATTAAGAGATGTTTCAAAGTAAAAGTCATACATTTGTACAGATAAAAAAAAAAGCATTTTCTCCATAATTCCAGACAATGACTGATGTATATGTGTTTAACACATCTCCGACTCCACCCATACAGAAAATCAGACATTTTTACTGTACGACATTTTACTGAATTAAGAGATATTTCAAAGTAAAAATCATACATTTCTACAGAGAAACAGGTACATTTCTTAATATTTTAAGTGTAATAAAAAGTATTTTCTCAATAATTGTAAACTATAACTGATGCATGTGTTCAAGACAAGTCTGATTACAACGCTACAAAAAAGAATATTTTTTACTGTAACAATAGATTTTTCAAAGTAAAAGTCTAACATTTGTACAAGTAAATCAGGACATCTGCACAACCGAGTTTTTTTTATTTTTTCTATGTGATGATGAAGAAACTGGCAGACATGCGCATTTCAGAGGTCAAAGTTCATGAAGAACTCCTTCAACAGAAGATGATGCAGCACTGAACTGCTTCTGATCTTCATATTTATGTTCTTTAATGTCACAAAGAGCTCAGGAAGAAACTGATCATGAGCATTATTAGTGTGAGCAGACTTATCAACTCATCTTTGTTAGATTATTAACATTTCACCGCATGTTATGATGGTTCAGACACCCACAGACCTACAGAGACACCGAGGAACCAGAACTGAAGAAGAACCCAAAGCCAGGATAAAGAGATTCAGTGAATGTGGTGTTGAAGGTGTGGAGGTGGATCAGTGTGTCTGAGGAGACTCTGTAGAAGGACAGAGAGCCAGCAGGACAGTCCACATACACTGCTACTCTACCAAAGGAGGAGGAGTAGGAGGAGGAGGAGGAGGAGGTGATGGGTGTTGTTGTCTGATTGTGAAGGACACAGTAACCATAATTAGCGCACCACAGACTCCAGGACTGATCATTCCCTCCAAACCTACAGTCATCACTGCCTCCTCTCCTGCTGATTCCTCTGTAACTCACTGATATAGAAACTCCTTCTCTCCACTCGACCTCCCAGTAACAGCGACCAGTCAGACCAGTTCTACACAGCAGCTGATGATAGACATCAAACCTGTCTGGATGATCAGGATATGACTGATCCTCCTTCACATATGTCACCTTCCTGTTGTTGTCAGACAGTTTGAGTTCTCTGTGTACTGTGTTTGTGTCGAGTGTGAGTTCACAGGAATCTGACGGAGAGAACAAGACACAATACAGCTGCAGTTATTCATCTATCATCTGTTTGATGATGACATCAGAGATGTGAATGAGTGATGTCACAGTTTGAAGATGCTTTGTTTTCATGGATCAATCTAAATAAACACTTACATTTCCTCAGACCTGGTCTCAACCATCGGTCTCCAGCAGGCTCCACCCTGATGGGAGTATGGAGGTCAGACAGCAGCCTCAGTCCTGGACCATTGTAGCTCAGGTCCAGCTCTCTCAGATGGGAGGGGTTGGATCTCAGAGCTGAGTCCAGAGAAACACAGCCTTCCTCTGTGACCAGACAGCCTGACAGCCTGCAAACCACATACAGAAGAACCCTCTGTGAACATGTGGCGGTACGTTCTGGTACATCTTTAGTTCAGATACAAGTTTAGGATGAACCTGGAACATCCTGCTGGAAGGTAATTCTGAGTCTAGAAGCTAACGTTTAGTTAAAGGTCCTTTGACACATTCCTACGCAGGTCTGCAGTTTATCATCTTATGTCAATCTGATTTGAAATAGTCATATAATATGATAGTAATATAACAGTTGAATGGGTGAATTAATCCTGACCTGAGAGTCTCCAGTTCACAGTGTGGACTCTCCAGTCCAGCAGACAGCAGCTTCACTCCTGAATCCTGCAGGTCGTTGTTACTCAGGTCCAGGTCTCTCAGACTAGAGGACTGGGAGCAGAGAACTGAGGACAGAGCTTCACAGCTTCTCTCTGAGAGGTTGCAGTGTCTCAGACTGAAGGAAATAATGACATCTATGTTAAAATGTTTGCTAAGCAGCTGCATTTTTCAACCTGATTCCTATTTTTTTCCATGTTATAGTGTCTTGAGTGACTAACAGGGACAGCAGTTCCTGAACTTGGTCAAGTATTGAGAGAGAACGCAAAGAAGTAAAACGTTGTTCTTACCTTTCTCATTCCATTTAATGTTTCATGTGACTTGTTGCCAAAGTTGGAGAGAGGAGTGCCATTGGACACCGTTTTAGTCAGATTTAGTTGTGTTGGAGTACAGAAAGTGTCGCTGAATATGTCAGTTACTTATAATAACAATCTGAGCCTGTCTGTGGCAACAACAAGCTCTTTTCGTGGACGTACGTTGACGTTGAGGAGTTGCCCCGAGCAATTACATTGCAGACCGTTTAGCGGCTGCCGTCTGCAGTGTCCTCCCTCAATACTGGACCAACTTGTCCCCATTAGTCACTTAGACACAAGGACAAAGGTCCAAGTTACCCTCTAAAGTTAAGAGAGATGTCTCAAATCATTTGAGACAAAGCGTAAGATGATCTGACCTCAGAGTCTTCAGTTCACAGTGTGGACTCTCCAGAACAGCAGACAGCAGCTTCACTCCTGAATCCTGCAGGTTGTTGTTACTCAGGTCCAGGTCTCTCAGACTAGAGGACTGGGAGCTGAGAACTGAGGACAGAGCGTCACAGCTTCTCTCTGAGAGGTTGCAGCTACTCAGTCTGAAGAAGCAACAGAAAACAAGTAATACGTTATCACTCTCTGTTTGTTCCACTACCATCAGGAAGGAGAGACAGGACCATCAAAACCCGGACTAACAGGCTGAGGAACAGCTTCTTCCCCAGAGCGGTTTCGTCCATCACCCTCCACCCACCACTCTACCCAGCTCACACCGGACAGTGCTGCGCTGAAACAAATATAGTCATATAGTCAATAACACGTCACTTTAACTAAGCACATTTTTCACTTTGAAGCCATTGATGCCTGTGCTTTATCTTATTTTATCTTGTATATATTTATTTAATGTCTTGTTTTAAATCGTCTTGTCTTAATGTTTTTATACATTTTTTACCTGTTGCTACTGACTGATGAGTCGCCAACTTAATTTCGTTGTATGTTTTACAATGACAATAAACATCCTTATGCTTATCCTATATTGTCTTCGACTGCAAGGTCGACGGTTCGGTCCTTGGCTGGGACGTGTCCTGAGCAAGACACTGAACCCCTAACGGCTCCCCTGGCACCTATCATTGGCAGCCATAGCTCCCTATATACAGGGATGGGTTAAATGCAGAGACAATATTCCACCTTAACGGGATAAATATAATATAATAAAATAAAATAAAATAAAAATAAATAAAAAATAGTCTCTCCTGTTGAAATATAGTCTTTATTGATTATTAAAGCTACTTACAGAGCTTTGTTGGAGACTTTGACCACTGGCAGCAGCCTCAGAAGAGCCTCCTCTGAAGCAGAGTATTTCTTCAGGTCAAACACGTCCAGATCTTTTCCTGATGACAGTAAGATGAAGCCCAGAGCTGAACACTGAGCAGGAGACAGTTCATCTGAGAGGCGTCCTGAACTCAGGGACTGCTGGATATCCTCCACTAGAGAACCAGCATTCAGTTCATTCAGACAGTGGAACAGATTGATGCTTTTCTCTGGAGACACATTCTCACTGATCTTCTTCTTAATATACTGGACTGTTCTGTGATTGGTCTGTGAGCTACTTCCTGTCTGTGTCAGCAGACCTCGTAGGAGAGTCTGATTGGTCTCCAGTGAAAGACCCAGGAGGAAGCGGAGGAACAAGTCCAGGTGTCCATTTGGACTCTGTAAGGCCTTGTCCACAGCACTCTGGTAGAGATGTGTTAGTTCAGGTTTGTCTCTGAAGACTTTAGACCACCAGGAGGTTGTTTGTTCTTCTGACAGCAGATTGACTCCAGAGTTGATGAAGGTCAGATGGACATGAAGAGCAGCCAGAAACTCCTGAACACTCAGATGGACGAAGCAGAAGACCTTGTCCTGGTACAGTCCTCTCTCCTCTCTAAAGACCTGTGTGAACACTCCTGAGTACACTGAGGCTGCTCTGATATCGATGCCACACTCTGTCAGGTCGGATTCATAGAAGATCAGGTTGCCTTTCTGCAGCTGATCAAATGCCAGTTTTCCCAGAGACTCAGTCATCTTCCTTCTCTTTTTACTCCAGTGTGGATCCGTCGCAGCTCCTCCATCATACTTGACCTTCTTCAGTTTGGACTGAACCACCAGGAAGTGGATGTACATCTCAGTCAGGGTCTTGGGCAGTTCTCCTCCCTCTCTGGTCTTCAACACGTCCTCCAGAACTGTAGCAGTGATCCAGCAGAAGACTGGGATGTGGCACATGATGTGGAGGCTTCGTGAGGTCTTGATGTGGGAGATGATCCTGCTGGCCTGCTCCTCATCTCTGAATCTCTTCCTGAAGTACTCCTCCTTCTGTGGGTCAGTGAACCCTCTGACCTCTGTCACCATGCCAACACACTCAGGAGGGATCTGATTGGCTGCTGCAGGTCGTGTGGTTATCCAGAGGCGAGCAGAGGGAAGCAGTTTCCCCCTGAAGAGGTTTGTCAGCAGCACATCCACTGAGGTGGACTCTGTAACATCAGTCAGGATCTCATTGTGGTGGAAGTCCAGAGGAAGTCGACACTCATCCAGACCGTCAAAGATGAACAGAACCAGGAACTCTTCAAACCTGCAGATTCCTGCTTCTTTGGTTTCACTGAAGAAGTGATGAACAAGTTCCACCAAGCTGAACCGTTTCTCTTTCAGCACATTCAGCTCTCTGAAAGTGAATGGAAATGTGAACTGTATGTCCTGGTTTTCTTTGCCTTCAGCCCAGTCCAGAGTGAACTTCTGTGTTAAGACTGTTTTCCCAATGCCAGCCACTCCCTTTGTCATCACTGTTCTGATTGGTTCCTCTCTTCCAGGTGAGGCTTTAAAGAGGTCTTCTTGTCTGATGGTTGTTTCTGGTCTGTGTGGTTTCCTGGATGCTGTTTCAATGTGTCTGACCTCATGTTGATCATTGACCTCTGCAGTCCCTCCCTCTGTGATGTAGAGCTCTGTGTAGATCTCATTCAGAAGGGTTGGGTTTCCTGCTTTAGCGATACCCTCAAACACACACTGGAACTTCTTCTTCAGGTTAGATTTGAGTTCACGCTGACAAACTGCAGCAAGAAGTCCTGAATGAACACACAACAAAGAAGATCAATGAGTCAAAGAATAGATTTCAACATGTCATTTCCTTACAGAATGAGTCTATGAATATATGTTGGTCCATCTCTTGAGACATTAGTAATCGTCCCATTTATCCAGCATGTTAAATCTTTAGAGAAATCCTCTTACTGCTCTGCAGACAGTCAGCCAGCTCCTCCTGCTTCATTCTCCTCAGGAAGTGCAGTGTGATCTTCACAAATGCCTCTCTGCTGCTCCTCCTCTGCTCTTCATCCTCACCATCCAGCACCTCCTCATCCTCCCTCTGACTCTCTAAGCATTCTGGGTAATCTGAACTCACAACCTTCTGGATCTTCTTCAGCTCGTTCTTCACAAAAGTGACGATGTTCTCCTCCAGCAGCTGGAACAGAATATTCTATGAATGACACAAACTAAAACCATGGAACCAAACATCAGATCCATGTTGGACAGACTGATTGTGAACACAATAGATGTAAAAGTAGTTGTACATGTACAGACCATAAATATGGAGTCCAGGTGTGTTTGATGCTGCTGGGCAGACGGACCTCTGGGAACCTCTGAGCTCTTCTGGTCCTCTCTGTGGAGGAATCATGAAGAATCAGCTCACATTGTGTCTGTCCACACAGAGACCAACACAAAGATGGTTCCTCCAGACAGTAAAGTCTTGGCCGTACTGCTGATCCCACTGCCCCGGCTGCATTTCTTTGCAGTTCCGTGTGTATAAACACCTTAAAACACTGCACCAAACCAGGGTTAAAAAGACATAACAGACCAAACCCTATTTTAAAGGAAGCAACTCTTCTGATGTAAAGAATTATAGGCCAATGCATACCTCAACCAGAACAAGCTTCTTGACCCACACCAGTCTGGTTTCATTCAGGCTACTCAACCGAGACCGCCCTCCTTATCGTCACAGAGGAACCCCACATTGCTGGATCAGCCTTCCTACTCCTCTCGGCCGTCCTCCTGCTGGACCTTTCAGTGTTGTTGACACAGTGAACCACCAGATCCTCCTCCCCACCCTCCAAGAACTCAAGCTCTGCTCTCTCCTTGTTCACATTCTACCTCAAAGGTCACACGAACAGGTTAAGTTGGAGGGAATCTGCGTCTGAACCTTGTAGCCTCATTATTGGAGTCCCTCAGGGTTTCGTTCTGGGTCCCCTCATCTTTTCTCTTTACCCTAAGTCACTTGGTTTTTTATACACTCGCATGGCTTGTCCTACCACAGCTATGCAGATGACACTCAACTTATCCCGTCTTTTACCCGCAAGCTAAACTTTGACTAGACCGAGCTGCTGTTCCTTCCAGGGAAGACATCTCTTGTCCATCACCGCTGACGAGCTGTCTTTCACTGCCAACATCTCTGTGACAACCCGCTACTGCAAATTCATTCTTTACAACATCAGGAGGATATATCCCTGCAATTGTCCCCTGGCTTATGTGCCCATTGATGTATTAAGAGACCTGGATACAGCGTTCGGAGATAGCGCCCCGTTCATTCCTTTGAAAGTGGACTTACTAGTCAAGATTTCAGAGGAAAATACCCGGATCTTTCGTCAATCAGATTTCTGCTCCATTATTCGTCTTTCTGGGAGAACGTGTGTCACGGATATTAAAGTTTTAGCGGTGCCTCTTCATCCCTTTTATCTACCCAGCTAGTTTTCACACGCTATTATTTAGTTCCACACCACCAGGGAGGTTTGGAACCAGAGCCTCGGACTCAAAAAGGTCCCGGTACCCAAGAAGAGGAACGACTCGACTGTATATAAGAAGTGGACGTAGTCATGGTGACGTCTCTCATTGGTTTGTGGACTGATGTTTTGAAGCCTCAAGTTTGGCTACTTCGCCGTTGCGAACTTGTTTTTTTTGCAACCAGTGAACAGGAAGTGACCATATTTGGACTGAGGAGTGACGTAGAGACGCCGTATACGTCTCTGGTAGAGACCTGCCAATCACTGTGTTGCCCCGCCCTAAAGCATCCCCTGCTTTATGGTCTGTTTGACTCTAAATGGACCATAATTTACTAAATGAACATCATGCTGTATTGAAGAAGACTTGAAACTAGAGATTGAGACCATAAACTCATGTTTACTGAGGTAATAAATCAAGAGAGAAGTAGAGTCATTTTCTCATAGGCTTCTAGACAACCAGAGGAGTCGCCCCCTGGTGGACACTAGAGAAAATGCAGGTGTGAACCTGGTGTTTTTTGACATTTCCTCCGGGGTAAACGCTACATGGCTGCCCGATCCAAAGTTGTAGCTAACTTCGAGGCTGGCATCCTTTTACTTTAAAGAGCAGCAGGTGACAAACAAGCCAGTTTGAAGGAGCCTACAACTTAGTTTAGCGCCTCAGAAAACGACGCAATCACAAATTAGTTTTTTAGACGCTTTAGAAACAGGAAGGAATTTCTGTTACCAATCGGTCGAGAGAATAAAAGCAGCGTTTTTAATATAAATGAGGTGAAAATAGAGGCGTTTATGAACGCTCCACTGCTTCCCTGGATAATTAATTACCTGGGCGTTTGGGCACTGTTTCTGAAAGACAGCGGCGGCTCCTTGGACATGTCACTCCTTAAGGACACACAGCTGGGTTCAGGTTGATCAGAGTCCAGTTCCGTGAGGTTCCTGCTACACAGAGAGGAAGACCACCAGAGAAGGAGATCCACTTATTAAATCTTCAGCTACAGAAGCTGCTGGAAGACTAGAAGCTATCAACAAGAAGATGAAAGTCTGAAGCTCTTCACACTGAAAGATTTCTGTTCTATCATTCATCGTCTTTCTGGGAGAACGAGTTTCACGGATATTAAAGTTTTAGCGGTGGCTCTTCATCCCTTTTATCTACCCAGCTAGTGTTCTCATGCTATTATTTAGTTCCACACCACCAGGGAGGTTTGGAACCAGAGCCTCGGACTCAAAAAGGTCCCGGTACCCAAGAAGAGGAACGACTCCAGACTGTATATAAGAAGTGGACGTAGTCATGGTGACGTCTCTCATTGGTTTGTGGACTGATGTTTTGAAGCCTCAAGTTTGGCTATTTCATTGTCGCCAACTTATTTTTTTGCAACCAGTGAACAGGAAGTGATCATATCTGGACTGAGGAGGAGTGACGTAGAGACGCCATATACGTCTCTGGTAGAGACCTGTCAATCACTGTGTAGCCCCGCCCTAAAGCATCCCCTGCTTTATGGTCTGTTTGACTCTAAATGGACCATAATGTACTAAATGAACATCATGCTGTATTGAAGAAGACTTGAAACTAGAGATTGAGACCATAAACTCATGTTTACAATGTTTACTGAGGTAATAAATCAAGAGAGAAGTAGAGTCATTGTCTCATAGACTTCTATACAACCAGAGGAGTCGCCCCCTGGTGGTCAGTAGAGAGAATGCCGGTGTGAACCTGGTGTTTTCTGACATTTCCTACAGGGTAAACTTATGGGGTCAGATCAGTCTCAATAATTGCAAATGCACACAGAACGATTCACAAATACATTCCAATGCACACATAAATAAATTACGATTTAAATAAATGTAAAAAAAAATCACGAATATATTTCTGCATTTGTATGTATTTCTGTGTGGATTTTTTCTATTTGTTTGTGGATCGCTACACATTTATTTGTGGATTTTTGAGGCTCCCCTGACGTCGCTGGATTCGCAAATGCGTTTTTTTCAACATTCTAATTTTCAACCAATCACATGAGCGCAGCTCCCCCCTCCCCTCCCCTCCCCACGAGGCTGCAAGCGTTAGAGTTGCGCAATTTGCGGAGGCGACAGGTCAGAAGTCGAGAAAGGGCTAGCTCACATCATGGCAGGAAGTCTCAAAAACCCACAAATAAATGCAGTTTGATCCACAAATAAATGCATCCAAATCCACAAACAAATACATACAAATGCAGAAATATATTTGTGATTTTTTTTTACATTTATATGAATCGTAATTTATTTGTGTGCATTGGAATGTATTTGTGAATCGTTCTGCATGCATTTGTAAATCGAATATATTTGTGAATTAAACGCTACATGGCTGCCCGATCCAAAGTTGTGGCTAACTTCGAGGCTAGCACCCTTCACTTTAAAGAGCAGCAGGTGACAAACAAGCCAGTTTGAAGGAGCCTACAACTTAGTTTAGCGCCTCAGAAAACGACGCAATCACGAATTAGTTTTTTAGACGCTTTAGAAACAGGAAGGAGTTTCTGTAACGAATCGGTCAAGAAACTAAAAGCAGCGTTTTTAATATAAATCAGGTGAGAATAGAGATGTTCATGAACGCTCCACTGGTTCCCTGGATAATTCATTACCTGGGCGTTTGGCCACTGTTTCTGAAAGACAGCGGCGGCTCCTTGGACATGTCACTCTTTAAGGACACACAGCTGGGTTCAGGTTCATCAGAGTCCAGTTCAGGGTCCGGTTCCCTGAGGTCCCTGTTAGACAGAGAGGAAGACCACCAGAGAAGTTTCAGTGTGCAGTTTCTACTTTAAGAAGGTTTGTTCTTTCACATGTTTTGTGACTAACTGATGCTGACTTACGTTACAAATAGCTCCTCCATGGACCCGTCACTCCTCAAGGACCCACAGCTGGGTTCAGGTTCAGGTCCAGGTTCAGGTGCTATAAAAATATTTTCTAAATAATTCCAAACAATGACTGATGCATATATGTTCAGGACAAAAAGGCTAATATCACAATATTTGAGGTGCTATAAGAATAGATTTTTTAAATAATTCCAGACAATGACTGATGCATACTGTATGTGTTCAACACATCTCTGACTCCATCCAAACAGAAAATCATACATTTGTACAGAGAAACAGGTACATTTCTTAATATTTTAAGTGTTATAAAAAGTATTTTCTCAATAATTCTAAACTATAACTGATGCATATGTGTTCAAGACAAGTCTGATTACAACCCTACAAAAAAGAATCATTTTTACTGTAACAAGAGATTTTTCAAAGTAAAAGTCTAACATTTGTACATTAAAAAAGTAAATCAGGACATCTGCACAACAGAAAGTTTTATTTTATTTTTTCTATGTGATGATGAAGAAAATGGCAGACATGCGCATTTCAGAGGTCAAAGTTGAGTCTTTTTATTATTTTATATTTAACATCTTACATTTTTTCATACATTCCTTATCTTCAGAAAAGAGGTGTGTGATTATATTTGATTAGGTTCTGACAGCACCTTCAAGACTTTAGACTTTGACTTTGGAACATCTCTTATTACAGTAAAATGTCTGATTGTCAGTCTGGGTGAGTCAACGATGGCCTGAACACATACACATCAGTCATTGTCTGCAGTTGTTGAGAAGAATATTTTTATAGCACCAGATATTTGAAGATACAATATCAGTTCAGTTTGTACTTCATAAAGTATCTTAATTGGTAAAGTTAAGATGTTGATTGTTGTTTGGATGTGGTCAGAAATGTCCTGAACAAATACATATCAGTAAGTCAGATATTATTCATTTAATTATCTTTCATCAATCCTCAAATCAAAGAATAAAGACACTTCATCCACAATGTAGCTTTAACTCACGAGATGCAGGTAACATGTTTTATACTTAATGTTAATATAATTCATTTAATCTTATTTCCACATTATGCAATTTATATATACGCTTAGTTGACATCTTATTTTGGAAACCGGATGTTGTCTGAAACCGGATGTTGTCTCACGTTAATCTTTCCGCTAACTTTGCAAAGTCCTTATAGGCGCACTAACAGTCACGTGTCTGCTGAGTTGAGCGCAGTTTTGTCAAAGTGACGTCAGTGAACTCAAACGGTCCTAAATCTGAAATAAAGAGCTTTACATGAGCTGCTGAAACAAGGACACGGACATATTTCTAAACATTGTCATCATCACAGGTTTATTATCTAACATGATGAGTCTTTGGACAATGCCACGTAGTAACAACAGAGTAGATCTCTGTGGTCTGTTCCTCTTGCTCTCCCTTTAAAAACACGGTTCTTCTCTTCTTCCTCACTAGAAACGCGCTCTACAACAACAGTCCATGAGCAGTTACCTCTCCTGTGTGGCCCAGTGGGAGCCTCTCATCCCCGGGGAGGTGGACTGGGTTTCTCTCTGTGTCCGCAGGTCCGAACCCAACAGCCTTCATGCACGATGTCTGAACGTTTGCTGCTCCGTCTTTACTTTCACTTCCTCAGACACTCTCGATGCTGCAAGAGGCCACAAGAGGCCACAAGGTGTCGCTGTTGACCAGCAGACAACAACTCTACTGTTATAAATGACGCACATGTTCCTTCAGTTCTCTGCTGACTGAAAGAGTCTGTGATCTCCATATGAACTAAAACAACCAACATGTGTATTTATATATATATATATATGTATATATATGTATTTGTATATATATATATATCTACATACATATATATATATATATATATATTTATATTAAATGTATATATATATATGTATATATATATTTATATAATGATGAATATGAAGTATAAAGTTGTGATTGGTCCATAAACAGAAGTACTACCTGGTACTTGTACTTGTACTTGTACTTGTACTCCATGTCGTGTCTCTGCAGGCGATCCCTCAGGTCACCCTGGTGGGTCACGACTGGGGCGGCGCCCTGGTGTGGAGCATGGCTCAGTACTTCCCTGAGAGAGTCAGGTACACACACAGTACTTTATATATATATGTGTGTATATATATGTGTATATAGTAGTACAACGTGCTGGTTGTTGTGTGTGCAGGGCTGCAGCGTCTCTGAACACTCCTCTGTTCTCTGTGGACCCGTCAGTGAGTCCTGCTGACAAACTCAAGAATGTTCCCGTCTTTGATTACCAGCTGTACTTCCAAACACCTGTGAGTCTGTGTACAGCGTGTACTTCTACTGCACTACACCTCAGAGGTATTCATTGTACAGGACTTGTATATAAAGGAGTTTAAAGTGTGTGTGTGTGTGTGTGTGTGTGTGTGTAGGGGGTCTGTTCGTGGGTCTCCCGCAGCAGATAAAGCGCAGCTGCATGCTGACGGAGGCCGACCTGCAGTTCTACGTCAGCCAGTACGGAGAGCGAGGCTTCAGGTCAGAGGTCACTGTCACCTAAAGTCAACCCTCACACATCTGAACACAATAAGAACCGAACACGTTATAATGAACCATGAACTGTGTTTATCTGCTGACTCATGACTCATGACTCATGACTCATGTAAAGTGAATCACTGAGAGCAGTTAAAGCTGTGATCGACGTCGTGGACATGTTGTCCCACAAAGTGAGTCGGTGTGAGAGTTGTTTAGTTTAGTTTTTATTTGTTCGAGAGGGACAATGTACATTGATGAACACTTTAAATTAAAATGTAAATGCACCCAATTACAGCCGCAAGGCTGATTTCCATTGTCTGTCCCGCTGCCAGAATGTACAGGCTGAGTGTCCTAAAGGAAAAGGTCATGCCAAAATGCAATAGTAATAAACTAAAATCAATTACAGTCTGTAGCTGACAATACACAATAGTTCGATAATAAAAAGTTAACAATGGATAAAAAAGGAATCGCATGTTTATATATAAAAGAAATTAGAAAAAAATATCAGTGTAAGGAAGACATTTCATATTCATCGTATTGCACCCAGATATATTGCACATAAGGGCATTAATTAATTTGCACATTTAAGGTTTCATTCATTCATATAGCATTAGTGCATCACATATCCATGACACTAATACTGCTAACCCAGGTTAAACTATCTATGTGCACAAGTTTGGGTGGACAACAGCCATCCCTTCATGTGCTTTTTAAAAGTGCTGAAGTTTGGGCACTCCCTAACGGAGGATGGTGAAGTGTTCCAGAGGGTGCCGCCTTTGACAGACAGAACCGTCTGACCAAAGGTGGTGCGCCTGTGTGGGATGACACAGTCTCTGTCGGAGGCTCTGGTGACTCTAGTCGCAGGGCCGCAGACAGGTCTCTGTTTGATGTACTCGTTCAGTGGAGGAGGTGCCAGACCATTTAGGACTTTGTAAATGATGCTGGCTTCTTTAAGGCTGATAAGGTTGTTAAAACTTAAAAACTTATGTTTGTTCAGGATGTGGCAGTGATGATAGGTTCGCGGTTTCTTGTCAAAGACTTTGAGTGCTCTCTTATACAGAGATTCTATGGGTTTGAGTGTTGCTGTGCACGTGAGTGACCAGCTGGTCAGGCAGTACACTAAATGTGCGACGATCATGGAACGTAGGAATGTCCTGGCTGCGTTTTCTGTCAAGCTGTTTCTGATGTGCCTGAAATTTAGGAGGTTGAATTTGATGTGAGTCGCTACCTTTTTGACATGGCTCTTAAAGGTCAGGGTGGAGTCTAGAGTTACCCCTAGGTACTTGAACTCGGTTACTAAGTCTAGCTCTGTTCCCTTTACAAATATATTCGAGTGTGTTATTTTTTTGGGCACGTTTGGAGAAAATCATACATACAGTTTTTTTCGTATTCAACAGGAGGCAGGATTTAGTGAGCCAAGCTTGGACATCAGACATAGCGGATGAGAGGATGCGTAAAGCGTCTTGGTTGTTTTTAGCTGATGTAAAGATTACAGCATCATCCGCGTACATCTGTGTAAGTATATTCTGACAGGAGTTGGGTAGTGTGTTAATAAACAGGGAAAATAAAAGCGGCCCAAGGACCGATCCTTGAGGAACACCTACAGGACATTCAAGACAGGGAGACCTAACACCATCTACAGTAACAGATTGTTTCCTGTTGGATAAGTATGATTTGAACCAGTTCAGAGCATGGGTGGAAAAGTTGAAATGGGTTAACCTGGACAGTAGGATTTGGTGATCTACAGTGTCGAAAGCTCTCTTGAGATCTAAAAAGATAGCACCGACACATGCATTCTTGTCCAACAGACCCTTGATCTTTTCAATAAGGACACACAGGGCCGTCTCAGTCGAGTGGTGGGCACGAAAACCAAACTGCATAGGATGCAACAGGGGATGGTCTTTGTTTAGATGCTCTACAAGAAGTTGGGCAACCCATTTCTCTGCTATTTTTGATATTATCGGTAAGATGCAGATTGGTCTGTAGTTAGACATGTCAGATTTTTTCCCAGACTTGAAGATTGGGGTTACCACCACCACCTTCCAGGCTGAGGGGACCACTGCATGTTTAAGGGATAGGTTAACCAGATGAGTTACGGGTTGGACCAAGGAGTCCTTATGTTCTTTAAAGAAGTTGGCGTTAAAGCCAAAGACATCCTTGGCTTTGGAGCTTCTCATACCACTAATGAGCTTGGCTGCCTCTGAGTCAGTTATTTCAGTGATCTTGAAGACAGGTTGGATAGAGTTGACCGGGCTCTCACTACATTCAGGAGAGGAGAAGAGCTTGGCTATCTCATCCACTGACTCCAAAAAAAAGTGGTTTAGACTAGTAGCCAGAGTGATGGGATCCCTCACTAGAAAGTTATTTATAGAGAGCTCTAGTTCCTTGTCCTGTTTGCATTTACGGCCAACCAATTTGTTAATGTTTTGCCAGATCATTTTACCGTTACCTTGTGCATTTGCGATGATTTCCAGGAAAAAGTTGGCTTTAGCCTTACGTAACGTCTGAGTAACTTTATTTCTGCTCGTTGTAAATTGTAATCTGTCGGTACCCAGGCCGGTCTTCAGCGACTGTTCCAACAGTATGTCTCTAGCAGACATGAGCACTCTACATTCCTCATTCACCCATGGTAGAGTTACCCTTCTTCACCTTATTTCTCCCTCCACTGATGAAAGGGGCCATAATCTCTTTGACTGACCTGTTAAACAGATCACCACCACTCTCAGGGTTCATACATGAGAGTAATTTGGCCCAGTTGTATTCGTGTAAGGCTGCCGCTAGGTTATGTTGCTGGTTTTTTGGTATGAATTCATAACAGGGCGTAGAACTAACTGGTTTTGAGGAGTTGGAGAATCGTGACTTAGTTCATTTTCTGGAGAAAAGAATTGCATTGTGATCCGAGAGACCTGTGAGAAGGTTATGAGTGGCTACAATTCTTTCAGGTCTGTTTGAAAACAGCAAATCAATTCTTGTTCTGGAGTGGTTAGTTAACCTGGTGGGTTTTTCAATCAGCTGGGATAGGTTGAAATGATCCATGGTTTGTTTAAGCATTTTTCTGTCTTTCTTCACATCCCAGTTGATATTAAAATCCCCGATTATAATGTCTTCAGTATGGTCTCCATGGTGATTTAGGAGGGCTTGTAGTTGGTTATAGAAATCTTTTTTGGCAGAGGGTGGGCGGTACAGACATATTAAGACACAAGACATTTCCGCAGATAAGGAGATTTTCACGCCAACAGACTCAATGTTAACTTCACTGGGGGATATAAGTTGGCTGCATTTGATGGTGTCTTTAACATATAGTAGGACCCCCCCACCCCTCCCCATGGTCCTATCCTGCCTAAACACATTATAACCAGGTATAAGGACGGCTGCTTCAGGTGAGGAGCTTGAGAGACAAGTTTCAGATAAGCCTAGGATGTCTACATGTGAGTTGTCAAGTAGATGTTCAATGTGCTCACGTTTGGGGACCATGCTACGGATGTTCAAGTGACCACATAACAACCCTCTAGGTTTAGAACCAGGGTCCCATACTAACTCGGCGTGGTTCAATGTTCTGAAGATTCTTGTCCTGAGTTTCTTCAGAGCTGGATTCCTGGGTTTTGTCAGGGATGGTCTGCGTTGACAGCTCCCACAGGGGAGTTGTGTATGCCGACTTACAGTGGATCCAGGCTGCGGACGAGCCGCCGCTAACAGACCCGGCACTGATGGTGTTAGCTGCTCCTGTTGTTGTCGCTGTCGTCGTCGTCTGCTGCTGGGGCCTGGGACCAACCCAGTGGTGGCTGGCACGCTGCCGCTGGGGCCCGGGTACAGCCTGATTGTAGCTGACATGCTACAATCGTTAGCGACCATGTCCGTCACCACCGCCACAACAACAAGCAGGAGAGGGAAATAGTCTCTGATCGCATTCATCACCTTTTCACAACGTTTTGCGCTTCTCAAGCTTTGTAGTAGTGGCCGTCCTTGGGTCCCAGTTGTGTCTTGTGTGGCCGCAGAATTATCGCCCGACTCTGCAGCTCCCCGAAGCTCGTCCCCGCGCTGCTCTCTGTGTTGTGGCTCAAGCTGTGATGATCAAGTCCTCAACCTCAAAGTCCTCAAAGATGAAGTGTTGTGGTGGACATGTTGTCCCACAAAGGGACTCGGTGTGAGAGTTGTGGTGGACATGTTGTCCCACAAAGGGACTCGGTGTGAGAGTTGTCGTGGACATGTTGTCCCACAAAGGGACTCGGTGTGAGAGTTGTGGTGCAGAGTCCTTCACGTGTCTTCACAGCGAGTCCTTCTGCTGCTCTGCTCCACAGGAGGCCGTTGAACTGGTACCGGAACATGGAGGCCAACTGGAGGTGGACGTGTTCTCGTCCCGCTGAGAAGGTTCGTCTCACACACACACACACACACACACACACACACACACACACACAGGCAATACATATATGAATACATGTACATATAAATACGTGTGTGTGTGTGTGTGTGTCAGCTGCTGATGCCGACTCTGATGGTGACGGCCGGTAAAGACCAGGTGCTGCTGCCGGCCTTCTCCAAAGGAATGGAGGACAAGGTGAGCAAAACAAACCCCCCAAAGAACTACTAATCCCACCGTTGTGATGGTAGATTATATTAAATATGGATTATTGTAAATGACTGCAGATGCTGAACCTGAGCAGAGCCCACCTGGAGGAGTGTGGACACTGGACTCAGATGGAGAGGCCGGAGGAGACCAACAGCATCCTGATCTCATGGCTCAAAGGAGCCCTGAAGGAGGCCGGAGGCCTCAACGTGGCCCCCAAACTGTGAGGGGGGCGGAGCCAGACACCATGATGATATGAAGTCATAAACATATTAGAAAGAACATAAATCATTGTGAATGCTACGTTGAGCTGCTTTAGACTGTCGATCAGACAAATGAACCATTCATGTGATCTTTAAAGGAAAGAATCATCAATAAGTCAGATATGAACTTCAGATGTTTAGATGTGGAGGAGACGACATGAACACACGAGACACGGACCAGAAGGACTCACATGGTGGATTCTGACAAACTAAATGAGAGAAACACAGAACACGGCTCCAAGATCACTTTATTTGTAAAGTGGAGATTTGACAACTGTGACAATAAAACTCTGTTAAACTCTTTGTTTGATTCTGGAGACATTCCATCGGTCTGCAAACAAAGATGAAGGTTTGTGTGAACTTCTACTGAAACAACGACGTCATGAAGCGTTTGATGGTGAGCTGTAGCTTCTGTTTATTAGCTTAGCATTATGTAGCATTTATCTTTGGTTAAAGACACGGTGATTAAATATGCAGCACACGGACAGAGTCTAAATATTTTGAGGAAAAAGTCAAAATGTTTTGACAACATATTTTATATTATAGAGTTTATCTTGAGACTTAAACTTTCAAGTAAATATTATGAACTTTTCTCTAAAAAATGACTTTAATATTTCGAAATGTTATGACTTCATGCTGAACAATCGTGGAATAAATATATTAAAAAGTCAAAGTAGACATTTAGATGAAATGTCTGTAATATTAGACAATATTTCAAGAAAAAAAACCCAAATATGATCTCTTCATCTCATAACCGTCGTCTTGAACTCCTGCACAGTGTCGCCCTCCTGTGGTCACAAGGAGAAGTGTTCACAGCTTCTTCTCCTTAAACAGCTTCTTCCAGGCCGGCATGATGTGCTCGTAGATCCTCTCCATCTGAAACACAAACAGCCTCAATGATGCTCATCTGGCTTCTCTTTAAAGTCAACATTTGAACGACGCTTTAAGTTAAACAAGTTCTGTTAAATGTTAGATATAAATGTTAGATATAAGAGGGCCCTCTGGCTGAGGCCCGACGACACCGCCAGAACCAGGGTGACCGTCTTGATCAGCAGGGTCCATTTCCCCAAGTAGCCCCGGATGATGAAGCCGCTGAGGATCGTCTTGATCTGCAAAACAAACACACAACTGTTGGAGCCTGTCGGAGAGCTGCGTGACCCGTCGTCAGCGCTTCTCTCACCTCTGGGATTCCTGAACCGCAGGCGTACGGAGCGAACACTCGCACCAGCGACACCGCCAGGAAGGAGAACAGCAGCGCCCACAGAACGTACAGGAAGTAGTTCAACACGTACGCCCCCGCTCCCTGAAAGAGACCAAACACACATCGATCCTCTCTCCGCCCGTCAAACGCTGCTCCACAGTGAGACTTCTCTACAAACGTGTGCTTCCTCGTGTTCCCGTGGTCTGACCTCGGCGTGGCCCGTCATCAGCTCGGCCCATTTCTGCCACTGAGGACACTCGTCCTGGTCGTCCAAAGTCGTCTCGTTGGACGTCCGGCAGCGCTGCTCGTGGCTGTAATAGAAGGCCGTCAGACACACGCCTTCCTTCAGGTCGGTCATCCAGTCCACCGCCAGGTCGATCACTCCGGCCAGCGTGCCTGCAGAAGACACAACGTTCCCCAGTGAGACGTGATGTTTTGAGAGGGATCTGTTGGGGAACGTTCCGCGTCCTGGTCCCTCCTGACTGACCTGAGAGCAGGCCGATGAGCAGCATCACCACCCATCCCGACCAGGCGTCCAGCAGGCTCTTGATCAGCTCCCAGAAGGACTCTTTACTCTTACTGGTGATCTGGTAGACGAGCACACAGAGTACTTACAGCTGATGAATACTCCTACGTATACACGAGGGTATGTGGAGAACCTGGTCACACCTTGCGGTGGCGGTCCGTGTCTCTGGACTTCTCCCTCAGCCAGTCGATGGTGTGGAAGTCTTCATACGTGCCCACGTCAGGAAAAGGCTCGTCCAGGAAATCCATCAAGTTTCCAGCTCCGTTCATCTCCTCTGTGGGCGTGGCACTGCTGCCGCCTGGCAGAGAGGAAGTGTTCATCGTTACCTTCCACTTTAATATCTGCTGCTGCACAGCGTGTACCTCGTGATGAACACACTTTTATATTTACTCTCTTCATCAGTCAATGAAATATCAAAGAAATGTATTTGTTGTTCCAGCCAACAGTCTAAAAACAGAGAAACGTTCTGAAGGAGCTGCAGCTAGAAACGTTCAGCATTAACTGAAAGAAAAGCAATAATTCAATAGTTATTAATCTCACACACACACACACACACACACTACATGATGGTAGCTGGCCTGTATCACTGCTCTTGTCGTCCTCTTGTTGTTGTTTATGTTTCTTGTAATTAAATAATAAATAACAATGGAAGCCACCGTCGGAGCACAACTCTGCAGCGTGACACTGATGCTGAACAGCAGCTTTAAACAGTCTCACGGTTCATGAACAACACAACAGCTGCAGAAGAAGACACAGCTGAACGCTGCAGACACGGCTAGCTGTGTTAGCATGTAAAGCTAACGCTATATCCGTCAGTTAGCTCCATAAAGTCGTCTTCTTACCGTCACCAGGCTCCATGTTACAGTCCATCCTGACGACTACAGGTGGAGAATGTGTCCTTTGAACTAGTACCGTGTTTAATGTCGGCTACGTTTCACATTTTAGCTTAAATATACAGAGAAAAGAGGCGTTAAACGTCAAGAAATAAACAGACGGCGTCATAGACTGCTTTTCCCACAATGCACCTGCTCAGCCTCACGCTCACGTTGTAGATCGTCTATTGTAAAGATGGTGTGATGGACAGAGGAAGAAGAACTACTCAGATCATTTACTAAAGTATAAGTACAAATACCACAGTGTAGAAATACTCTGTTACAAGTAAAGAGAAAGTAGAAGTAGAAAGTATCAGAATAAAGAAGTACTAAAGTACTGGGATATGGAGAGGCTCTCTGGAGGTAGAACTCATGTCTGATGTGGGACATGAACATGGTGCTTGAGGCTGATTTAATCTGGTGAACTGGGAGAGGATGAGTTTATTCAGAGGTGACTTTACTGGACCTGGAACCAGCCAGACTTCCTCCTCCCTCCTCTTCCTCTCAGGGATGTGGTCTTCTTCAGGGTCTATTGTACTTTTTACTAAAAGGTACAATATGTACCTCTGAGATGTAGTACAGTATAAAGTACAACATGTACCTCTGAGGTGCAGTACAGTATAAAGTACTACATGTACCTCTGAGGTGTAGTACAGTATAAAGTACATGTACCTCTGAGGTGTAGTACAGTATAAAGTACTACATGTACCTCTGAGATGTAGTACAGTATAAAGTACAACATGTACCTCTGAGGTGTAGTACAGTATAAAGTACTACATGTACCTCTGAGGTGTAGTACAGTATAAAGTACAACATGTACCTCTGAGGTGTAGTACAGTATAAAGTACTACATGTACCTCTGAGGTGTAGTACAGTATAAAGTACTACATGTACCTCTGAGATGTAGTACAGTATAAAGTACAACATGTACCTCTGAGGTGTAGTACAGTATAAAGTACTACATGTACCTCTGAGATGTAGTACAGTATAAAGTACAACATGTACCTCTGAGGTGTAGTACAGTATAAAGTACTACATGTACCTCTGAGGTGTAGTACAGTATAAAGTACAACATGTACCTCTGAGGTGTAGTACAGTATAAAGTACTACATGTACCTCTGAGGTGTAGTACAGTATAAAGTACTACATGTACCTCTGAGGTGTAGTACAGTATAAAGTACTACATGTACCTCTGAGGTGTAGTACTGGTGTACTGGTTCATTGGGTACATTCATTAAATACATATTCATGTTATCAGATATTCATCATATTCATAAATCTTAACTGGTTCTTTAATCATCGCAGTAGTTCTGAGGAAGACAACAAATACACAAATACACACATTTAGTACTTTTATTGAGACCAAAACCATAATCCAATACAAAAACAGAAGGTACTTCATGAAATACAGCTTCCATCTTTAAAGCAGTAGAAGTACACGTTTACAATGTGAAGTACTGATCATTTCAATCAATATGAATCATGTGATGAACACATGTATTATAATAACAGACAGATTAGAGTCACTGTGATCTGCTCAACAACTGGTTCATTGCACAGAGAAAGTTTCTGTGAACTCAAAGTACACGAGTACACAGTTCCACATGAAGAACTCCTTCAACAGAAGATGATGCAGCACTGAACTGCTTCTGATCTTCATATTTATGTTCTTTAATGTCACAAAGAGCTCAGGAAGAAACTGATCACGAGCATTATTAGTGTGAGCAGACTTATTAACTCATTTTTGTTAGATTATTAACATTTCACCGCATGTTATGATGGTTCAGACACCCACAGACCTACAGAGACACTGAGGAACCAGACCAGTAGAACCCAAAGCCAGGATACAGAGGTTCAGTGAATGTGGTGTTGAAGGTGTGGAGGTGGATCAGTGTGTCTGAGGAGACTCTGTAGAAGGACAGAGAGCCAGCAGGACAGTCCACATACACTGCTACTCTACCAGAGGAGGAGGAGGAGGAGGAGAAGGAGAAGGAGGAGGATGAGGTGGTGATGGGTGTTCTTGTCTTATTGTGACAGACATAGTAACCACCATCAGAGCACTCCAGACTCCAGGACTGATCATTCCTTCCAAACCCACAGTCATAACTGTTTCCTCTCCTGCTGATTCCTCTGTAACTCACTGATATATAAACTCTTCCTCTCCACTCGACCTCCCAGTAACAGCGACCAGTCAGACCAGTTCTACACAGCAGCTGATGACAGACATCAAACCTGTCTGGATGATCAGGATATGACTGAACCTCCATCACATATCTCACCTTCCTGTTGTTGTCAGACAGTTTGAGGTTTCTGTTCACTGTGTTTGTGTCGAGTGTGAGTTCACAGGAATCTGACGGAGAGAACAAGACACAATACAGCTGCAGTTATTCATCTATCATCTGTTTGATGATGACATCAGAGATGTGAATGAGTGATGTCACAGTTTGAAGATGCTTTGTTTTCATGGATCAATCTAAATAAACACTTACATTTCCTCAGACCTGGTCTCAACCATCGGTCTCCAGCAGGCTCCACCCTGATGGGAGTATGGAGGTCAGACAGCAGCCTCAGTCCTGGACCATTGTAGCTCAGGTCCAGCTCTCTCAGATGGGAGGGGTTGGATCTCAGAGCTGAGTCCAGAGAAACACAGCCTTCCTCTGTGACCAGACAGCCTGACAGCCTGCAAACCACATACAGAAGAACCCTCTGTGAACATGTGGCGGTACGTTCTGGTCCATCTTTAGTTCAGATACAAGTTTAGGATCAACCTGGAACATCCTGCTGGAAGGTAATTCTGAGTCTAGAGCAGGGGGGCAACTATTGTTCCCAAGGGGCCGCATGAGGAACAGGGCCTGTTGTGGAGGGCCGGACCAACAGACTGAACTCAGTCCTGCTCAGTGTTACTCCACCTCTTTATATAAAGCAGTGTGTTGTTTGGTGTTGATGAGCTGTGAGTGGTGAGAGTAAATGTTATGATCAGTGGTGGAATGTAACTAGTATATGTGCTGAAGTACTGTACTCATGTACAGATTCAAGGTACTTTACTGGAGTATTTCTATTTTATTCAACTTTGTACTTCTACTCCACTACATCTCAGAGGGAAATATTGTACTTGTTACTCCACTACATTAGTCTGCCAGCTTTAGTTACTAGTTACTTTGCACATTATAATGTTTCAAACCTTTAACTACACAAACTGACCAACAGAGTATAAAAGAGTTAAAATGAGCTCCACCGTAAACATCTGCAGCAGCAATAATCCAAACTCATATACATTTGTAATATCCATATATAATAGTAGAACACTGACGGGGATCATGTTGCTGTTAATTAGTACTTTTATTACTATAACTATTACTATACAAATGACCTCTTTCTGTTTGTCAGTTCAGTGCAGAAATCTGGTCTTTGTTGGGCTTGAACGAGTGACTGAAGTCAGGCTGAATGTGTGAGCTGAGATGTGAAGGACAGCTGACAGCTGATGTCAGTGAGAGAGGATCTGGATCTGGATTTGTTCAACTTCATCACAGAGAATGTTTGTTCACAGATGGAGGTCGATCCAAAGAGAAGCAGCATCTCCTGAGCATGCCTCCTCATGTGTGGAACGTTCTCCTCTTTGAGAGAAGAATATAGATCCAGCAGTGATACTGACTTAAAGTGCTCTGCAGTCCTGCATCAGACTGCAGGTCAATGAGCTGGAGCTGAACATCACTGGGAGCATCATCCACACTGCACGTGAAGGAGAAGACATCATGTTTCACTCTCAGCTGTTGTGAAGTCTTGAAATGGCCTTAAACTCAGCATGCAGTGCCCCTAACATGGATGATACCTGTGGAGATGTTCAACTGATGGTGTGGCTTCTTTCAGGGTGTGCAGGTGGGTGAGAGTGTTTCCTGCAACGTAGTCATGAAAGCCTTCACCAGGCTACATGTCATGTGCAGAGAGGCCCTTGCCTTGCAGTTTGGTATTCAGATCATTCATTAGTGCCGTCACATCAACAGCAAATGAAAGATCTGTGATCCAGTTTACATCAGAGAGCTCTGGGATGTTCTTGCCTTTCTTCTCACAGAGCTCTTGAATCTCTGCTCTCAGGTCCTGAACTCTTTGAAGCACTTTGCCCAGGCTGAGTCACTGACAGCTGTGTGTTAGCCTCTGTCACTGTGTTCAGTCTCATGCTGCTCCAAGAGTGCAACACACTGTCTGTGATTCAATGCTCGTGCCCTGATGACGTCAACTACTTTAGTTACATCATCAGTAACGTGGTTAAGTTGGAGCACTGACTTACACAACACATGCTGATGTATAACACAATGCAAACATACACAGTTCAGCTCTGGGTTGATTTCAGTCACTTTATCTTGCATCCGCTTCAAAAGTCAGACATTTGTCCCCGTCAGATTTGGACAACCATCGGTTGTGACGCATGCCAGTTTGTCCCATTTCAGTCCCAGCTTGTGGAAGCATCTACCTCCGTGAACACATCGCTCCCCGTCGTCCCTTTCATTGACTGCATTGCTGCAGCTCCTCTGTAATCACCAAGTCTTTCGTTATCCCACCTACACAGATGAGTAACTTGCTGTGTCGCGGACATCGCAGCTCTCGTCCAGAGCCAAGGAGAAGAGTTGGAAATGGTCTGCTTTTCTTTGCAGCTGAAGCTCCAGATGTCCCTCGATGTCCTCGATCCTCCTCGTTACGGTGCGCCTGGAGAGCTGCACATTCTCCAATGCCTCTTTATTCTGGGGGCCTAGTAGTGCAGCAGAGTCCACCAAACACTCTTTGATAAACTCCCCATCAGAGAATGGCTGACTGGTTTTTGCAATGTTGTGTGACGTCACAAAGCTGGTGTTGGCGGCTGCATCCCTGGATGTGTGAAGCTTGGTAAAAAGGCCTTGTTGCTTTAGCAGCTTAGCGAGCAAAGCCTCAGACGTCCGTGTCCGCTCTGCATCACTCAATGTTTCGTATTTCTCCGCGTGTTTCCTCTCGTAGTGACGATTCAAATTGTAATCCTTCAACACTGCGACTTGTTCTCCACAAACTAAGCACACGGCTTTACCTTTGACTTCAGTAAAACACACTTTAAAGTCCATGTTTTGTTAAAACTCTACACTCTGTGTCAGTCTCTCTTTTTTAACACAGGCTGACATGTTTGAGGGCTAACAGCTAACTCACATCTCCATAAACTCAGTTCACCAACACATTAGGCTCGTTCGAGATGAACTGCACCTCGCCTGGAAAGCAGACGAGAGCAGGCGGACGTAGAAAGGGGCGTTGACAGAAAACTGCGTTCAAGTCGGACCGTTTTCAGCCGCCTGTTTCTTCTTCTTCTTCTTCTTCTTTTGCTTCTTTTGGCGGTTGGCAAACAGCTTTCGGTGCATTACCGCCTCCCACTGATGTGGAGTGGACTAAGGACTCTAAGACGACAACCACACGAGAGGAAATACATATATACACACACATACATATACATATGTGTGTAAATTAATAAAGATATGTATATAAATAAATATGTATATATATATATATAGAAAAAATAAAATAATAAAATAGAAAAAATTAATAATAATACATTTCTTTCTCAAATTCTATTCATTAGTGTTGTTGACTCTAAATAAAAGTTTCCAACATTTGTCACTAAAGCTTTTCTTTAGTACATTAATGATATTTTTCTCTCTAATCTCTCTTAGACCTTCTTTTCTAAACTTCTCTCTCTGACTCGTACCTCTGACAGGACAATAAAACATTATTATGCTTTCTAATAACAGAGGGAACTGTTCAGACCAGTATGGCCGTTCCTTAGTCTTGTCATAATCGTCTCCTCTTTTCTAGTTGGTCCACTAGATCCTGCTCCCAACCAATGGTTCCTCTTTAAACAGACATCTTCCTTTACTCCCTTTATTTCATTCGTTCTGACATATCTTTTTGATTTGTCCCTTAATCACCACTTTAGCTTCTGACTTACTTATATTTACATTAACGTTATTTCTCCCACTCTTCAAAGCCCTTTTTGCTGCTTTATCCGCCTTCTCATTGCCATCGACTCCAACATGGACCCACACTAAATGAACCGCTATCCGCATTTGATGGATTCTTAACAATGATTGTAGAATTTCAAACAGTAAATCCTCTCTGCTTCTGGAGTGGCAACATGTCAAACTCGTTAGCATATATGAGTCTGCCATCACCTCTCTCTGGCCTGACCTCCTCTACCCACTGTAACACAATAACTCTATGGCCATCATCTCACATGTAAACACAGACACATCATCACTGAGGCTCTTCCCACACTCATAATGGAATTCTGGGATCACTGCTGCTGCTGCTGTTCTACCAGTTTTAGGGTCTTTAGATCCATAAATCTGTATTTAATTGTGGTAACTGATGTATGACTTGAAGATCTTACAGTTTCCCCCACGTTCATCTCTCATCAGTTCAAGGAGGCCAAGATCTATTCCAGGCTGTGGCAGTAACCAAAGAGGAACAGCTGGACCACAGCTGGAGAATAACTCCTATAACCTAATTCACTAGCCTTCTTCTGAACAACCCAACCAGAGCTCTGTGTTGGCCTGTTGTCATGTTCCCAGCATGGCTCAATTGCACTTATTGTTGGATGGTTGTTATGTCCTTAAACATGTAAACTGACCCAATATATCGTCATGATCTGGATTCTTCTCAACTCCAACAGCATTTCCCCCATTTCTACCTGCAATGCCGGCACAGATGTTGTTTTAAAGACCCCACTACATATTCTTGACGCTTGTATTACATCCAGTTTTCCCAACAAGGTTTTAGACGTCGACCTATAAGCCACACAGCCATAGTCTAGAACTGATCTTTGGCGACTGTGGCTGAGTGGAGCGCAGGGCCGTCCTTCAATCAGAGGAGCGGCGGTTCGATCCCCGGCTCCTCTAGGAGCATGTCGATGTGTCCTTGAGCAACACACTTAACCCCAAAATTGCTGGACTTTAAGTTTGGATGTCTTTTCATATATTTAACTATGTTATTATTATAATTGAGGATATAAGATCGGGCATATTTTAGTTCTTGGATGTCATATTTATTTAAACATTTATATAAATAAATATATGTGAAGATAGCGTCATTTCTAAATCATACAACCGTAAAGTTAAGAAATAAAAAAACTGAACCAACAGTCCAAACATCACAGCTACATAAACAGGCTCCACACGGAGGAGAAGCAACGCTGCAAGTTTCCATCAGTGATAATTGTGCTTTTCTTTTAATACGTGTTGTGATGCTTCACAATCATTAATCGATGGACACATTCAGTGCTCTGACTGAGAACATGTTGACATCAAGTAGGATGTAGGCTTTCTCAATAAATATCTTTATTTACAGATGCTAAATAAATACCTTATATATTATTATTGTTAATGCACAAAATGAGACTAATAGCCAACAATCTAGCATTAAGTATTACAATTAGACAGAAAATTAGGATTTAAATTTTTTTATACTATATTTATCCTGTTAAATCCAGATAAATTTGTCTGTGCATTTGACCCGTCCCTATATATGGGGAGCAGTGGGCTGTCTTTGACAGGCGACAGATGACACCTCAAAGGCCAAGGCTTGAACAGCCGACGTTGTGGGCACCAGACAACCCTCTTAACCCAGTGAGCCACGGTCGCCCACCTTTTCCACTAAAGAAAATCAAAGAGCCAATCAGCTCTTTGATCCGAAGACAGCAAGAAGTTTCCCATCATGCCCTGGGGTCACGCAGGGCATGATGAGTGAGCAACCGCAGCACCTGGCTCGTGAGGTTATCGTTGCCCACGTGATCATGACGTCAGCGCAAGTCCCATCATGCCCTGGGGTCATGCAGTCGGTGGAGAGCAATTCTGCATAGCCTGGCTCTAAAATCTGCGGCCGCCTCGCTCACGTGAGATCATCGTTACGCACGTTTTCATGACGTCAGAGCAAGTCGGACGCAAATCTACCCAGCATGCATTGTGCGCCGATTGCCGGTGATCGATTCTGCGCACGCCTGGCTTAATTCGAACGAGCCTATTGTAGCGACGCTGCTGCTCACACACGTTCACTAACATACGTAAATTGAGAAGAAAAAAACCAACAAAAGTCGCCTTCAAAATAAAAGCAATGCAGCTCTATTCTGTGCATGATGTACACTTATTTACGTTTTATTCCTAATTTCCCAATGACCTCCCGCGGGCCGTACAATGCCCAGGTCTGGTCTAGAAGCTAACGTTTAGTTAAAGGTCCTTTGACACATTCCTACGCAGGTCTGCAGTTCATCATCTTATGTAAATCTGATTTGAAATAGTCATATAGTATGATAGTAATATAACAGTTGAATGGGTGAGTTAATCCTGACCTGAGAGTCTCCAGTTCACAGTGTGGACTCTCCAGTCCAGCAGACAGCAGCTTCACTCCTGAATCCTGCAGGTCGTTGTTACTCAGGTCCAGGTCTCTCAGACGAGAGGACTGGGAGCTGAGGACTGAGGACAGAGCTTCACAGCTTCTCTCTGAGAGGTTACAGCCACTCAGTCTGAAGAAGCAACAGAAAACAAGTAATATGTTATCCCTCTCTGTTTGTTCCACTACCATCAGGAAGGAGAGACAGGACCATCAAAACCCGGACTAACAGGCTGAGGAACAGCTTCTTCCCCAGAGCGGTTTCCTCCATCACCCCCCACCCACCACCCCACCCAGCTCACACCAGACAGTGCTGCGGTGAAACAAATACAGTCAATAACACGTCACTTTAACTAAGCACATTTTTCACTTTGAAGCCATTGATGAATGTGCTTTATCTTGTTTTATCTTGTATACATTTATTTAATGTCTTGTTTTAAATCGTCTTGTCTTAATGTTTTTATACATTTTTTACCTGTTGCTACTGACTGATGAGTCGCCAACTTAATTTCGTTGTATGTTTTACAATGACAATAAACATCCTTATGCTTATCCTATATTGTCCTTAACGGGATAAATATAATACAATTTAAAAAAAAGATAGTCTTCATTGATTATTAAAGCTACTTACAGAGCTTTGTTGGAGGCTTTGACCACTGGCAGCAGCCTCAGAAGAGCCTCCTCTGAAGCAGAGTATTTCTTCAGGTCAAACACGTCCAGATCTTTTTCTGATGACAGTAAGATGAAGCCCAGAGCTGACCACTGAGCAGGAGACAGTTTATCTGTGGAGAGACGTCCTGACCTCAGGGACTGTTGGATCTCCTCCACTAGAGAACCATCATTCAGTTCATTCAGACAGTGGAACAGATTGATGCTTTTCTCTGGAGACACATTCTCACTGATCTTCTCCTTGATGAACTGGACTGTTCTCTGATTGGTCTGTGAGCTACTTCCTGTCTGTGTCAGCAGACCTCGTAGGAGAGTCTGATTGGTCTCCAGTGAAAGACCCAGGAGGAAGCGGAGGAACAAGTCCAGGTGTCCATTTGGACTCTGTAAGGCCTTGTCCACAGCACTCTGGTAGAGACGTGTTAGTTCAGGTTTGTCTCTAGAGACTTCAGACCTACGGGAGGTTGTTTGTTCTTCTGACAGCAGATTGACACCAGAGTTGATGAAGGTCAGATGGACATGAAGAGCAGCCAGAAACTCCTGAACACTCAGATGGACGAAGCAGAACACCTTGTCCTGGTACAGTCCTCTCTCCTCTCTGAAGATCTGTGTGAACACTCCTGAGTACACTGAGGCTGCTCTGATATCGATGCCACACTCTGTCAGGTCGGATTCATAGAAGATCAGGTTGCCTTTCTGCAGCTGATCAAAAGCCAGTTTTCCCAGAGACTCAGTCATCTTCCTGCTCTCTGGACTCCAGTGATCTGTCTCAGCTCCTCCATCATACTTGACCTTCTTCAGTTTGGACTGAACCACCAGGAAGTGGATGTACATCTCAGTCAGGGTCTTGGGCAGCTCTTCTCCCTCTCTGGTCTTCAACACATCCTCCAGAACTGTAGCAGTGATCCAGCAGAAGACTGGGATGTGGCACATGATGTGGAGGCTTCGTGAGGTCTTGATGTGGGAGATGATCCTGCTGGCCTGCTCCTCATCTCTGAATCTCTTCCTGAAGTACTCCTCCTTCTGTGGGTCAGTGAACCCTCTGACCTCTGTCACCATGTCAACATACTCAGGAGGGATCTGATTGGCTGCTGCAGGTCGTGTGGTTATCCAGAGGCGAGCAGAGGGAAGCAGTTTCCCCCTGAAGAGGTTTGTCAGCAGCACATCCACTGAGGTGGACTCTGTAACATCAGTCAGGATCTCATTGTTGGTGAAGTCCAGAGGAAGTCGACACTCATCCAGACCGTCAAAGATGAACAGAACCAGGAACTCTTCAAACCTGCAGATTCCTGCTTCTTTGGTTTCACTGAAGAAGTGATGAACAAGTTCCACCAAGCTGAACTGTTTCTCTTTCAGCACATTCAGCTCTCTGAAAGTGAATGGAAATGTGAACTGTATGTCCTGGTGGTCTTTGTCTTCAGCCCAGTCCAGAGTGAACTTCTGTGTTAAGACTGTTTTCCCAATGCCAGCCACTCCCTTTGTCATCACTGTTCTGATTGGTTCCTCTCTTCCAGGTGAGGCTTTAAAGAGGTCTTCTTGTCTGATGGTTGTTTCTGGTCTGTGTGGTTTCCTGGATGCTGTTTCAATGTGTCTGACCTCATGTTCATCATTGACCCCTGCAGTCCCTCCCTCTGTGATGTAGAGCTCTGTGTACATCTGATTCAGAAGGGTTGGGTTTCCTGCTTTAGCGATCCCCTCAAACACACACTGGAACTTCTTCTTCAGGTTAGATTTGAGTTCACGCTGACAAACTGGAGGAAGAAGTCCTGAATGAACACACAACAAAGAAGATCAATGAGTCAAAGAATAGATTTCAACATGTCATTTCCTCAAAGAATGAGTCTATGAATATATGTTGGTCCATCTCTTGAGACATTAGTAAACGTCCCATTTATCCAGCATGTTAAATCTTTAGAGAAATCCTCTTACTGCTCTGCAGACAGTCAGCCAGCTCCTCCTGCTTCATTCTCCTCAGGAAGTTTACTGTGATCTTCTCAAATGCCTCTCTGCTGCTCCTCCTCTGCTCTTCATCCTCACCGTCCAGCACCTCCTCATCCTCCCTCTGACTCTCTAAACATTCTGGGTAATCTGAACTCAGTCCCTTCTGGATCTTCTTCAGCTCGTTCTTCACATAAGTGACGATGTTCTCCTCCAGCAGCTGGAACAGAATATTCTATGAATGACACAAACTAAAACCATGGAACCAAACATCAGATCCATGTTGGACAGACTGACAATCCACTGGTCTACAAAGTGCAGCATGGAGATGATTGTGAACACAATAGATGTAAAAGTAGTTGTACATGTACAGACCATAAATATGGAGTCCAGGTGTGTTTGATGCTGCTGGGCAGACGGACCTCTGGGAACCTCTGAGCTCTCCTGGTCCTCTCTGTGGAGGAATCATGAAGAATCAGCTCACATTGTGTCTGTCCACACAGAGACCAACACAAAGACGGTTCCTCCAGACAGTAAAGTCTTGATCGTACTGCTGATCCCACTGTCCCGGCTGCATTTCTTTGCAGTTCCGTGTGTAAAACCACCTTAAAACACTGCACCAAACCAGGGTTAGAAAGACATAAAAGACTAAACCCTATTTTAAAGAAAGCAACTCTTCCGATGTAAAGAAGTATAGGCCTATGCGTACCTCAACCAGAACAAGCTTCTTGACCTACCCCAGTCTGGTTTCATTCAGGCTACTCAACCGAGACCGCCCTCCTTGCCGTCACAGAGGAACCCCACATTGCTGGATCAGCCTTCCTACTCCCCTCGGCCGTCCTCCTGCTGGACCTTTCAGCGTTGTGTGCAGTGAGGTTGTGGCTAACAGCTGTCTGAAGCCCTCTTATTTACGTCGCCACCTGAACACCAAGCATGCCAGTGCAAGTCAAAAGCCCCTTGCATTTTTTATATCGAAATTGGAGGAGTTACAAAACAGCCCAAAACAACTGCAGTCTCATTCATGTGTTGGGTCTACAAAAACGCACTACGGGCTTCATATCTGGTCACAGAATAGCAAGAAAGGGGCTACCTCACACAACAGCCTGAGAAATTCGAATCTACTTGGGGTCCGATCATACGATACTTTGATAAATTGAAGACTCTCTCATTAGATTCATAAACCATCTGACGTTGTTGTAGGAATTAAGAATTGCAATAACTTCCAATTTCCAGAAACTCATTACTGGTTTCTGTTTGTCTGTAATACCCTCCTACACCATTTTTACTTTTGTGTATACTTGAGCTACTAAGACTGTAATGTGCTTTTTGACAATTGAAGCAGTGCGATTTGTTCTGTGTTGGGGGAATGTTGGGGGGGAGAAAATGACAAATGACATGTGCAATGTATAACTGTGTACTCTGCTTTTGAGAATAAACACAATTTACAAAAAAAAAAAAAAAAAAAGAAGTGGACGTAGCAACGGTGACGTCTCTCATTGGTTTGTGGACTGATGCTTTGGAGCCTCAAGTTTGGCTATTTTGCCGTTGCCAACTTGTTTTTTTTTTGCAACCAGTGAACAGGAAGTGACCATATCTGGGCTGAGGAGGAGTGACGTAGGGACACCATCTACGTCTCTGGTAGAAACCTGTCAATCACTGTGTAGCCCCGCCCTAAAGCATCCCCTGCTTTATGGTCTGTCTGACTCTAAATGGACCATAATGTACTAAATGAACATCATGCTGTATTGAAGAAGACTTGAAACTAGAGACTGAGACCATAAACTCATGTTTACAATGTTTACTGAGGTAATAAATCAAGAGAGAAGTAGAGTCATTTTCTCATAGACTTCTATACAACCAGAGGAGTCGCCCCCTGGTGGACACTAGAGAGAATGCAGGTGTGAACCTGGTGTTTCTTGATATTTCCTCCGGGGTAAACGCTACATGGCTGCCCGATCCAAAGTTGTGGCTAACTTCGAGGCTTGCACCCTTTTACTTTAAAGAGCAGCAGGTGACAAACGAGCCAGTTTGAAGGAGCCTACAACTTAGTTTAGCGCAGGCATGGGCAAACTATGGCCCGTTGGGCTTTTTAATCCGGCCCGTCAAATATTGGTAGACCATTGTCCGAACTATAATAAAGACTAGGGCTGGGCAGTATACCGGTTTTAATTTCCCGTATGATATGAATTCTTCACACACCATTATACCGGTGCATAGCTGAAACAACTGCTGTCTGCTTTCAACAGGCAGCTAAATGTATTCTTTGAGCGGTCAGCGCTAGTTCTCTTATATGTATTGAGAGGGAACCCTAGTCATGGTCATAACTTTATAACAACAATTAACAACCCACAACTAATGCTCTTTAACAGAGAAGAACACCACAGCACACAACAGTCTGTGACACATAAACAATTTGTAACACTAATAATTGTACATTTATAAAATTTCACCGCCGAACTGCATGCTGGGTACAGCTCACTCGCGAGCCTGCTCGCACAACAGTCTGCTAACAGCTGGGAGAGGCTCCATGGCTCCAGTTACGTTACATCAAAGAACAGAACGATGCAGGATGAACAAAGACTGACCGGAGATGCACCGATAGAGTTTGACACATATGCAACGCTGATTACCGTGTAATATGTGTGGTATTTGTTATAAATGTACGTTGGTGCAAAGAGGGTGATAAGAAGCTGTACATGGAGGGGCTTAGGACCCAGGGGAATGTAGGTGAAGGAAACAGGAAGAGACGTAAGACACGCCACACAAACAGCTGTTCACCGCTCGTCACGATCCTGTAGACCAGTGATTCTCAACTGGTGGTTCATCGCGGACCCGTTTTCAGTGGGTCGCGGGCCTTTGCTTCATGCAGCGGAGTTATTCACGCTCCTTTCCAGCATTTACGGCACTTGTTCAGCGGTGCAGGAAAAACACCGACCAATGCGTTGTAAATCACGTCACGTGATGCAATTTAGTCAATAAAATAAGGGTATTCTGATACGTTTCCTGACTCCAGTGAGATGTACCCACACCGTGATACAGGGGGGAGAGACAAGGAAAGACATTACAGAGCAGAACTCTGATAATGTTAGATGTTAAAGTCAAATATTTGCATCATCCCTTCAAATAATCAAACTGCTAAAAATACCAGTCATTAACCTTTACACTAAAAACAGTGTCAAAAATGACTGCTTAATAAGTAAGTGCACAATAAAATATGCATTAATGCGATAAAAAAATACTGTGTAAGATCCCAGTTAACTGATGAACACCTCAGATCTGTTCTGAGAATTGCCACAACCAAACACCAAACGTTGATGCACTGGTTAAAAAGGGTGACCAACAACACTGTTCCCACTGAAATTAAATGCAAGTTACTTTTACTTGTAATTTATATTAGTTCACACAAACACTCCATTAATCTGCTACTGGCCCGGCCCGTCTGTCAAATTTTAAAACTCAATGTGGCCCCCGAGCCAAAAAGTTTGCCCACCCCTGGTTTAGCGCCTCAGAAAACGACGCAATCACAAATTAGTTTTAGACGCTTTAAAAACAGGAAGGAGTTTCTGTTACCAATCAGTCGAGAGAATAAAAGCATTGAGAATAGAGGTGTTTATGAACGCTCCACTGGTTCCCTGGATAATTCATTACCTGGGCGTTTGGCCACTGTTTCTGAACCACAGCGGTAGATCCTTGGACCTGTCACTCCTGAAGGACACACAGCTGGGTTCAGGTTCATCAGAGTCCAGTCTCTTGCGCTTCCTGTTAGACAGAGAGAACAAAAAGGAAATTCACTTTTTAATCTTCAGCTACAGAAGCTTCTGGAAGACAAGAAACTATCAACAAGAGAATGAAAGTAGTCCATGAATATGAGATATGAGTTTACAGATAATTAAAATCCCCAAACTGTCAGTCACCATCTTCCTTAGAGACTGACCTCATCACATCAATACAGCATCACAGAAAGAGGAGCGTCTGTGTTCATGACGCCATCGACCATCATACCGTCTGCATTCATAAATACCAGCTGAACCTCTTCTCCAGTGCTTTTAACCCCATTCAGCCTCTGCTGCCCTGCAGCTGAACCCTCCGCTGGTTGTCCTGGATAATGACTTACCCGGGCTTTTGTGAAGGTTTCTTCTTTCTGAAGGACCTTCTTTTGAAAAATAGCGGCATCTCCTTGGACCTGTCACTCCCTCTTATCACTCCTGTAAAATTTGCCTAAAACGCCTATCCAAGGCGTACCCAAAGTAAACTGACAGCTCTTATTGAACCATTGGGAGTACATGTGTGGTTTTAGTCTCTATTGAAAGGTAACACTCTGAAGTTTCTAAACAATCACTAAAGCATCACTGTAAGTGCTACTAGCATTGAGCTAATGAAGCTACAACACACTGAAACAGAAGGTTTTTATTTCCGCCTGGATTGTTTTTGGCCAACAGATGCCTGCAGATAACCATGGATAGGACTTATTAGCTGGAAAACACAATGGTACCACAGCATGAAGTCATAGTACCTGGTACAAGTTCAAATTCGTTAATACGACAGAAAATGAATATTTTACACATAGTTTACTAAGAGTACGTCCGCGTAAAAGCGCATTTGGAGGCTCGTAGTCACCATGTCAAAATGCACAGACTACGATAAACTACGTGTCCGAAATTTGAACTATAGTTTGTTTATGTCGATATATGGTTATCTACAACATATTTAACCATTGTCAACTTTCACAGATTCTTGAAAATTCACCAACTACTAGTGATGTGTCAGTCGCGAACGAAACGGTCTCTCTCTCTCTCTCTGCATTTGATTGGTCAATATGTGTGGTGTCGTCTCTGTGCCTGCACTGAGCAGAGGGGGGAGGGGCGGGAGTTACACACACAGCACACGAACAGGAGGGAGGGAGACGAGTCACGAGAGAGAAAGAGAGCAACGGACTGGAAAGGTAAAAAAAAAAAGTTGAGAAAATGAGTGTCAACAGGAAACGCAGCAAAATCTGGACACATTTCAATTACATTGACCAAACTAAGGCAGAATGTAGAGTCTGCAAGACTAAAATCTCATATCGAGCTGGCTCCACAAACAACCTGCACAGGCACATGAGAACTGTTCATCCATCAGTGCAATTGGAAGAAAAAAGACAAGCAAGTGAACCTGATATTAATGAAGGTGCCAGTATGTCTACTGCAACTGTTGCTGCAACTGCAGTGTCTACAGCATCTGTAAGCTTCTGTATGTTGTTTCACTTTAAATTTGTTAAGTATTAAAAAGCTAAAAGTTTAAAATAGTTAAAAGTTAGTTAAGTTCATTTGTAAATAGTTAAACGTTTGTTTTTGCACTTTCTAATTTTTTTTTTTATCACTCTGAAGAGTGTATAAATAAAAGTGTATTTATATAATAAACATTTGATAAAGTGCATTTTTTTTTTTACATTAGTAACTCATATTGCGCATAATTTTACATTATTGTTGGTAATAAATTAATTTAAGCACCAAAAAATCTGAAGAGCCATTTTGGAGCCGAAAGAGCCGGCTCTTTTTAGTGAGCCGAGCCAAAAGAGCCGGTTCTCTAAAAAGAGCCGGAATTCCCATCACTACTAACTACACTTTGGTGTTCAAGATCGGTAACAAGTACCTCACTGACGGTGTGAGATTTGAGTTCGCAAACATTTTCCCTACATGCTTTGCGGGAATCTGCATAGCGTTCTCTTCGTAATTTCATTGGCTATTTGAAACCTGAGTTTGAACAGGATCTGTTGCAATTGGCTCAAGATTTACCCAAAGAAGAGAGGCGCGCATTGTCTTTCAAAGCGGACTCTCGTTGGCTGTTCCAGAATGTGACCAGGCTATGGAAGCTCCTATTGGGTCAAATGAGGTGTCAATCTAACCGGCAGACTGCAGCCGCCATTTTGAGACACAGAGACGGCAATGTTTACATGTTACCGGGAGATATGACTAAAATACATAGAAAATTATCAATATCTGCTGGCTAATTTGGAATGATGCAACAGCCCCCCGTGGGTGTTTATGGACGTACTAATGTGTTTTGGACTAAATCTTTTACTGGATTGGATCGTGTGGACCCTTAGCCATCTAGCAAGACCGTTTTTGGTGGAGTATCATGCATGAGGGAGACGTTATGAATCATAATCGGTGAGTCACGGCGATATTTTACCGGCTATTTTTGGAGTGGTTGTTTGACAGAGACGTTAACTGTACCTGCTGTTGTACCCTGGATGATTCATTACCTGGGCGTTTGGCCACTGTTTCTGAAAGACAGCGGCGGATCCATGGACCCGTCACTCTTTAAGGACACACAGCTGGGTTCAGGTTCATCAGAGTCCAGTTCAGGGTCCGGTTCCCTGAGGTCCCTGTTAGACAGAGAAGAAGACCACCAGAGAAGTTTCAGTGTGCAGTTTCTACTTTAAGAAGGTTTGTTCTTTCACATGTTTTGTGACTAACTGATGCTGACTTACGTTACAAATAGCTCCTCCATGGACCCGTCACTCCTCAAGGACCCACAGCTGGGTTCAGGTTCAGGTTCAGGTTCAGGTGCTATAAAAATATTTTCTAAATAATTCCAAACAATGACTGATGCATATATGTTCAGGACAAAAAGGCTAATATCATAATATTTGAGGTGCTATAAGAATAGATTTTTTAAATAATTCCAGACAATGACTGATGCATACTGTATGTGTTCAACACATCTCTGACTCCATCCAAACAGAAAATCATACATTTGTACAGAGAATCAGGTACATTTCTTAATATTTTAAGTGTCATAAAAAGTATTTTCTCAATAATTCTAAACTATAACTGATGCATATGTGTTCAAGACAAGTCTGATTACAACCCTACAAAAAAGAATAATTTTTACTGTAACAATAGATTTTTCAAAGTAAAAGTCTAACATTTGTACATTAAAAAAGTAAATCAGGACATCTGCACAACAGAGTTTTTTTTTTTTTTTTCTATGTGATGATGAAGAAAATGGCAGACATGCGCATTTCAGAGGTCAAAGTTGAGTCTTTTTATTATTTTATATTTAACATCTTACATTTTTTCATACATTCCTTATCTTCAGAAAAGAGGTGTGTGATTATATTTGATTAGGTTCTGACAGCACCTTCAAGACTTTAGACTTTGACTTTGGAACATCTCTTATTACAGTAAAATGTCTGATTGTCAGTCTGGGTGAGTCAACGATGGCCTGAACACATACACATCAGTCATTGTCTGCAGTTATTGAGAAGAATATTTTTATAGCACCAGATATTCGAAGGTACAATTTCAGTTCAGTTTGTACTTCATAAAGTATCTTAATTGGTTAAGTTAAGATGTTTGATTGTTGTTTGGATGTGGTCAGAAATGTCCTGAACAAATACATATCAGTAAGTCAGATATTATTCATTTAATTATCTTTCATCAATCCTCAAATCAAAGAATAAAGACACTTCATCCACAATGTAGCTTTAACTCACGAGATGCAGGTAACATGTTTTATACTTAATGTTAATATAATTCATTTAATCTTATTTCCACATTATGCAATTTATATATACGCTTAGTTGACATCTTATTTTGGAAACCGGATGTTGTCTCACGTTAAAACTTTCTCGCTTCGTTGACATCTTATTTTGGAAACCGGATGTTGTCTGACGTTAATCTTTCCGCTAACTTTGCAAAGTCCTTATAGGCGCACTAACAGTCACGTGTCTGCTGAGTTGAGCGCAGTTTTGTCAAAGTGACGTCAGTGAACTCAAACAGTCCTAAATCTGAAATAAAGAGCTTTACATGAGCTGCTGAAACAAGGACACGGACATATTTCTAAACATTGTCATCATCACAGGTTTATTATCTAACATGATGAGTCTTTGGACAATGCCACGTAGTAACAACAGAGTAGATCTCTGTGGTCTGTTCCTCTTGCTCTCCCTTTAAAAACACGGTTCTTCTCTTCTTCCTCACTAGAAACGCGCTCTACAACAACAGTCCATGAGCAGTTACCTCTCCTGTGTGGCCCAGTGGGAGCCTCTCATCCCCGGGGAGGTGGACTGGGTTTCTCTCTGTGTCCGCAGGTCCGAACCCAACAGCCTTCATGCACATTACCTGTCTGATCGTTTCCTGGTTTGATTGCACCTTCACTTAATTGGACACTTCATGCTGCAAGAGGCCACAAGAGGCCACAAGGTGTCGCTGTTGACCAGCAGACAACAACTCTACTGTTATAAATGACGCACATGTTCCTTCAGTTCTCTGCTGACTGAAAGAGTCTGTGATCTCCATATGAACTAAAACAACCAACATGTGTATTTAGGTATATACATGTATATATATATCTACATGATAAGCTCTGCATGGAGGTCTGTGGAAACAGGTCAAACAGTAAAGAGGGTCTTTCTGCTCTTCATGAGGGTTCATGTGTACAACTTGAACACAGTAACAGTTTCCCTCACACGCCTTCCTCGTGTTACTGATAACATGAAGACGTACACGTACGTGCACGTCCCCACCACACACAGGCGTCCCTTTGTCCCAGTTCTGTCTCAACATGGGAGCGTGCAGGACAAGTGGGCGGACCGGCTGAGCGAGTCTGTTCAGAGGGCAAAGTCTCTCCTCAAGAGCCTCACACAGAGGCAGACACATCACAGACTGATATATCACAGGTTTATATATCACAGATTTATATATCACAGGTTTATATATCACAGATTTATATATCACAGAGTTATATATCACAGACTTATATATCACAGATCCAGAGACATGGCGGAGATGTCGGAGAAGAAAGCCGTCTTGTTCAACTTCTGGGGAGTGGTGGTCTCCTGCAGGCCTCGTGCAGTTCTACAGAAGCTGGAGGAGTTGCACAAGCTGCCAGGGTGAGAAGAGAGACTGTTACGCAACAACTCACTGTAACAACACAAAGATTTAAGCTTTTTATTCCTCTTATAAACTGCATTCTAACTATGTGTCACAGCAGGACATCCCGTCGCTGTGTCAGATGTTTCTATACATCTGTATTAAAATGAGTGCGTGTGTTTCAGTGTGTTACTAGTCTGAACACGTCGGGAACATGTTTAGTGAGCGCGGGTTCACTGTGCAAAGGTTAATGACGTGTTCCAGTGTTTATGATGTAACTCCTGATGAGCTCACAGTCACTGCAGAGATGTTCAGTTCATTCTGAACACTCGTTAGTCTTCAGTGATTAATGAATCAGCTCCGTCTGCTGATTGAAAATGATCCAATAATGTTCTGACCCGCTGAGACGTATTTAATACTTCCAGTTGAATTCATGTCTCCACTGAGCCTCCTGATGCAGACGTATTCATGTCGGTGGGCGTGTCTCTGTGCTTTGCAGCGGTTTCCTGTCCGGAGTGGCGTCCCTGAAGGACGGAGCCATGAGCCGGGCGGAGAGAGGCCAGCTCACCCTTTCTCAGGTGGGTGACGTCACGAGTCTTTGACATTCACGGAGTATTTTACCGCCTCCTTCATCCTTGAAACCTGTGTGCAGATGATCCCGGCCTTGGAGGCGGAGTGCGTGAAGGAGGCCGGGGTCAAAGGTGTGACTCTGCCGTCTGATTGGTCAGCGAGACGCCTGCTGGAGGAGCTCAGAGAGGCCATGATGGACGTCCAACCAGCCGTGCTGAAGACAGCTGCCAGTCTGCGTCACAGTGGTACAAACGTGCATCAGTAGATCTGTTCACACCTGCATTCTCTCTAGTGTCCACCAGGGGGCGACTCCTCTGGTTGTATAGAAGTCTATGAGAAAATGACTCTACTTCTCTCTTGATTTATTACCTCAGTAAACATTGTAAACATGAGTTTATGGTCTCAATCTCTAGTTTCAAGTCTTCTTCAATACAGCATGATGTTCATTTAGTACATTATGGTCCATTTAGAGTCACACAGACCATAAAGCAGGGGATGCTTTAGGGCGGGGCTACACGGTGATTGACAGGTCTCTACGTCGGCGTCACTGCTCCTCAGTCCAAATATGGTCACTTCCTGTTCACTGGTTGCCAAAAGCCAAAATGGCGACGGCTACGTCCACTTCCTTTATTCAGTCTGAGGAGGAAACAAACACACACATGCACAAGTAAAGTCCAACGTTCAGTACTTGTGTTAGTAGTTTGATTTATTCTCAAAAGTTCAACTTTAATCTGAAACATCAAGTTTATTCTAGTCTTTATTCTGAAAGTGCAGAAGCGTGTGTGTTCTTATTCTTGTCCCTCACGCTGCTCCGTAGCACATGAAGAAGAGAGGCCGGTGGCTTCAGGCTGGTAAACTTCCTTCCATCCCATCAGGGTTACTGACAGCCGTCCTGGCCAATCACTGGCTAGATGACGTCGCCGCTGGAGGCGGTCCGGCCCGCCTCCTCTCTCAGCTGGGGGCCCACTTTGACCTGGTCCTCCAGTCCTGTCGCTCAGGTCACAGGGTCCCAGAGCCCGCCTCGTTCCGCTCTGCTCTGCAGCACCTGGGAGTGACATCACAGCAGGTAGACCCCGGCACAGCGGCGGCGTTTAGACGTGTGTGTGAGCGCTCAGCACCGTCACCCTGTGGGTGTCATTTCAGGCTCTGTGGCTGGATGCGGATGAGGAAGGTGTGGCGGCCGCAGAGGGAGCCGGGATGAAGGCCATCTTGGTGGAGAACCTGGAGGACGCTCTGAACAAACTGGCCAGCTTCACTGGAGTTCAGGTGTGGACCGGAGCTCTTCTGCAACGTGGATGGAAGTCATCGCTTGGATGACATAAGTCCTCCCATGTGTGTGTGTGTGTGTGTGTGTGTTTCAGGCTGTGGGAGCAGAGAGTCCTCCACCATCCTGCAGCCCTGATGACGTGTCGCATGGATACGTCTCCATCAGGGTAACACAGTCCTAGCACACTATGGAGCGCACTGTGTAGTGTGCTACACACACATGTAGGAGGAGGCAGCATGCACACTGCCCTCTACAGTTAATGCTTCATAGAGGCAGCGGCAGAATGTGACACGGTTCAGATGTGTGGAGTCATTATGTATTATGTGTTCCTGTGACATTACTCTGAATAATTCCTCTGTGTGTGTGTGTGTGTGTGTGTGTGTGTGTGTGTGTGTGTGTGTGTGTGTGTGTGTGTCTCAGCCTGGTGTGAGGACTCATTACGTGGAGATGGGTTCAGGTCCTCCAGTGGTTCTGTGTCACGGCTTCCCTGAGAGCTGGTACTCCTGGAGGTACCAGGTAACAAGCGTCCTGCTGACACCCAGCGAGCACAACGATGATGCTCCCTGAGTCACAGTGACCATCACCTCCTCCCTCTCTCTCTCTCTCTCCCTCTCTCTCCTCCCTCCCCCTCTCTCTCTACTCCCTCTCTCCTCCCTCTCCTCCCTCCCTCTCTCTCTCTCCTCCCTCTCTCCCCGCCTCTCTCTCTCTCCTCCCTCTCCCCCACCTCTCTCTCTCCTCCCTCTCCTCCCTCCCTCTCTCTCTCTACTCCCTCTCTCCTCCCTCTCCCCCCACCTCCCTCTCTCCTCCCTCTCTCTCTCTCCTCTCTCTCTCTCCTCCCTCTCTCCCCCTTCTCTCTCTCTCTCCTCTCTCCCCCCCCCCCCCCCCCTCTCTAGATCCCGGCCCTGGCAGCAGCCGGGTTCAGGGTGCTGGCTCTGGACATGAAGGGCTACGGAGGCTCCACAGCGCCCCCAGGTGATCGTCCAATCACAGAGCTCCTTCAGAGCTCCTTCAGTTGATTCACAATGTTCCATCTCAGTGAAACAGATTCAGAGTGAAGCTCAAGTAGAGAGTTTAACAGTGAACCAGTGAACTCTGACGTGAAGACGTTTGTGTGTTTCTCCTCCGACAGACGTAGAAGAATATTCTCAGGAGCAGCTCTGTAAGGTACGACACACACTTCATGAAGTACAAGTACACAAGTATTCAAAGACACACACATGAGGAATCAGGATGAAACGTTATGAAGTATAATAAACCTTCTTCAGCTTCATAAAGATCTTCATAGACGCACTTGTTATTGTGACACCAATGCAGCTTCATGTTCATCATGAAGTATAAAGACATACATTTATATATATATATATATATATATAAATACATATATATATATATATATATATAAATACACGTCGTTGTACTCATCCAGTGATGTTGTAATAATTTGAATGTTTTCTTCAGGATTTAATCACATTTCTGGACAGAATGGTGAGTAAGTGACTCACTGATGAATATGAAGTATAAAGTTGTGATTGGTCCATAAACAGAAGTACTACCTGATGCTGGTACTTGTACTTGTACTTGTACTCCATGTCGTGTCTCTGCAGGCGATCCCTCAGGTCACCCTGGTGGGTCACGACTGGGGCGGCGCCCTGGTGTGGAGCATGGCTCAGTACTTCCCTGAGAGAGTCAGGTACACACACAGTACTTTATATATATATATATGTGTGTATATATGTGTGTATATAGTAGTACAACGTGCTGGTTGTTGTGTGTGCAGGGCTGCAGCGTCTCTGAACACTCCTCTGTTCTCTGTGGACCCGTCAGTGAGTCCTGCTGACAAACTCAAGAATGTTCCCGTCTTTGATTACCAGCTGTACTTCCAAACACCTGTGAGTCTGTGTACAGCGTGTACTTCTACTGCACTACACCTCAGAGGTATTCATTGTACAGGACTTGTATATGAAGGAGTTTAAAACGTGTGTGTGTGTGTGTGTGTGTGTGTGTGTCAGGGCGTAGCAGAGGCCGAGCTGGAGGAAGACTTGGAGAGAACGTTCAACATCTTCTTCTCCAGCAGCGCTGAAGCGGTGAGGAGACTCACACACGAGGAACACGAGTCACGTGATCACTAAAGATATGAAACACGACAATAAACACGTTTGTCTCTCAGGAGAAGCGTCCGGCTGTCAGCACCAGAGGAGTCTGTGCTCGAGGTGAAGCATGAACACATATATGTTTATATATATATATATACGTATAACACACAGAGTCCTGACTGTGTGTGTGTGTGTGTGTGTGTGTGTGTGTGTGTGTGTGTGTGTGTGTGTAGGGGGTCTGTTCGTGGGTCTCCCGCAGCAGATAAAGCGCAGCTGCATGCTGACGGAGGCCGACCTGCAGTTCTACGTCAGCCAGTACGGAGAGCGAGGCTTCAGGTCAGAGGTCACTGTCACCTAAAGTCAACCCTCACACATCTGAACACAATAAGAACCGAACACGTTATAATGAACCATGAACTGTGTTTATCTGCTGACTCATGACTCATGACTCATGTAAAGTGAATCACTGAGAGCAGTTAAAGCTGTGATGGACGTCGTGGACATGTTGTCCCACAAAGTGAGTCGGTGTGAGAGTTGTTTAGTTTAGTTTTTATTTGTTCGAGAGGGACAATGTACATTGATGAACACTTTAAATTAAAATGTAAATGCACCCAATTACAGCCGCAAGGCTGATTTCCATTGTCTGTCCCGCTGCCACAATGTACAGGCTGAGTGTCCTAAAGGAAAAGGTCATGCCAAAATGCAATAGTAATAAACTAAAATCAATTAGTCTGTAGCTGACAATACACAATAGTTCGATAATAAAAAGTTAACAATGGATAAAAAAGGAATCGCATGTATATATATAAAAGAAATTAGAAAAAAATATCAGTGTAAGGAAGAAATTTCATATTCATCGTATTGCACCCAGATATATTGCACATAAGGGCATTAATTAATTTGCACATTTAAGGTTTCATTCATTCATATAGCATTAGTGCATCACATATCCATGACACTAATACTGCTAACCCAGGTTAAACTATCTATGTGCACAAGTTTGGGTGGACAACAGCCATCCCTTCATGTGCTTTTTAAAAGTGCTGAAGTTTGGGCACTCCCTAACGGAGGATGGTGAAGTGTTCCAGAGGGTGCCGCCTTTGACAGACAGAACCGTCTGACCAAAGGTGGTGCGCCTGTGTGGGATGACACAGTCTCTGTCGGAGGCTCTGGTGACTCTAGTCGCAGGGCCGCAGACAGGTCTCTGTTTGATGTACTCGTTCAGCGGAGGAGGTGCCAGACCATTTAGGACTTTGTAAATGATGCTGGCTTCTTTAAGGCTGATAAGGTTGTTAAAACTTAAAAACTTATGTTTGTTCAGGATGTGGCAGTGATGATAGGTTCGCGGTTTCTTGTCAAAGACTTTGAGTGCTCTCTTATACAGAGATTCTATGGGTTTGAGTGTTGCTGTGCACGTGAGTGACCAGCTGGTCAGGCAGTACACTAAATGTGCGACGATCATGGAACGTAGGAATGTCCTGGCTGCGTTTTCTGTCAAGCTGTTTCTGATGTGCCTGAAATTTAGGAGGTTGAATTTGATGCGAGTCGCTACCTTTTTGACATGGCTCTTAAAGGTCAGGGTGGAGTCTAGAGTTACCCCTAGGTACTTGAACTCGGTTACTAAGTCTAGCTCTGTTCCCTTTACAAATATATTCGAGTGTGTTATTTTTTGGGCACGTTTGGAGAAAATCATACATACAGTTTTTTTCGTATTCAACAGGAGGCAGGATTTAGTGAGCCAAGCTTGGACATCAGACATAGCGGATGAGAGGATGCGTAAAGCGTCTTGGTTGTTTTTAGCTGATGTAAAGATTACAGCATCATCCGCGTACATCTGTGTAAGTATATTCTGACAGGAGTTGGGTAGTGTGTTAATAAACAGGGAAAATAAAAGCGGCCCAAGGACCGATCCATGAGGAACACCTACAGGACATTCAAGACAGGGAGACCTAACACCATCTACAGTAACAGATTGTTTCCTGCTGGATAAGTATGATTTGAACCAGTTCAGAGCATGGGTGGAAAAGTTGAAATGGGTTAACCTGGACAGTAGGATTTGGTGATCTACAGTGTCGAAAGCTCTCTTGAGATCTAAAAAGATAGCACCGACACATGCATTCTTGTCCAACAGACCCTTGATCTTTTCAATAAGGACACACAGGGCCGTCTCAGTCGAGTGGTGGGCACGAAAACCAAACTGCATAGGATGCAACAGGGGATGGTCTTTGTTTAGATGCTCTACAGGAAGTTGGGCAACCCATTTCTCTGCTATTTTTGATATTATCGGTAAGATGCAGATTGGTCTGTAGTTAGACATGTCAGATTTTTTCCCAGACTTGAAGATTGGGGTTACCACCACCACCTTCCAGGCTGAGGGGACCACTGCATGTTTAAGGGATAGGTTAACCAGATGAGTTACGGGTTGGACCAAGGAGTCCTTATGTTCTTTAAAAAAGTTGGCGTTAAAGCCAAAGACATCCTTGGCTTTGGAGCTTCTCATACCACTAATGAGCTTGGCTGCCTCTGAGTCAGTTATTTCAGTGATCTTGAAGACAGGTTGGATAGAGTTGACCGGGCTCTCACTACATTCAGGAGAGGAGAAGAGCTTGGCTATCTCATCCACTGACTCCAAAACAAAGTGGTTTAGACTAGTAGCCAGAGTGATGGGATCCCTCACTAGAAAGTTATTTATAGAGAGCTCTAGTTCCTTGTCCTGTTTGCATTTACGGCCAACCAATTTGTTAATGTTTTGTCAGATCATTTTACCGTTACCTTGTGCATTTGCGATGATTTCCAGGAAAAAGTTGGCTTTAGCCTTACGTAACGTCTGAGTAACTTTATTTCTGCTCGTTGTAAATTGTAATCTGTCGGTACCCAGGCCGGTCTTCAGCGACTGTTCCAACAGTATGTCTCTAGCAGACATGAGCACTCTACATTCCTCATTCACCCATGGTAGAGTTGCCCTTCTTCACCTTATTTCTCCCTCCACTGATGAAAGGGGCCATAATCTCTTTGACTGACCTGTTAAACAGATCACCACCACTCTCAGGGTTCATACATGAGAGTAATTTGGCCCAGTTGTATTCGTGTAAGGCTGCCGCTAGGTTATGTTGCTGGTTTTTTGGTATGAATTCATAACAGGGCGTAGAATTAACTGGTTTTGAGAAGGAGTTGGAGAATCGTGACTTAGTTAATTTTCTGGAGAAAAGAATTGCATTGTGATCCGAGAGACCTGTGAGAAGGTTATGAGTGGCTACAATTCTTTCAGGTCTGTTTGAAAACAGCAAATCAATTCTTGTTCTGGAGTGGTTAGTTAACCTGGTGGGTTTTTCAATCAGCTGGGATAGGTTGAAATGATCCATGGTTTGTTTAAGCATTTTTCTGTCTTTCTTCACATCCCAGTTGATATTAAAATCCCCGATTATAATGTCTTCAGTATGGTCTCCATGGTGATTTAGGAGGGCTTGTAGTTGGTTATAGAAATCTTTTTTGGCAGAGGGTGGGCGGTACAGACATATTAAGACACAAGACATTTCCGCAGATAAGGAGATTTTCACGCCAACAGACTCAATGTTAACTCCACTGGGGGATATAAGTTGGCTGCATTTGATGGTGTCTTTAACATATAGTAGGACCCCCCCACCCCTCCCCATGGTCCTATCCTGCCTAAACACATTATAACCAGGTGTAAGGACGGCTGCTTCAGGTGAGGAGCTCGAGAGACAAGTTTCAGATAAGCCTAGGATGTCTACATGTGAGTTGTCAAGTAGATGTTCAATGTGCTCACGTTTGGGTACCATGCTACGGATGTTCAAGTGACCACATAACAACCCTCTAGGTTTAGAACCAGGGTCCCATACTAACTCGGCGTGGTTCAATGTTCTGAAGATTCTTGTCCTGAGTTTCTTCAGAGCTGGATTCCTGGGTTTTGTCAGGGATGGTCTGCGTTGACAGCTCCCACAGGGGAGTTGTGTATGCCGACTTACAGTGGATCCAGGCTGCGGACGAGCCGCCGCTAACAGACCCGGCACTGATGGTGTTAGCTGCTCCTGTTGTTGTCGCTGTCGTCGTCGTCGTCTGCTGCTGGGGCCTGGGACCAACCCAGTGGTGGCTGGCACGCTGCCGCTGGGGCCCGGGTACAGCCTGATTGTAGCTGACATGCTACAATCGTTAGCGACCATGTCCGTCACCACCGCCACAACAACAAGCAGGAGAGGGAAATAGTCTCTGATCGCATTCATCACCTTTTCACAACGTTTTGCGCTTCTCAAGCTTTGTAGTAGTGGCCGTCCTTGGGTCCCAGTTGTGTCTTGTGTGGCCGCAGAATTATCGCCCGACTCTGCAGCTCCCCGAAGCTCGTCCCCGCGCTGCTCTCTGTGTTGTGGCTCAAGCTGTGATGATCAAGTCCTCAACCTCAAAGTCCTCAAAGATGAAGTGTTGTGGTGGACATGTTGTCCCACAAAGGGACTCGGTGTGAGAGTTGTCGTGGACATGTTGTCCCACAAAGGGACTCGGTGTGAGAGTTGTCGTGGACATGTTGTCCCACAAAGGGACTCGGTGTGAGAGTTGTGGTGCAGAGACCTTCACGTGTCTTCACAGCGAGTCCTTCTGCTGCTCTGCTCCACAGGAGGCCGTTGAACTGGTACCGGAACATGGAGGCCAACTGGAGGTGGACGTGTTCTCGTCCCGCTGAGAAGGTTCGTCTCACACACACACACACACACACAGGCAATACATATATGAATACATGTACATATAAATACACGTGTGTGTGTGTGTGTGTGTGTGTGTGTCAGCTGCTGATGCCGACTCTGATGGTGACGGCCGGTAAAGACCAGGTGCTGCTGCCGGCCTTCTCCAAAGGAATGGAGGACAAGGTGAGCAAAACAAACCCCCCAAAGAACTACTAATCCCACCGTTGTGATGGTAGATTATATTAAATATGGATTATTGTAAATGACTGCAGATGCTGAACCTGAGCAGAGCCCACCTGGAGGAGTGTGGACACTGGACTCAGATGGAGAGGCCGGAGGAGACCAACAGCATCCTGATCTCATGGCTCAAAGGAGCCCTGAAGGAGGCCGGAGGCCTCAACGTGGCCCCCAAACTGTGAGGGGGGCGGAGCCAGACACCATGATGATATGAAGTCATAAACATATCAGAAAGAACATAAATCATTGTGAATGCTACGTTGAGCTGCTTTAGACTGTCGATCAGACAAATGAACCATTCATGTGATCTTTAAAGGAAAGAATCATCAATAAGTCAGATATGAACTTCAGATGTTTAGATGTGGAGGAGACGACATGAACACACGAGACACGGACCAGAAGGACTCACATGGTGGATTCTGACAAACTAAATGAGAGAAACACAGAACACGGCTCCAAGATCACTTTATTTGTAAAGTGGAGATTTGACAACTGTGACAATAAAACTCTGTTAAACTCTTTGTTTGATTCTGGAGACATTCCATCGGTCTGCAAACAAAGATGAAGGTTTGTGTGAACTTCTACTGAAACGACGTCATGAAGCCTTTGATGGTGAGCTGTAGCTCCTGTTTATTAGCTTAGCATTATGTAGCATTTATCTTTGGTTAAAGACACGGTGATTAAATATGCAGCACACGGAGAGAGTCTAAATATTTTGAGGAAAAAGTCAAAATGTTTGACAACATATTTTATATTATAGAGTTTATCTTGAGACTTAAACTTTCATGTAAAAATTATGAACTTTTCTCTAAAAAATGACTTTAATATTTCAAAATGTTATGACTTCATGCTGAACAATCGTGGAATAAATATATTAAAAAGTCAAAGTAGACATTTAGATGAAATGTCTGTAATATTAGACAATATTTCAAGAAAAAAACCCCAAATATGATCTCTTCATCTCATAACCGTCGTCTTGAACTCCTGCACAGTGTCGCCCTCCTGTGGTCACAAGGAGAAGTGTTCACAGCTTCTTCTCCTTAAACAGCTTCTTCCAGGCCGGCATGATGTGCTCGTAGATCCTCTCCATCTGAAACACAAACAGCCTCAATGATGCTCATCTGGCTTCTCTTTAAAGTCAACATTTGAACTACGCTTTAAGTTAAACAAGTTCTGTTAAATGTTAGATATAAATGTTAGATATAAGAGGGCCCTCTGGCTGAGGCCCGACGACACCGCCAGAACCAGGGTGACCGTCTTGATCAGCAGGGTCCATTTCCCCAAGTAGCCCCGGATGATGAAGCCGCTGAGGATCGTCTCGATCTGCAAAACAAACACACAACTGTTGGAGCCTGTCGGAGAGCTGCGTGACCCGTCGTCAGCGCTTCTCTCACCTCTGGGATTCCTGAACCGCAGGCGTACGGAGCGAACACTCGCACCAGCGACACCGCCAGGAAGGAGAACAGCAGCGCCCACAGAACGTACAGGAAGTAGTTCAACACGTACGCCCCCGCTCCCTGAAAGAGACCAAACACACATCGATCCTCTCTCCGCCCGTCAAACGCTGCTCCACAGTGAGACTTCTCTACAAACGTGTGCTTCCTCGTGTTCCCGTGGTCTGACCTCGGCGTGGCCCGTCATCAGCTCGGCCCATTTCTGCCACTGAGGACACTTGTCCCGGTCATCGAAAGTCGTCTCGTTGGACGTCCAGCAGCGCTGCTCGTGGCTGTAATAGAAGGCCGTCAGACACACGCCTTCCTTCAGGTCGGTCATCCAGTCCACCGCCAGGTCGATCACTCCGGCCAGCGTGCCTGCAGAAGACACAACGTTCCCCAGTGAGACGTGATGTTTTGAGAGGGATCTGTTGGGGAACGTTCCGCGTCCTGGTCCCTCCTGACTGACCTGAGAGCAGGCCGATGAGCAGCATCACCACCCATCCCGACCAGGCGTCCAGCAGGCTCTTGATCAGCTCCCAGAAGGACTCTTTACTCTTACTGGTGATCTGGTAGACGAGCACAGAGAGTACTTACAGCTGATGAATACTCCTACGTATACACGAGGGTATGTGGAGAACCTGGTCACACCTTGCGGTGGCGGTCCGTGTCTCTGGACTTCTCCCTCAGCCAGTCGATGGTGTGGAAGTCTTCATACGTGCCCACGTCAGGAAAAGGCTCGTCCAGGAAATCCATCAAGTTTCCAGCTCCGTTCATCTCCTCTGTGGGCGTGGCACTGCTGCCGCCTGGCAGAGAGGAAGTGTTCATCGTTACCTTCCACTTTAATATCTGCTGCTGCACAGCGTGTACCTCGTGATGAACACACTTTTATATTTACTCTCTTCATCAGTCAATGAAATATCAAAGAAATGTATTTGTTGTTCCAGCCAACAGTCTAAAAACAGAGAAACGTTCTGAAGGAGCTGCAGCTAGAAACGTTCAGCATTAACTGAAAGAAAAGCAATAATTCAATAGTTATTAATCTCACACACACACACACACACACACACACACACACACACACACACACACTACATGATGGTAGCTGGCCTGTATCACTGCTCTTGTCGTCCTCTTGTTGTTGTTTATGTTTCTTGTAATTAAATAATAAATAACAATGGAAGCCACCGTCGGAGCACAACTCTGCAGCGTGACACTGATGCTGAACAGCAGCTTTAAACAGTCTCACGGTTCATGAACAACACAACAGCTGCAGAAGAAGACACAGCTGAACGCTGCAGACACGGCTAGCTGTGTTAGCATGTAAAGCTAACGCTATATCCGTCAGTTAGCTCCATAAAGTCGTCTTCTTACCGTCACCAGGCTCCATGTTACAGTCCATCCTGACGACTACAGGTGGAGAATGTGTCCTTTGAATCAGTACCGTGTTTAATGTCGGCTACGTTTCACATTTTAGCTTAAATATACAGAGAAAAGAGGCGTTAAACGTCAAGAAATAAACAGACGGCGTCATAGACTGCTTTTCCCACAATGCACCTGTTAAGCCTCACACTCACGTTTCCCACAATGCACCTGCTCAGCCTCACGCTCACGTTGTAGATCGTCTATTGTAAAGATGGTGTGATGGACAGAGGTAGAAGAACTACTCAGATCATTTACTAAAGTATAAGTACAAATACCACAGTGTAGAAATACTCTGTTACAAGTAAAGAGAGAGTTACCTCTGAGGTGTAGTACAGTATAAAGTACATGTACCTCTGAGGTGTAGTACAGTATAAAGTACATGTACCTCTGAGGTGTAGTACAGTATAAAGTACATGTACCTCTGAGGTGTAGTACAGTATAAAGTACTACATGTACCTCTGAGGTGTAGTACTGGTGTACTGGTTCATTGGGTACATTCATTAAATACATATTCATGTTATCAGATATTCATCATATTCATAAATCTTAACTGGTTCTTTAATCATCGCAGTAGTTCTGAGGAAGACAACAAATACACAAATACACACATTTAGTACTTTTATTGAGACCAAAACCATAATCCAATACAAAAACAGAAGGTACTTCATGAAATACAGCTTCCATCTTTAAAGCAGTAGAAGTACACGTTTACAATGTGAAGTACTGATCATTTCAATCAATATGAATCATGTGATGAACACATGTATTATAATAACAGACAGATTAGAGTCACTGTGATCTGCTCAACAACTGGTTCATTGCACAGAGAAAGTTTCTGTGAACTCAAAGTACACGAGTACACAGTTCCACATGAAGAACTCCTTCAACAGAAGATGATGCAGCACTGAACTGCTTCTGATCTTCATATTTATGTTCTTTAATGTCACAAAGAGCTCAGGAAGAAACTGATCACGAGCATTATTAGTGTGAGCAGACTTATTAACTCATCTTTGTTAGATTATTAACATTTCACCGCATGTTATGATGGTTCAGACACCCACAGACCTACAGAGACACTGAGGAACCGGAACTGAAGAACCCAAAGCCAGGATACAGAGGTTCAGTGAATGTGGTGTTGAAGGTGTGGAGGTGGATCAGTGTGTCTGAGGAGACTCTGTAGAAGGACAGAGAGCCAGCAGGACAGTCCACATACACTGCTACTCTACCAGAGAAGGAGGAGGAGGAGGAGGAGGAGGAGGAGGAGGAGGAGGAGAAGAAGAAGGAGGAGGAGGAGGAGGAGGTGATGTATGTTCTTGTCTTATTGTGACAGACATAGTAACCACCACCAGAGCACCACAGACTCCAGGACTGATCATTCATTCCAAACACACAGTCATCACTGTCTCCTCTCCTTCTGATTCCTCTGTAACTCACTGATATATGAACTCTTCCTCTCCACTCGACCTCCCAGTAACAGTGACCAGTCAGACCAGTTCTACACAGCAGCTGAGGACAGACATCAAACCTGTCTGGATGATCAGGATATGACTGAACCTCCTTCACATATCTCACCTTCCTGTTGTTGTCAGACAGTTTGAGGTTTCTGTTCACTGTGTTTGTGTCGAGTGTGAGTTCACAGGAATCTGACGGAGAGAACAAGACACAATACAGCTGCAGTTATTAATCTATCATCTGTTTGATGATGACATCAGAGATGTGAATGAGTGATGTCACAGTTTGAAGATGCTTTGTTTTCATGGATCAATCTAAATAAACACTTACATTTCCTCAGACCTGGTCTCAACCATCGGTCTCCAGCAGGCTCCACCCTGATGGGAGTATGGAGGTCAGACAGCAGCCTCAGTCCTGGACCATTGTAGCTCAGGTCCAGCTCTCTCAGATGGGAGGGGTTGGATCTCAGAGCTGAGTCCAGAGAAACACAGCCTTCCTCTGTGACCAGACAGCCTGACAGCCTGCAAACCACATACAGAAGAACCCTCTGTGAACATGTGGCGGTACGTTCTGGTCCATCTTTAGTTCAGATACAAGTTTAGGATCAACCTGGAACATCCTGCTGGAAGGTAATTCTGAGTCTAGAGCAGGGGGGCAACTATTGTTCCCAAGGGGCCGCATGAGGAACAGGGCCTGTTGTGGAGGGCCGGACCAACAGACTGAACTCAGTCCTGCTCAGTGTTACTCCACCTCTTTATATAAAGCAGTGTGTTGTTTGGTGTTGATGAGCTGTGAGTGGTGAGAGTAAATGTTATGATCAGTGGTGGAATGTAACTAGTATATGTGCTGAAGTACTGTACTCATGTACAGATTCAAGGTACTTTACTGGAGTATTTCTGTTTTATTCAACTTTGTACTTCTACTCCACTACATCTCAGAGGGAAATATTGTACTTGTTACTCCACTACATTAGTCTGCCAGCTTTAGTTACTAGTTACTTTGCACATTATAATGTTTCAAACCTTTAACTACACAAACTGACCAACAGAGTATAAAAGAGTTAAAATGAGCTCCACCGTAAACATCTGCAGCAGCAATAATCCAAACTCATATACATTTGTAATATCCATATATAATAGTAGAACACTGACGGGGATCATGTTGCTGTTAATTAGTACTTTTATTACTATAACTATTACTATACAAATGACCTCTTTCTGTTTGTCAGTTCAGTGCAGAAATCTGGTCTTTGTTGGGCTTGAACGAGTGACTGAAGTCAGGCTGAATGTGTGAGCTGAGATGTGAAGGACAGCTGACAGCTGATGTCAGTGAGAGAGGATCTGGATCTGGATTTGTTCAACTTCATCACAGAGAACGTTTGTTCACAGATGGAGGTCGATCCAAAGAGAAGCAGCATCTCCTGAGCATGCCTCCTCATGTGTGGAACGTTCTCCTCTTTGAGAGAAGAATATAGATCCAGCAGTGATACTGACTTAAAGTGCTCTGCAGTCCTGCATCAGACTGCAGGTCAATGAGCTGGAGCTGAACATCACTGGGAGCATCATCCACACTGCACGTGAAGGAGAAGACATCATGTTTCACTCTCAGCTGTTGTGAAGTCTTGAAATGGCCTTAAACTCAGCATGCAGTGCCCCTAACATGGATGATACCTGTGGAGATGTTCAACTGATGGTGTGGCTTCTTTCAGGGTGTGCAGGTGGGTGAGAGTGTTTCCTGCAACGTAGTCATGAAAGCCTTCACCAGGCTACATGTCATGTGCAGAGAGGCCCTTGCCTTGCAGTTTGGTATTCAGATCATTCATTAGTGCCGTCACATCAACAGCAAATGAAAGATCTGTGATCCAGTTTACATCAGAGAGCTCTGGGATGTTCTTGCCTTTCTTCTCACAGAGCTCTTGAATCTCTGCTCTCAGGTCCTGAACTCTTTGAAGCACTTTGCCCAGGCTGAGCCACTGACAGCTGTGTGTGAGCCTCTGTCACTGTGTTCAGTCTCATGCTGCTCCAAGAGTGCAACACACTGTCTGTGATTCAATGCTCGTGCCCTGATGACGTCAACTACTTTAGTTACATCATCAGTAACGTGGTTAAGTTGGAGCACTGACTTACACAACACATGCTGATGTATAACACAATGCAAACATACACAGTTCAGCTCTGGGTTGATTTCAGTCACTTTATCTTGCATCCGCTTCAAAAGTCAGACATTTGTCCCCGTCAGATTTGGACAACCATCGGTTGTGACGCATGCCAGTTTGTCCCATTTCAGTCCCAGCTTGTGGAAGCATCTACCTCCGTGAACACATCGCTCCCCGTCGTCCCTTTCATTGACTGCATTGCTGCAGCTCCTCTGTAATCACCAAGTCTTTCGTTATCCCACCTACACAGATGAGTAACTTGCTGTGTCGCGGACATCGCAGCTCTCGTCCAGAGCCAAGGAGAAGAGTTGGAAATGGTCTGCTTTTCTTTGCAGCTGAAGCTCCAGATGTCCCTCGATGTCCTCGATCCTCCTCGTTACGGTGCGCCTGGAGAGCTGCACATTCTCCAATGCCTCTTTATTCTGGGGGCCTAGTAGTGCAGCAGAGTCCACCAAACACTCTTTGATAAACTCCCCATCAGAGAATGGCTGACTGGTTTTTGCAATTGTGTGTGACGTCACAAAGCTGGTGTTGGCGGCTGCATCCCTGGATGTGTGAAGCTTGGTAAAAAGGCCTTGTTGCTTTAGCAGCTTAGCGAGCAAAGCCTCAGACGTCCGTGTCCGCTCTGCATCACTCAATGTTTCGTATTTCTCCGCGTGTTTCCTCTCGTAGTGACGATTCAAATTGTAATCCTTCAACACTGCGACTTGTTCTCCACAAACTAAGCACACGGCTTTACCTTTGACTTCAGTAAAACACACTTTAAAGTCCATGTTTTGTTAAAACTCTACACTCTGTGTCAGTCTCTCTTTTTTAACACAGGCTGACATGTTTGAGGGCTAACAGCTAACTCACATCTCCATAAACTCAGTTCACCAACACATTGCAGTGACGCTGCTGCTCATGTAACAGAGTTAATGATTCCACTTGCCATCACTGGCCATTGGTTGCTAGTACATACCTGCAAACTCATGAGCGGGGAAAAAGGTGACAAGCCCGAAACCCTGTTGGGGGGGGGGGGTTTCTTTCAACTGATTTGAAAGAAAGCTAAATTAGACCATTTGGGCGTCAAACTGGGAAACAGAAATTCCTATTTTAAATATGAGGTTTAAAATGTAGCATTCTGGTGTACTCTGAGAAGAAAATTAAGTGATAAAACATTTACTTTAAGCAAAAAACTAATTTATTATTCAGTTATTAATCACTATATCAGCTCTATTATTATTAACCTGTATTTAGACAAAATCAATAGAGACCGAGGTCTCATTTTTAAAAGTTTTGGTCAAATAAAAACAAAGATAGCAAGAGTAGAGAGAACCATCGCCTGTACAAATAAAGTGATTCGTTTTCATTGAACCCTGTTACTGTACGTCTTCATATTAACTTCCACTGTTACTGTACAGCTGGTAGAATTGTGGCCTATCTTCTATTTGCAATTAATATGCATTCAATCCAGTTAAATTATTTAAATGAAAATGATAATCTACTCTAACTAAGGTATCTTATCAAGAGTAAAATAATAGCTGTGATCTATACACTCCTCTGCATCAGCAACCTGCTGAAATGAAGGTACAGGCTCCTTAACCCTCTCATTACTTCAGGGTTCTTGAGAGCAACATGGGACTGTTGGTACACTGGCTGTGGTCATCACAGTGAACAGTGTGATGAGAGGACATTATCTCCTTGGAGCAGAGGCTGCATGTATCATACCTGCCTTATCAACGTATTTAAAACACTGTGACAGCAGGAAGCTGTACTCACGTCTGTTTAGACCTCCACCTTTATCCAGGCCCAGCTCCACCATTATCCAGGCCCAGCTCCACCTTTATCCAGGCCCAGCTCCACCATTATCCAGGCCCAGCTCCACCTTTATCCAGGCCCAGCTCCACCATTATCCAGGCCCAGCTCCACCTTTATCCAGGCCCAGCTCCACCTTTATCCAGACCCAGCTCCACCTTTATCCAGACCCAGCTCCACCTTTATCCAGACCCAGCTCCACCTTTATCCAGGCCCAGCTCCACCATTATCCAGGCCCAGCTCCACCTTTATCCAGGCCCAGCTCCACCTTTATCCAGACCCAGCTCCACCTTTATCCAGACCCAGCTCCACCTTTATCCAGACCCAGCTCCACTCACATCTCAGCCCTGCATCAAGCTGCGCTACACAACCAGCCTCCTCTCCCTGAAGCTCTTTGACCTCATCATCTCATCAGTATCATCCTCATTCTACTTTGAGTTAAAACAAACAACCTGCAACCAGATGCGCCGGTGTTCCGGTTTAACGTTAATGAGTGAGCGCGTGAACTGAACCGGAACACGGAGGGCTGCATGTTTCATCACGTTACGTTTTTTCCTTCTAAATCGTGATAATGACGAACGTTAACAGTCGACAAAGTTCCGCATGCAGTGGACGTTAACTTAACCCAGCAAGTCTGAACGGTAACGGAACATAACGGAACTTAAACTGTAACGGAGGGAAATGAAGACGCTGTAGACATCTGAACGCTGATTGGCCAAGACTCGTCACATCAAAGATGTTGTATTGCGAAGATCACGACATCACCTTTTCTCCTCGCCTCACTCCAATCTGAGAAACGCTGGCTGGCCAGTTGACCCCCCCCCCCCCCCCGAAAAAAAACTCTACGGATCTACACGATTCACGTGGATGATATATTTTTGATTCAAAACGGTGAATTTCACCGAGAAGTGACAAGTTTGCAGGTATGTAGTATTACTATATTATTTAAGTTATTGCTAATCCTTATCATTTTCATATTATTTCCTTGTTTAAATATCATTTACAACTTGTTATCATTAGTTCCCCACGGAGACCAGTAGATGTGTGTGTAACATTAGCGCCCTCTGCTGGCTGCTTGCAGACTTTAGTGGTGCGGCCGTTTTCCTGAACTAGTCTGAAGCAAGCTGTGTCCATGATAGGTTGATCTGTGACAAGCTCCGTTGATCTGTGACAAGCTCCGTTGATCTGTGACAAGCTCCGTTGTGAAACATCTCATTCGATATCTGAGATACATATATATATATATATATATATATATATATATATATATATATATATATATATATATATATATATATATATATATATATATATATATATATATATATATATATAGATATCTGTATGAGTTCCTTTTTGTTCGTATAATTGTTTTAATTTATAATTTCTAGAGCAAATGTTTTAAACTGATAACTGATTTAGCATTTAGCATTAGTAACATGCTAACAACAGCTAGCTTAAGTATTTGTCTCTTTAATTTGACAGTGTTCTGGAGCTTGTAACCACGACGTGTCCGTGAGAGTAACTGAAGCTGTTCTGTTTGTTACCAGATGAGCTGTCTAGCTATATGCTGTGCTGTGAATAAACGTCTGGTTGGAGCCATGAAGACATCAAGTGTGCCTGAATTAAACACAACGCAACCGAGAGAGTACACAACTGCTACACTCACACACGTTCACTAACATACATAAATTGAGAAGACAAACAACAACAAAAGTCGCCTTCAAAATAAAAGCAATGCAGCTCTATTCTGTGCATGATGTACACTTATTTACGTTTTATTCCTAATTTCCCAATGACCTCCCGCGGGCCAGACGCCAACAGCTCGCGGGCCGGACGTGGCCCGCGGGCCGTACAATGCCCAGGTCTGATCTAGAAGCTAACGTTTAGTTAAAGGTCCTTTGACACATTCCTACGCAGGTCTGCAGTTTATCATCTTATGTAAATCTGATTTGAAATAGTCATATAGTATGATAGTAATATAACAGTTGAATGGGTGAATTAATCCTGACCTCAGAGTCTCCAGTTCACAGTGTGTACTCTCCAGTCCAGCAGACAGCAGCTTCACTCCTGAATCCTGCAGGTCGTTGTTACTCAGGTCCAGGTCTCTCAGACTAGAGGACTGGGAGCTGAGAACTGAGGATAGAGCTTCACAGCTTCTCTCTGAGAGGTTGCAGTGTCTCAGACTGAAGGAAATAATGACATCTATGTTAAAATGTTTGCTAAGCAGCTGCATTTTTCAACCGGATTCCTATTTTTTTCCATGTTATAGTGTCTTGAGTGACTAACGGGGACAACAGTTCCTGAACTTGGTCAAGTATTGAGGTAGAACGCTAAGAAGTAAAACGTTGTTATTACCTTTCTCATTCCGTGTGATGTTTCATGTGACTTGTTGCCAAAGTTGGAGGGAGGAGTGCCATTGGACACCGTTTCAGTCAGATTTAGTTGTGTTGGAGTACAGAAAGTGTCGCTGAATATGTCAGTTACTTATAACAACAATCTGAGCCTGTCTGTGGCAACAACAAGCTCTTTTCGTGGACGTACGTTGACGTTGAGGAGTTGCCCTGAGCGATTACATTGCAGACCGTTTAGCGGCTGCCGTCTGCAGCGTCCTCCCTCAATACTGGACCAACTTGTCCCCATTAGTCACTTAGACACAAGGACAAAGGTCCAAGTTACCCTCTAAAGTTAAGAGAGATGTCTCAAATCATTTGAGACAAAACGTAACATGATCTGACCTCAGAGTCTCCAGTTCACAGTGTGTACTCTCCAGTCCAGCAGACAGCAGCTTCACTCCTGAATCCTGCAGGTCGTTGTTACTCAGGTCCAGGTCTCTCAGACTAGAGGACTGGGAGCTGAGGACTGAGGACAGAGCTTCACAGCTTCTCCCTGAGAGGTTGCAGCTACTCAGTCTGAAGAAGCAACAGAAAACAAGTAATACGTTATCACTCTCTGTTTGTTCCACTACCATCAGGAAGGAGAGACAGGACCATCAAAACCCGGACTAACAGGCTGAGGAACAGCTTCTTCCCCAGAGCGGTTTCCTCCATCACCCCCCACCCACTACCCCACCCAGCTCACACCGGACAGTGCTGCGCTGAAACAAATATAGTCAATAACACGTCACTTTAACTAAGCACATTTTTCACTTTGAAGCCATTGATGAATGTGCTTTATCTTGTTTTATCTTGTATATATTTATTTAATGTCTTGTTTTAAATTGTCTTGTCTTAATGTTTTTATACATTTTCCCCCTTAACGGATAAATATAATATAATAAAATAAAAATAAATGAAAATAGTCTCTCCTGTTGAAATATAGTCTTCATTGATTATTAAAGATTACTTACAGAGCTTTGTTGGAGGCTTTGACCACTGGCAGCAGCCTCAGAAGAGCCTCCTCTGAAGCAGAGTATTTCTTCAGGTCAAACACGTCCAGATCTTTTTCTGATGACAGTAAGATGAAGCCCAGAGCTGACCACTGAGCAGGAGACAGTTCATCTGTGGAGAGACGTCCTGACCTCAGGGACTCTTGGATCTGCTCCACTAGAGAACCATCATTCAGTTCATTCAGACAGTGGAACAGATTGATGCTTTTCTCTGGAGACACATTCTCACTGATCTTCTTCTTGATGAAGTGGACTGTTCTCTGATTGGTCTGTGAGCTCCTTCTTGTCTGTGTCAGCAGACCTCGTAGGAGAGTCTGATTGGTCTCCAGTGAAAGACCCAGGAGGAAGCGGAGGAACAAGTCCAGGTGTCCATTTGGACTCTGTAAGGCCTTGTCCACAGCACTCTGGTAGAGACGTGTTAGTTCAGGTTTGTCTCTAAAGACTTCAGACCAACAGGAGGTTGTTTGTTCTTCTGACAGCAGATTGACTCCAGAGTTGATGAAGGTCAGATGGACATGAAGAGCAGCCAGAAACTCCTGAACACTCAGATGGACGAAGCAGAACACCTTGTCCTGGTACAGTCCTCTCTCCTCTCTAAAGATCTGTGTGAACACTCCTGAGTACACTGAGGCTGCTCTGATATCGATGCCACACTCTGTCAGGTCGGATTCATAGAAGATCAGGTTCCCTTTCTGCAGCTGATCAAAAGCCAGTTTTCCCAGAGACTCAGTCATCTTCTTGCTCTCTGGACTCCAGTGTGGATCTGTCTCAGCTCCTCCATCATACTTGACCTTCTTCAGTTTGGACTGAACCACCAGGAAGTGGATGTACATCTCAGTCAGGGTCTTGGGCAGCTTTCCTCTCTTTCTGGTCTTCAACACATCCTCCAGAACTGTAGCAGTGATCCAGCAGAAGACTGGGATGTGGCACATGATGTGGAGGCTTCGTGAGGTCTTGATGTGGGAGATGATCCTGCTGGCCTGCTCCTCACCTGTGAATCTCTTCCTGAAGTACTCCTCCTTCTGTGGGTCAGTGAACCCTCTGACCTCTGTCACCATGTCGACACACTCAGGAGGGATCTGATTGGCTGCTGCAGGTCGTGTGGTTATCCAGAGGTGAGCAGAGGGAAGCAGTTTCCCCCTGAAGAGGTTTGTCAGCAGCACATCCACTGAGGTGGACTCTGTAACATCAGTCAGGATCTCATTGTTGGTGAAGTCCAGAGGAAGTCGACACTCATCCAGACCGTCAAAGATGAACAGAACCAGGAACTCTTCAAACCTGCAGATTCCTGCTTCTTTGGTTTCACTGAAGAAGTGATGAACAAGTTCCACCAAGCTGAACTGTTTCTCTTTTAGCACATTCAGCTCTCTGAAAGTGAATGGAAATGTGAACTGTATGTCCTGGTGGTCTTTGTCTTCAGCCCAGTCCAGAGTGAACTTCTGTGTTAAGACTGTTTTCCCAATGCCAGCCACTCCCTTTGTCATCACTGTTCTGATTGGTTCCTCTCCTCCAGGTGAGGCTTTAAAGAGGTCTTCTTGTCTGATGGTTGTTTCTGGTCTGTGTGGTTTCCTGGATGCTGTTTCAATCTGTCTGACCTCATGTTCATCATTGACCCCTGCAGTCCCTCCCTCTGTGATGTAGAGCTCTGTGTAGATCTGATTCAGAAGGGTTGGGTTTCCTGCTTTAGCGATCCCCTCAAACACACACTGGAACTTCTTCTTCAGGTTACATTTGAGTTCACGCTGACAAACTGGAGCAAGAAGTCCTGAATGAACACACAACAAAGAAGATCAATGAGTCAAAGAATAGATTTCAACATGTCATTTCCTCAAAGAATGAGTCAATGAATATATGTTGGTCCATCTCTTGAGACATTCGTAAACGTCCCATTTATCCTGAAGAAAGATCGTAGAAATGTATGAAAGTATAAAAGTATAACTATTATAACCTGGAACCCTTTTGATTTCAAAGTATAACCATCACAACATATAGCTTGTTTACACTTTTTATAACCATCATAATATAACTTGTTTTATTTTATGAAAGCTGTGATTTAACATATAGACTGTTTAGAGTTAGACACTTTGTGTAACATAGTCACTTGAGCCTTATACAGTGCTTCTGGTTCGAACAGGATCAAACCAGTTAAAACCAGTTACATTCTGTGTCAGCTCTAGAGAGAGGAGGACTCATGTGTGAGTGACACATGAAATGAAGGAGGTGCCAGCCTTAGATCAGCAGAAAAAGCAGCAGAAAAACGATTTGGGCTTCTTCCCACCCAGAGAATGGGATAGACTTCTTACCCACTCTAAAGGGAACGGAAGACACTTTAGGGGTCTTACCCCCTCAGAGATGGCCAAAATAAGACCCTTTTAGTTACCCAAAATAAGACCCCTTTTGCTAGCAGAGGACAGCATAAAAAGGAGAGATGGACTCCCCCTCCAAAAAAGTAGGAATGTCAGAGAGCTGACTGAAAGCCTGCACTGACAGGAGAACAGCAGAGCAGAGAGAAGAAAAAGGGGGGCCTTTTTCCCCCCAACTAGTGGACCTTATAGCAAAATCAGTGAAAGCTGATAAAGAGGAGAAGTTATTAAAAGAGGAATGTTAAAATTAGAAAAGATTTAATTGAATTAATTAAATTTTAATTAAAACTGTTTCATTGAATTGAAATTGTTTAATGTGATTGTTGTGTGAACAACTTAAATAAAAACACAGCCTTACATTTTGAAAGTGTCTGAAGTAAAACAAAGTACTCTGGTCCTTCAGAACAATGTACCCCTCTTCCCCTGTCCGTTAACGGTGCGATAAGATGTGACGACTGAAACATGCAGAGGAGCTTAAGGTAAGTTCTCTGGGTGAAGACTTGGCAGTGTTAGTCATTAAATGGTGAGAATGTTCACAATAGGCAATAGTAAAGTATAGACGATGTACATAACTATTACATACAGGGTGTTAGGGTTACATCCCATTGAGAGCGCCTAGGGCATTAGCTGTAAAAGACTTTCAAGAAGACAATTAATTCCAAAATCCTAACGATTTAGCTACGGGGTGAGATAAAAGGCCGAATGTATTGTTCCAACACCTCAAGGAGGAACGCATATCCTCGTAGGTGGGACAGCCGACGGAGTAACCACCGTGTTAGGTGCGAAAGACTTCCCCGCCTAGAAACGGGGCAGGAGCCGCTCACGCTACAATCCAGCATGTTAAATCTTTAGAGAAATCCTCTTACTGCTCTGCAGACAGTCAGCCAGCTCCTCCTGCTTCATTCTCCTCAGGAAGTGCAGTGTGATCTTCACAAATGCCTCTCTGCTGCTCCTCCTCTGCTCTTCATCCTCACCGTCCAGCACCTCCTCATCCTCCCTCTGACTCTCTAAGCATTCTGGGTAATCTGAACTCACAACCTTCTGGATCTTCTTCAGCTCGTTCTTCACAAAAGTGACGATGTTCTCCTCCAGCAGCTGGAACAGAATATTCTATGAATGACACAAACTAAAACCATGGAACCAAACATCAGATCCATGTTGGACAGACTGACAATCCACTGGTCTACAAAGTGCAGCATGGAGATGATTGTGAACACAATAGATGTAAAAGTAGTTGTACATGTACAGACCATAAATATGGAGTCCAGGTGTGTTTGATGCTGCTGGGCAGACGGACCTCTGGGAACCTCTGAGCTCTCCTGGTCCTCTCTGTGGAGGAATCATGAAGAATCAGCTCACATTGTGTCTGTCCACACAGAGACCAACACAAAGACGGTTCCTCCAGACAGTAAAGTCTTGATCGTAGTGCTGATATCACTGGTTTGGAACCAGAGCCTCGGACTCAAAAAGGTCCCGGTACCCAAGAAGAGGAACGACTCCAGACTGTATGTGAGAAGTGGACGTAGTCATAGTGACGTCTCTCATTGGTTTGTGGACTGATGTTTTGAAGCCTCAAGTTTGGCTATTTCGTCGTCATCATTTTGTTTTTTTTGCAACCAGTGAACAGGAAGTGATCATATCTGGACTGAGGAGGAGTGACGTAGAGACGCCGTATACGTCTCTGGTAGAGACCTGTCAATCACGGTGTAGCCCCGCCCTAAAGCATCCCCTGCTTTATGGTCTGTTTGACTCTAAATGGACCATAATGTACTAAATGAACATCATGCTGTATTGAAGAAGACTTGAAACTAGAGATTGAGACCATAAACTCATGTTTACAATGTTTACTGAGGTAATAAATCAAGAGAGAAGTAGAGTCATTTTCTCATAGACTTCTATACAACCAGAGGAGTCGCCCCCTGGTGGACACTAGAGAGGATGCAGGTGTGGACCTGGTGTTTTTTGACATTTCCTCTGGGGTAAACGTTACATGGCTGCCCGATCCAAAGTTGTGGCTAACTTCGAGGCTACCACCCTTCACTTTAAAGAGCAGCAGGTGACAAACGAGCCAGTTTGAAGGAGACTACAACTTAGTTTAGCGCCTCAGAAAACGACGTTGTCACAAATTAGTTTTAGACGCTTTAGAAACAGGAAGGAGTTTCTGTAACCAATCGATCGAGAGAATAAAAGCAGCGTTTTGAATTTAAATCAGGTGAGAATAGAGGTGTTTATGAACGCTCCACTGGTTCCCTGGATAATTCATTACCTGGGCGTTTGGCCACTGTTTCTGAAACACAGCGGCGGATCCATGGACCTGTCGCTCTTCATGGACACACAGCTGGGTTCAGGTTCATCAGAGTCCAGTCTCTTAAGAGTCCTGTTAGACAGAGAGAACAAAAAGGAAATTCACCTTTTAATCTTCAGCTACAGAAGCTTCTGGAAGACAAGAAACTATCAACAAGAGAATGAAAGTAGTCCATGAATATGAGATATGAGTTTACAGATTATTAAAATCCCCAAACTGTCAGTCACCATCTTCATTAGAGACTGACCCCATCACATCAATACAGCATCACAGAAAGAGGAGCGTCTGTGTTCATGATATGATGACCAAAGCGCTTTACAAGTACAGTCCATTTACACACACACACACACACACACACACTCACACGTACTCACACACATAGACAATAGAGATGTTCATGAACGCTCCACTGGTTCCCTGGATAATTCATTACCTGGGCGTTTGGCCACTGTTTCTGAAACACAGCGGCGGATCCATGGACCTGTCGCTCTTCATGGACACACAGCTGGGTTCAGGTTGATCAGAGTCCAGTTCAGGGTCCGGTTCCCTGAGGTCCCTGTTAGACAGAGAGGAAGACCACCAGAGAAGTTTCAGTGTGCAGTTTCTACTTTAAGAAGGTTTGTTCTTTCACATGTTTTGTGACTAACTGATGATGACTTACGTTACAAATGGCTCCTCCATGGACCCGTCACTCCTTAAGGACCCACAGCTGGGTCCAGGTTCAGGTCCAGGTCCAGGTTTAGTTGGACCAGGTCCTTCCATGGCGAATGGGAACTCCTAATAGATAATTCAACTGATTTTTAATGCAGAGTATTTGTCAAAATGTAAACAAATATAGACTAAAACAATGGGTCAGAAGTAGTTGTCTTGCTGTTTCACACCCCCCCCCCCCCACACCCCAAAGCATTGTGGGAGCTGTAGTTCCAAAACTTAGAACATGATTATAGTAACAGCAGTTACAAAATCCATCAATATGAACTTTCTTAATAACTGTTTGCGTTTCTTCAACATTGTCACAGACTGTTTTATTTTGAAGGGGAAATGTTACTGAACTGCTGAGTTTACCTTTAGAGAATCAAACAAAGAACGCTTACGCTTTCTTCAAACAGACGATTCCAGAAGAGGCTCACTGGAGGGTGTGTCACAGGTGAGCTGTTTCCTGGTACGACTCATCTCTGCTGGCAGCAGGCCAGGTAGGAGGAGCTAAAACAGGAGCAGATTTTCACAATAAGAGCCTTGTTTTGAAGTGTTGTGAGTCGTCATGCTCTGAAAACCAGTTCAACCAGTTCAACTATTTTAACCAGTTCAACCAGTTTAACCAGTTACACTGTTCCATCAACACCAGACACACTGGAGGAGTTTATTCAAGCACAGTAACAAGTACAATGTTGAGGTACTTATACTCCACTTGAGTATTTTCAACTTCTCTTGTAGTGTTAACTATTCTACACCTTAGAGGTACATATTGTGCTTTATACTGTACGCTGTGTGAGTAGTAAGAGTGGAGAAATATTGTTGTGCACACTAGTGTTGGTTAAATGCTCGGCTGTAGTTTTGTTCTTCTTTGAACCCTGATTCGTCTGGCTGGCTTAGTAAGCCAGTGCTCATGCTTTCCTATTATCTGTGTGAGCTTCGTGTTCAGGTAGTCGCATGCTTCTTGCAGGGACTACATTTTGTGGAACCTACTTTCTTCTCAGTGGAGGTAGAAAGGTAGTGTTTAGAATTTCAGTGTATCGTAGGGGGAAGAGTACTGTTAACACTATTTCTATACTGTGTGGCCTCAAATAGTTCAGTAGCTGCTCTTGTATAGACAGCCTAGTGATTGGTGCATTTCAATGACTCTCTGATTTTGTGTAGGTAAGCTGTGCTGTTTGGTAGCACTGGTTCTGTGTGGTAGTGTTACTTTGTGTTAGTGGTTTGGCTTACTTAGGGGGAGCCCATTTTTGGGTGCGCTACCTTGTAGAGATTTGTTTCACATAAAGTTGTTTTTGTGATCTCACAATGAAGTCTGATGTTCAAGAGATCAGTGACGGTCCTACAATAGAGCAGCTGGCTCAATGTACCAAAGCCCTGCTCATGTCTGTTGCAGAGCAGTACCATCTTGAAATTGCTCAAACGTCCCTTAAGAAAGGTCAGCTTAGAGCTAAGGTAGTCACTGCACTCATTGAACAGGGAGTATTGCCCCGTGAATCCAGTCAGCCTGATGAGGAGCAGGGCTTACATGTGTCTGCAGGTTTAACTGTTGGGAAGACGGAACAAGTAATCTTAAAGTCTCAAGATGCTCAATCTGTACGTTTGCGAGAATTGGAATTGCAATTCAGAATAAAAGAGCTAGAGATGGAGGCTAAGGAAAGAGAAGAGGTGAGGAGGTTTGAGATGGAGAGGTTGAGACAAGTACATGAGGAGAAAATGAAGGAGCTGGAGTTGAGGTCAAGAGCTAAAACTGAGCAGGCTAATTCTTATACATCTAGTCCTCGTTTTGATGTAGCTAAGAACATAGCCTTAGTTCCTCATTTTGGTGAGAAGGAGGTAGAAAAGTACTTTTCCCATTTTGAGCGTGCTGCTACCACCTTAGCATGGCCTAAAGAATTCAGGACACTACTGTTGCAGTGTGTACTGACAGGTAGAGCTCAGGAGGCTTATTCATCTTTAACTCTGACCCAGAGCTCAGATTATGACATCGTTAAGGCAGCCATCTTGCGTGCCTATGAGTTGGTCCCTGAGGCCTACAGACAGAGGTTTAGAGGGTATCGTAAGGTGGAGAAGCAGACATTTGTGGAGTTTGCTCGAGAAAAGGAAATCATTTTCACTAGGTGGTTCACATCACAAAAGGTTGTGACCAAGGAGGAACTTCAGGAGTTGATTATTCTGGAAGAATTTAGAAATTGTGTCCCTGAAGTGGTGGCCACCTATCTGAGTGAGCAAAGAGTGACCAAAGTGGAGGAGGCTGCTGTGCTTGCCGATGAGTATGTCTTGGCTCATAAAACAGTCTTTAGTGGCAAAACCGGTGAGACTAAGAGCTTAGTGTCACGACCCGGCTCAAAAGGCCGCAACATGAGGGAGACAAGACGAGTTATAAAAGTAATAAATAGACATTTATTTAATGAACCAACTAACAGACCTAAACCAAACAAACAAACAAACAAACAAACAAACAGCCAGCCAGGTCCTCCAAACACATTAGCCTCTCCTCACACCTTTTGTTTAAGACCTGGAAGCAATTCAGTTCTCATTAGGACTTGCTTTTATTGCAAAAAGCCTGGTCATTTCATAGCAAACTGTCATGCTCTCAATAACAAGTCAGAAGGTACTAAGCCTGTAGGGCTAATAGATTCAGTACCACAGCAGTTGCCCTGTGTAGTTGGTCCTTGTCAGACCAATAAAAAACGCACTGAGCATGACTCCTTTGCACCATTCCTTATGGAGGGTTCAATAGCAATTTCTGATTCTGAGAAGCTCGTCCCAATTCGCATCCTTACGGATACAGGAGCCTCTCAGTCCTTGTTTTTGGCAGGAGTTTTGCATCTCTCTGAGAAGACCTCCACTGGTAGCAGTGCTTCAGTCCAAGGATGTGGGATGAGGTGAATTAAAGCCCCATAGCATGTTGTGTATTTGCAATCTGGGTTGGTTACAGAACCTGTCGTGGTGGCGATTCGTCCCCAGCTTCCTTTAGGGGGAGTAGACCTGATTTTGGGTAATCATTTGGCCGGAGGGAAGGTGTTTCCTGCTCCCATTGTAGTGGACAGACCAACAGGCTCCGTAGTTGACAATTACCAGAGTGCTGATCTGTCATCTCGGTTGCCTAAAGTCCTTCCTGCTTGCATTGTAACTCGTGCCCAGTCAAGAAAGTATGAAGATGTGGTGAATTTATCTGAAGTGGCTCCACCTGTTGACAGTCTAGAGGCTGATCCTGATCCTTCTGTAACTTCTGAGTTGCCTCTAGATAAGCTGTCCACTAACTCTGTTGGAAATGAGTCTACTGAAGTTAAATTGACCTGTCCTGTCACTGTGCCGGCTGGGCCTGACACACAGTTGAAGGTTGGCAAGGAACAGCTGATAGCAGCCCAGAAGGCTGACCCTCCTTTGGCCTTTGGTTCCCACAATGGTGACATTGTAAGGTTGATTGAGCAGCGTGCTTGTCGTGTCGTGTCCCACGGGAAGAGTCCAGATGCAGCCGGAGGTTCAATACTTAAAACAGCATGGTTTTGGATGACACCCTTATGGCTGTCATCTTAAGGAAGGGAGTGTTACGTATGGTTCTATGTCCTGCTGTGAATGTTTGTGCTTGTGTGTGTGTGTGTGTGCGCATGCGTGTGTATTCTGTGTCTTTTCACTTCTAGGTGCAGCTCCCTGACGAGTGATTGAGGGCACCTGGATGAAGATGTGGGTTACCTATATAAGCACCTCCTTGCTCTGCCCTCGCTCTCTCTCATCTGCCTGGCACCAGACCCGGGTCTGCAGTGGGATTTGCACACAACAGTTTACTTGTGTCCTGTAAATAAACTGGCAACTGTGGTTGTTTTTAACCTAACTTGGTGTTGTGTCCCTCCTATATGTTGCGACTCCCGAGCCGGTCGTGTACTTTATACTGTACTACATCTCAGAGGTACATATAGTACTTTATACTGTACTACATCTCAGAGGTACATATAGTACTTTATACTGTACTACATCTCAGAGGTACATGTTGTACTTTATACTGTACTACATCTCAGAGGTACATATTGTACTTTATACTGTACTACATCTCAGAGGTACATATAGTACTTTATACTGTACTACATCTCAGAGGTACATGTTGTACTTTATACTGTACTACATCTCAGAGGTACATATAGTACTTTATACTGTACTACACCTCAGAGGTACATATAGTACTTTATACTGTACTACATCTCAGAGGTACATATTGTACTTTATACTGTACTACATCTCAGAGGTACATATAGTACTTTATACTGTACTACATCTCAGAGGTACATATTGTACTTTATACTGTACTACATCTCAGAGGTACATATAGTACTTTATACTGTACTACATCTCAGAGGTACATATTGTACTTTATACTGTACTACATCTCAGAGGTACATATAGTACTTTATACTGTACTACATCTCAGAGGTACATATAGTACTTTATACTGTACTACATCTCAGAGGTACATGTTGTACTTTATACTGTACTACATCTCAGAGGTACATATAGTACTTTATACTGTACTACATCTCAGAGGTACATGTTGTACTTTATACTGTACTACACCTCAGAGGTACATATAGTACTTTATACTGTACTACATCTCAGAGGTACATATAGTACTTTATACTGTACTACATCTCAGAGGTACATGTTGTACTTTATACTGTACTACACCTCAGAGGTACGTACTTTATACTGTACTACATCTCAGAGGTACATGTAGTACTTTATACTGTACTACATCTCAGAGGTACATATAGTACTTTATACTGTACTACATCTCAGAGGTACATATTGTACTTTATACTGTACTACATCTCAGAGGTACATATAGTACTTTATACTGTACTACATCTCAGAGGTACATGTTGTACTTTATACTGTACTACACCTCAGAAGTACATATTGTACTTTATACTGTACTACATCTCAGAGGTACATGTAGTACTTTTTACTGTACTACGTGTATCTGACAGCTTTAACTACTTTATAGATTCAGATTAATATAAAATTAAATCTATAATAAATGATGACGTATTATTATAGGTACATACACTCATTAAATGTGTTTTTGTATTTTACTGTGAAATCTGTTCACTAACATGTAGTTTACTTTTGTTCCAGCAGATGGCGCCACGTGACTGGTTTCTGCAGCACGAGGGACTTTCCCAGTGTTTGTTCTGACACGTGGTGTGATGACGTAATGCGGGCCAAAGCCTCTTCCTCATTTAGTGATGCAGTTATTTTTACAGGTTAAAATAAAAACTCTTTATTTTATTGCTGCGTTCATAAAATAAATCCGATGAATTCAAACACTTCATGTATTTATTTTAATTTAAATAAATATTTAATTGGTATATAACATATTAATTAATATTTAATTGTATTTATGATGCGTTCACAGTTGTAACGTTAAAGTAAATTCAGATCTCCTGGTAAACTCTCTTCAACATAAACACAAATAAAAGATAAATGAACCGTTTTTAATCCGCTTCTTTTATTAACTTTATATATTTTATATTATTATTATTATTATATGTTATTATTATATATTATATTCATATCTTTGGTGTAACGTTCAGAGAATGACGGAGCGACTCACCGACTCACAGTAATAACGTCTTTATGTTCAAACCAGCGCACAATAACTCTCTAACACTCTCATGTTCACACACAACCAACTGTGACTACAGTAAACACGGCTCACACGAGTCTACGAGGTACTTAATGTACTTTATACTTTACTTTACCTTCAGAAGGAGTACTACACACGGAGGACTCAACATTCAGAGGAAGTTACAGTTTAACCAGGAAACTACAGGAAGAGGTGAGAAATACACCAAGTACTACCGCAGTATTTATACAGTAATACAGTCTGTTTTTATACTGTGAACACAGAGACATGGAGGCTCCAGACCAGCAGCGAGACCAGGACCAGCAGCGATAACACTAATCCAGAAAGAAAAGGGTCAGAAGTCCACACGGAGAACTACTAGTACTTCTACTTCACTGAGGTAGTTGTGTAGTACTGTCACTGGTAGTGGAGTATTTACACAGTGTAGTATTAGTACTTTTCCTGAAGTAATGTTGTCAGAGTCACAACACCAGAGTCTCTAGATGTGTCGCTAGTAAATAAGTCACCATGAGAGTTTAGAAAGTCACCAGATTTAGTGAGAAAGTCGCCAAGTTAATTAATTAACGCCGACAATTATACCATCAAGCGTTAACGCAGTTTTTATTATGAAGCGGACATTTTTAACACAAATATAGCACCAGCTATTTGAAGGTACAATTTCAGTTCAGTTTGTACTTCATAAAGTATCTTAATTGGTAAAGTTAAGATGTTTGATTGTTGTTTGGATGTGGTCAGAAATGTCCTGAACAAATACATATCAGTAAGTCAGATATCATTCATTTAATTATCTTTCATCAATCCTCAAATCAAAGAATAAAGACACTTCATCCACAATGTAGCTTTAACTCACGAGATGCAGGTAACATGTTTTATACTTAATGTTAATATAATTAATTTAATCTTATTTCCACATTATGCAATTTATATATACGCTTAGTTGACATCTTATTTTGGAAACCGGATGTTGTCTCACGTTAAAACTTTCTCGCTTCGTAGACATCTTATTTTGGAAACCGGATGTTGTCTCACGTTAACTTTCTCGCTTCGTTGACATCTTATTTTGGAAACCGGATGTTGTCTGACGTTAATCTTTCCGCTAACTTTGCAAACTCCTTATAGGCGCACTAACAGTCACGTGTCTGCTGAGTTGAGCGCAGTTTTGTCAAAGTGACGTCAGTGAACTCAAACAGTCCTAAATCTGAAATAAAGAGCTTTACATGAGCTGCTGAAACAAGGACACGGACATATTTCTAAACATTGTCATCATCACAGGTTTATTATCTAACATGATGAGTCTTTGGACAATGCCACGTAGTAACAACAGAGTAGATCTCTGTGGTCTGTTCCTCTTGCTCTCCCTTTAAAAACACGGTTCTTCTCTTCTTCCTCACTAGAAACGCGCTCTACAACAACAGTCCATGAGCAGTTACCTCTCCTGTGTGGCCCAGTGGGAGCCTCTCATCCCCGGGGAGGTGGACTGGGTTTCTCTCTGTGTCCGCAGGTCCGAACCCAACAGCCTTCATGCACGATGTCTGAACGTTTGCTGCTCCGTCTTTACTTTCACTTCCTCAGACACTCCCCATGCTGCAAGAGGCCACAAGAGGCCACAAGAGGCCACAAGGTGTCGCTGTTGACCAGCAGACAACAACTCTACTGTTATAAATGACGCACATGTTCCTTCAGTTCTCTGCTGACTGAAAGAGTCTGTGATCTCCATATGAACTAAAACAACCAACATGTATATTTATGTATATATATATATATATATATATACACCTCAGAGGTATTCATTGTACAGGACTTGTATATGAAGGAGTTTAAAACGTGTGTGTGTGTGTGTGTGTGTGTGTGTGTCTGTGTGTGTGTGTGTGTGTGTGTGTGTGTGTGTGTGTCAGGGCGTAGCAGAGGCCGAGCTGGAGGAAGACTTGGAGAGAACGTTCAACATCTTCTTCTCCAGCAGCGCTGAAGCGGTGAGGAGACTCACACACGAGGAACACGAGTCACGTGATCACTAAAGATATGAAACACGACAATAAACACGTTTGTCTCTCAGGAGAAGCGTCCGGCTGTCAGCACCAGAGGAGTCTGTGCTCGAGGTGAAGCATGAACACATATATGTTTATATATATATATATACGTATAACACACAGAGTCCTGACTGTGTGTGTGTGTGTGTGTGTGTGTGTGTGTGTGTGTGTGTGTGTGTGTGTAGGGGGTCTGTTCGTGGGTCTCCCGCAGCAGATAAAGCTCAGCTGCATGCTGACGGAGGCCGACCTGCAGTTCTACGTCAGCCAGTACGGAGAGCGAGGCTTCAGGTCAGAGGTCACTGTCACCTAAAGTCAACCCTCACACATCTGAACACAATAAGAACCGAACACGTTATAATGAACCATGAACTGTGTTTATCTGCTGACTCATGACTCATGACTCATGACTCATGTAAAGTGAATCACTGAGAGCAGTTAAAGCTGTGATCGACGTCGTGGACATGTTGTCCCACAAAGGGACTCGGTGTGAGAGTTGTTTAGTTTAGTTTTTATTTGTTCGAGAGGGACAATGTACATTGATGAACACTTTAAATTAAAATGTAAATGCACCCAATTACAGCCGCAAGGCTGATTTCCATTGTCTGTCCCGCTGCCAGAATGTACAGGCTGAGTGTCCTAAAGGAAAAGGTCATGCCAAAATGCAATAGTAATAAACTAAAATCAATTAGTCTGTAGCTGACAATACACAATAGTTCGATAATAAAAAGTTAACAATGGATAAAAAAGGAATCGCATGTATATATATAAAAGAAATTAGAAAAAAATGTCAGTGTAAGGAAGACATTTCATATTCATCGTATTGCACCCAGATATATTGCACATAAGGGCATTAATTAATTTGCACATTTAAGGTTTCATTCATTCATATAGCATTAGTGCATCACATATCCATGACACTAATACTGCTAACCCAGGTTAAACTATCTATGTGCACAAGTTTGGGTGGACAACAGCCATCCCTTCATGTGCTTTTTACAAGTGCTGAAGTTTGGGCACTCCCTAACGGAGGATGGTGAAGTGTTCCAGAGGGTGCCGCCTTTGACAGACAGAACCGTCTGACCAAAGGTGGTGCGCCTGTGTGGGATGACACAGTCGCCTCTGTCGGAGGCTCTGGTGACTCTAGTCGCAGGGCCGCAGACAGGTCTCTGTTTGATGTACTCGTTCAGCGGAGGAGGTGCCAGACCATTTAGGACTTTGTAAATGATGCTGGCTTCTTTAAGGCTGATAAGGTTGTTAAAACTTAAAAACTTATGTTTGTTCAGGATGTGGCAGTGATGTTACAGTACAGATCCTTGAGGAACACCTACAGGACATTCAAGACAGGGAGACCTAACACCATCTACAGTAACAGATTGTTTCCTGTTGGATAAGTATGATTTGAACCAGTTCAGAGCATGGGTGGAAAAGTTGAAATGGGTTAACCTGGACAGTAGGATTTGGTGATCTACAGTGTCGAAAGCTCTCTTGAGATCTAAAAAGATAGCACCGACACATGCATTCTTGTCCAACAGACCCTTGATCTTTTCAATAAGGACACACAGGGCCGTCTCAGTCGAGTGGTGGGCACGAAAACCAAACTGCATAGGATGCAACAGGGGATGGTCTTTGTTTAGATGCTCTACAGGAAGTTGGGCAACCCATTTCTCTGCTATTTTTGATATTATCGGTAAGATGCAGATTGGTCTGTAGTTAGACATATCAGATTTTTTCCCAGACTTGAAGATTGGGGTTACCACCACCACCTTCCAGGCTGAGGGGACCACTGCATGTTTAAGGGATAGGTTAACCAGATGAGTTACGGGTTGGACCAAGGAGTCCTTATGTTCTTTAAAGAAGTTGGCGTTAAAGCCAAAGACATCCTTGGCTTTGGAGCTTCTCATACCACTGATGAGCTTGGCTGCCTCTGAGTCAGTTATTTCAGTGATCTTGAAGACAGGTTGGATAGAGTTGACCGGGCTCTCACTACATTCAGGAGAGGAGAAGAGCTTGGCTATCTCATCCACTGACTCCAAAACAAAGTGGTTTAGACTAGTAGCCAGAGTGATGGGATCCCTCACTAGAAAGTTATTTATAGAGAGCTCTAGTTCCTTGTCCTGTTTGCATTTACGGCCAACCAATTTGTTAATGTTTTGCCAGATCATTTTACTGTTACCTTGTGCATTTGCGATGATTTCCAGGAAAAAGTTGGCTTTAGCCTTACGTAACGTCTGAGTAACTTTATTTCTGCTCGTTGTAAATTGTAATCTGTCGGTACCCAGGCCGGTCTTCAGCGACTGTTCCAACAGTATGTCTCTAGCAGACATGAGCACTCTACATTCCTCATTCACCCATGGTAGAGTTGCCCTTCTTCACCTTATTTCTCCCTCCACTGATGAAAGGGGCCATAATCTCTTTGACTGACCTGTTAAACAGATCACCACCACTCTCAGGGTTCATACATGAGAGTAATTTGGCCCAGTTGTATTCGTGTAAGGCTGCCGCTAGGTTATGTTGCTGGTTTTTTGGTATGAATTCATAACAGGGCGTAGAACTAACTGGTTTTGAGAAGGAGTTGGAGAATCGTGACTTAGTTAATTTTCTGGAGAAAAGAATTGCATTGTGATCCGAGAGACCTGTGAGAAGGTTATGAGTGGCTACAATTCTTTCAGGTCTGTTTGAAAACAGCAAATCAATTCTTGTTCTGGAGTGGTTAGTTAACCTGGTGGGTTTTTCAATCAGCTGGGATAGGTTGAAATGATCCATGGTTTGTTTAAGCATTTTTCTGTCTTTCTTCACATCCCAGTTGATATTAAAATCCCCGATTATAATGTCTTCAGTATGGTCTGCATGGTGATTTAGGAGGGCTTGTAGTTGGTTATAGAAATCTTTTTTGGCAGAGGGTGGGCGGTACAGACATATTAAGACACAAGACATTTCCGCAGATAAGGAGATTTTCACGCCAACAGACTCAATGTTAACTCCACTGGGGGATATAAGTTGGCTGCATTTGATGGTGTCTTTAACATATAGTAGGACCCCCCCACCCCTCCCCATGGTCCTATCCTGCCTAAACACATTATAACCAGGTATAAGGACGGCTGCTTCAGGTGAGGAGCTTGAGAGACAAGTTTCAGATAAGCCTAGGATGTCTACATGTGAGTTGTCAAGTAGATGTTCAATGTGCTCACGTTTGGGTACCATGCTACGGATGTTCAAGTGACCACATAACAACCCTCTAGGTTTAGAACCAGGGTCCCATACTAACTCGGCGTGGTTCAATGTTCTGAAGATTCTTGTCCTGAGTTTCTTCAGAGCTGGATTCCTGGGTTTTGTCAGGGATGGTCTGCGTTGACAGCTCCCACAGGGGAGTTGTGTATGCCGACTTACAGTGGATCCAGGCTGCGGACGAGCCGCCGCTAACAGACCCGGCACTGATGGTGTTAGCTGCTCCTGTTGTCGTCGTCGTCGTCTGCTGCTGGGGCCTGGGACCAACCCAGTGGTGGCTGGCACGCTGCCGCTGGGGCCCGGGTACAGCCTGATTGTAGCTGACATGCTACAATCGTTAGCGACCATGTCCGTCACCACCGCCACAACAACAAGCAGGAGAGGGAAATAGTCTCTGATCGCATTCATCACCTTTTCACAACGTTTTGCGCTTCTCAAGCTTTGTAGTAGTGGCCGTCCTTGGGTCCCAGTTGTGTCTTGTGTGGCCGCAGAATTATCGCCCGACTCTGCAGCTCCCCGAAGCTCGTCCCCGCGCTGCTCTCTGTGTTGTGGCTCAAGCTGTGATGATCAAGTCCTCAACCTCAAAGTCCTCAAAGATGAAGTGTTGTGGTGGACATGTTGTCCCACAAAGGGACTCGGTGTGAGAGTTGTCGTGGACATGTTGTCCCACAAAGGGACTCGGTGTGAGAGTTGTCGTGGACATGTTGTCCCACAAAGGGACTCGGTGTGAGAGTTGTGGTGCAGAGACCTTCACGTGTCTTCACAGCGAGTCCTTCTGCTGCTCTGCTCCACAGGAGGCCGTTGAACTGGTACCGGAACATGGAGGCCAACTGGAGGTGGACGTGTTCTCGTCCCGCTGAGAAGGTTCGTCTCACACACACACACACACACACAGGAAATACATATATGAATACATGTACATATAAATACACGTGTGTGTGTGTGTGTGTGTGTGTGTGTCAGCTGCTGATGCCGACTCTGATGGTGACGGCCGGTAAAGACCAGGTGCTGCTGCCGGCCTTCTCCAAAGGAATGGAGGACAAGGTGAGCAAAACAAACCCCCCAAAGAACTACTAATCCCACCGTTGTGATGGTAGATTATATTAAATATGGATTATTGTAAATGACTGCAGATGCTGAACCTGAGCAGAGCCCACCTGGAGGAGTGTGGACACTGGACTCAGATGGAGAGGCCGGAGGAGACCAACAGCATCCTGATCTCATGGCTCAAAGGAGCCCTGAAGGAGGCCGGAGGCCTCAACGTGGCCCCCAAACTGTGAGGGGGGCGGAGCCAGACACCATGATGATATGAAGTCATAAACATATCAGAAAGAACATAAATCATTGTGAATGCTACGTTGAGCTGCTTTAGACTGTCGATCAGACAAATGAACCATTCATGTGATCTTTAAAGGAAAGAATCATCAATAAGTCAGATATGAACTTCAGATGTTTAGATGTGGAGGAGACGACATGAACACACGAGACACGGACCAGAAGGACTCACATGGTGGATTCTGACAAACTAAATGAGAGAAACACAGAACACGGCTCCAAGATCACTTTATTTGTAAAGTGGAGATTTGACAACTGTGACAATAAAACTCTGTTAAACTCTTTGTTTGATTCTGGAGACATTCCATCGGTCTGCAAACAAAGATGAAGGTTTGTGTGAACTTCTACTGAAACAACGACGTCATGAAGCGTTTGATGGTGAGCTGTAGCTTCTGTTTATTAGCTTAGCATTATGTAGCATTTATCTTTGGTTAAAGACACGGTGATTAAATATGCAGCACACGGAGAGAGTCTAAATATTTTGAGGAAAAAGTCAAAATGTTTGACAACATATTTTATATTATAGAGTTTATCTTGAGACTTAAACTTTCATGTAAAAATTATGAACTTTTCTCTAAAAAATGACTTTAATATTTCAAAATGTTATGACTTCATGCTGAACAATCGTGGAATAAATATATTAAAAAGTCAAAGTAGACATTTAGATGAAATGTCTGTAATATTAGACAATATTTCAAGAAAAAAACCCCAAATATGATCTCTTCATCTCATAACCGTCGTCTTGAACTCCTGCACAGTGTCGCCCTCCTGTGGTCACAAGGAGAAGTGTTCACAGCTTCTTCTCCTTAAACAGCTTCTTCCAGGCCGGCATGATGTGCTCGTAGATCCTCTCGATCTGAAACACAAACAGCCTCAATGATGCTCATCTGGCTTCTCTTTAAAGTCAACATTTGAACTACGCTTTAAGTTAAACAAGTTCTGTTAAATGTTAGATATAAATGTTAGATATAAGAGGGCCCTCTGGCTGAGGCCCGACGACACCGCCAGAACCAGGGTGACCGTCTTGATCAGCAGGGTCCATTTCCCCAAGTAGCCCCGGATGATGAAGCCGCTGAGGATCGTCTCGATCTGCAAAACAAACACACAACTGTTGGAGCCTGTCGGAGAGCTGCGTGACCCGTCGTCAGCGCTTCTCTCACCTCTGGGATTCCTGAACCGCAGGCGTACGGAGCGAACACTCGCACCAGCGACACCGCCAGGAAGGAGAACAGCAGCGCCCACAGAACGTACAGGAAGTAGTTCAACACGTACGCCCCCGCTCCCTGAAAGAGACCAAACACACATCGATCCTCTCTCCGCCCGTCAAACGCTGCTCCACAGTGAGACTTCTCTACAAACGTGTGCTTCCTCGTGTTCCCGTGGTCTGACCTCGGCGTGGCCCGTCATCAGCTCGGCCCATTTCTGCCACTGAGGACACTTGTCCCGGTCATCGAAAGTCGTCTCGTTGGACGTCCAGCAGCGCTGCTCGTGGCTGTAATAGAAGGCCGTCAGACACACGCCTTCCTTCAGGTCGGTCATCCAGTCCACCGCCAGGTCGATCACTCCGGCCAGCGTGCCTGCAGAAGACACAACGTTCCCCAGTGAGACGTGATGTTTTGAGAGGGATCTGTTGGGGAACGTTCCGCGTCCTGGTCCCTCCTGACTGACCTGAGAGCAGGCCGATGAGCAGCATCACCACCCATCCCGACCAGGCGTCCAGCAGGCTCTTGATCAGCTCCCAGAAGGACTCTTTACTCTTACTGGTGATCTGGTAGACGAGCACAGAGAGTACTTACAGCTGATGAATACTCCTACGTATACACGAGGGTATGTGGAGAACCTGGTCACACCTTGCGGTGGCGGTCCGTGTCTCTGGACTTCTCCCTCAGCCAGTCGATGGTGTGGAAGTCTTCATACGTGCCCACGTCAGGAAAAGGCTCGTCCAGGAAATCCATCAAGTTTCCAGCTCCGTTCATCTCCTCTGTGGGCGTGGCACTGCTGCCGCCTGGCAGAGAGGAAGTGTCCATCGTTACCTTCCACTTTAATATCTGCTGCTGCACAGCGTGTACCTCGTGATGAACACACTTTTATATTTACTCTCTTCATCAGTCAATGAAATATCAAAGAAATGTATTTGTTGTTCCAGCCAACAGTCTAAAAACAGAGAAACGTTCTGAAGGAGCTGCAGCTAGAAACGTTCAGCATTAACTGAAAGAAAAGCAATAATTCAATAGTTATTAATCTCACACACACACACACACTACATGATGGTAGCTGGCCTGTATCACTGCTCTTGTCGTCCTCTTGTTGTTTATGTTTCTTGTAATTAAATAATACATAACAATGGAAGCCACCGTCGGAGCACAACTCTGCAGCGTGACACTGATGCTGAACAGCAGCTTTAAACAGTCTCACGGTTCATGAACAACACAACAGCTGCAGAAGAAGACACAGCTGAACGCTGCAGACACGGCTAGCTGTGTTAGCATGTAAAGCTAACGCTATATCCGTCAGTTAGCTCCATAAAGTCGTCTTCTTACCGTCACCAGGCTCCATGTTACAGTCCATCCTGACGACTACAGGTGGAGAATGTGTCCTTTGAATCAGTACCGTGTTTAATGTCGGCTACGTTTCACATTTTAGCTTAAATATACAGAGAAAAGAGGCGTTAAACGTCAAGAAATAAACAGACGGCGTCATAGACTGCTTTTCCCACAATGCACCTGCTCAGCCTCACGCTCACGTTGTAGATCGTCTATTGTAAAGATGGTGTGATGGACAGAGGTAGAAGAACTACTCAGATCATTTACTAAAGTATAAGTACAAATACCACAGTGTAGAAATACTCTGTTACAAGTAAAGAGAAAGTAGAAGTAGAAAGTATCAGAATAAAGAAGTACTAAAGTACTGGGATATGGAGAGGCTCTCTGGAGGTAGAACTCATGTCTGATGTGGGACATGAACATGGTGCTTGAGGCTGATTTAATCTGGTGAACTGGGAGAGGATGAGTTTATTCAGAGGTGACTTTACTGGACCTGGAACCAGCCAGACTTCCTCCTCCCTCCTCTTCCTCTCAGGGATGTGGTCTTCTTCAGGGTCTATTGTACTTTTTACTAAAAGGTACAATATGTACCTCTGAGATGTAGTACAGTATAAAGTACAACATGTACCTCTGAGGTGTAGTACAGTATAAAGTACTACATGTACCTCTGAGGTGTAGTACAGTATAAAGTACATGTACCTCTGAGGTGTAGTACAGTATAAAGTACATGTACCTCTGAGGTGTAGTACAGTATAAAGTACATGTACCTCTGAGGTGTAGTACAGTATAAAGTACAACATGTACCTCTGAGGTGTAGTACAGTATAAAGTACTACATGTACCTCTGAGGTGTAGTACAGTATAAAGTACATGTACCTCTGAGGTGTAGTACAGTATAAAGTACTACATGTACCTCTGAGATGTAGTACAGTATAAAGTACAACATGTACCTCTGAGGTGTAGTACAGTATAAAGTACTACATGTACCTCTGAGGTGTAGTACAGTATAAAGTACATGTACCTCTGAGGTGTAGTACAGTATAAAGTACTACATGTACCTCTGAGGTGTAGTACAGTATAAAGTACATGTACCTCTGAGGTGTAGTACAGTATAAAGTACTACATGTACCTCTGAGGTGTAGTACAGTATAAAGTACTACATGTACCTCTGAGGTGTAGTACAGTATAAAGTACATGTACCTCTGAGGTGTAGTACAGTATAAAGTACTACATGTACCTCTGAGGTGTAGTACAGTATAAAGTACAACATGTACCTCTGAGGTGTAGTACAGTATAAAGTACTACATGTACCTCTGAGGTGTAGTACAGTATAAAGTACTACATGTACCTCTGAGGTGTAGTACTGGTGTACTGGTTCATTGGGTACATTCATTAAATACATATTCATGTTATCAGATATTCATCATATTCATAAATCTTAACTGGTTCATTAATCATCGCAGTAGTTCTGAGGAAGACAACAAATACACAAATACACAAATACACCAATTTAGTACTTTTATTGAGACCAAAACCATAATCCAATACAAAAACAGAAGGTACTTCATGAAATACAGCTTCCATCTTTAAAGCAGTAGAAGTACACGTTTACAATGTGAAGTACTGATCATTTCAATCAATATGAATCATGTGATGAACACATGTATTATAATAACAGACAGATTAGAGTCACTGTGATCTGCTCAACAACTGGTTCATTGCACAGAGAAAGTTTCTGTGAACTCAAAGTACACGAGTACACAGTTCCACATGAAGAACTCCTTCAACAGAAGATGATGCAGCACTGAACTGCTTCTGATCTTCATATTTATGTTCTTTAATGTCACAAAGAGCTCAGGAAGAAACTGATCACGAGCATTATTAGTGTGAGCAGACTTATTAACTCATCTTTGTTAGATTATTAACATTTCACCGCATGTTATGATGGTTCAGACACCCACAGACCTACAGAGACACTGAGGAACCAGGACTGAAGAAGAACCCAAAGCCAGGATACAGAGGTTCAGTGAATGTGGTGTTGGAGGTGTGGAGGTGGATCAATGTGTCTGAGGAGACTCTGTAGAAGGACAGAGAGCCAGCAGGACAGTCCACATACACTGCTACTCTACCAGAGGAGGAGGAGGAGGAGGAGGAGGTGGGTGTTCTTGTATTATTGTGACAGACATAGTAACCACCATCAGAGCACCACAGACTCCAGGACTGATCATTCCATCCAAACATACAGTCATCACTGCCTCCTCTCCTTCTGATTCCTCTGTAACTCACTGATATATTAACTCCTCCTCTCCACTCGACCTCCCAGTAACAGCGACCAGTCAGACCAGTTCTACACAGCAGCTGAGGCCAGAACTCAAACCTGTCTGGATGATCAGGATATGACTGAACCTTCTTCACATATCTCACCTTCCTGTTGTTGTCAGACAGTTTGAGTTCTCTGTTCACTGTGTTTGTGTCGAGTGTGAGTTCACAGGAATCTGACGGAGAGAACAAGACACAATACAGCTGCAGTTATTCATCTATCATCTGTTTGATGATGACATCAGAGATGTGAATGAGTGATGTCACAGTTTGAAGATGCTTTGTTTTCATGGATCAATCTAAATAAACACTTACATTTCCTCAGACCTGGTCTCAACCATCGGTCTCCAGCAGGCTCCACCCTGATGGGAGTATGGAGGTCAGACAGCAGCCTCAGTCCTGGACCATTGTAGCTCAGGTCCAGCTCTCTCAGATGGGAGGGGTTGGATCTCAGAGCTGAGTCCAGAGAAACACAGCCTTCCTCTGTGACCAGACAGCCTGACAGCCTGCAAACCACATACAGAAGAACCCTCTGTGAACATGTGGCGGTACGTTCTGGTCCATCTTTAGTTCAGATACAAGTTTAGGATCAACCTGGAACATCCTGCTGGAAGGTAATTCTGAGTCTAGAGCAGGGGGGCAACTATTGTTCCCAAGGGGCCGCATGAGGAACAGGGCCTGTTGTGGAGGGCCGGACCAACAGACTGAACTCAGTCCTGCTCAGTGTTACTCCACCTCTTTATATAAAGCAGTGTGTTGTTTGGTGTTGATGAGCTGTGAGTGGTGAGAGTAAATGTTATGATCAGTGGTGGAATGTAACTAGTATATGTGCTGAAGTACTGTACTCATGTACAGATTCAAGGTACTTTACTGGAGTATTTCTATTTTATTCAACTTTGTACTTCTACTCCACTACATCTCAGAGGGAAATATTGTACTTGTTACTCCACTACATTAGTCTGCCAGCTTTAGTTACTAGTTACTTTGCACATTATAATGTTTCAAACCTTTAACTACACAAACTGACCAACAGAGTATAAAAGAGTTAAAATGAGCTCCACCGTAAACATCTGCAGCAGCAATAATCCAAACTCATATACATTTGTAATATCCATATATAATAGTAGAACACTGACGGGGATCATGTTGCTGTTAATTAGTACTTTTATTACTATAACTATTACTATACAAATGACCTCTTTCTGTTTGTCAGTTCAGTGCAGAAATCTGGTCTTTGTTGGGCTTGAACGAGTGACTGAAGTCAGGCTGAATGTGTGAGCTGAGATGTGAAGGACAGCTGACAGCTGATGTCAGTGAGAGAGGATCTGGATCTGGATTTGTTCAACTTCATCACAGAGAACGTTTGTTCACAGATGGAGGTCGATCCAAAGAGAAGCAGCATCTCCTGAGCATGCCTCCTCATGTGTGGAACGTTCTCCTCTTTGAGAGAAGAATATAGATCCAGCAGTGATACTGACTTAAAGTGCTCTGCAGTCCTGCATCAGACTGCAGGTCAATGAGCTGGAGCTGAACATCACTGGGAGCATCATCCACACTGCACGTGAAGGAGAAGACATCATGTTTCACTCTCAGCTGTTGTGAAGTCTTGAAATGGCCTTAAACTCAGCATGCAGTGCCCCTAACATGGATGATACCTGTGGAGATGTTCAACTGATGGTGTGGCTTCTTTCAGGGTGTGCAGGTGGGTGAGAGTGTTTCCTGCAACGTAGTCATGAAAGCCTTCACCAGGCTACATGTCATGTGCAGAGAGGCCCTTGCCTTGCAGTTTGGTATTCAGATCATTCATTAGTGCCGTCACATCAACAGCAAATGAAAGATCTGTGATCCAGTTTACATCAGAGAGCTCTGGGATGTTCTTGCCTTTCTTCTCACAGAGCTCTTGAATCTCTGCTCTCAGGTCCTGAACTCTTTGAAGCACTTTGCCCAGGCTGAGCCACTGACAGCTGTGTGTGAGCCTCTGTCACTGTGTTCAGTCTCATGCTGCTCCAAGAGTGCAACACACTGTCTGTGATTCAATGCTCGTGCCCTGATGACGTCAACTATTTTAGTTACATCATCAGTAACGTGGTTAAGTTGGAGCACTGACTTACACAACACATGCTGATGTATAACACAATGCAAACATACACAGTTCAGCTCTGGGTTGATTTCAGTCACTTTATCTTGCATCCGCTTCAAAAGTCAGACATTTGTCCCCGTCAGATTTGGACAACCATCGGTTGTGACGCATGCCAGTTTGTCCCATTTCAGTCCCAGCTTGTGGAAGCATCTACCTCCGTGAACACATCGCTCCCCGTCGTCCCTTTCATTGACTGCATTGCTGCAGCTCCTCTGTAATCACCAAGTCTTTCGTTATCCCACCTACACAGATGAGTAACTTGCTGTGTCGCGGACATCGCAGCTCTCGTCCAGAGCCAAGGAGAAGAGTTGGAAATGGTCTGCTTTTCTTTGCAGCTGAAGCTCCAGATGTCCCTCGATGTCCTCGATCCTCCTCGTTACGGTGCGCCTGGAGAGCTGCACATTCTCCAATGCCTCTTTATTCTGGGGGCCTAGTAGTGCAGCAGAGTCCACCAAACACTCTTTGATAAACTCCCCATCAGAGAATGGCTGACTGGTTTTTGCAATTGTGTGTGACGTCACAAAGCTGGTGTTGGCGGCTGCATCCCTGGATGTGTGAAGCTTGGTAAAAAGGCCTTGTTGCTTTAGCAGCTTAGCGAGCAAAGCCTCAGACGTCCGTGTCCGCTCTGCATCACTCAATGTTTCGTATTTCTCCGCGTGTTTCCTCTCGTAGTGACGATTCAAATTGTAATCCTTCAACACTGCGACTTGTTCTCCACAAACTAAGCACACGGCTTTACCTTTGACTTCAGTAAAACACACTTTAAAGTCCATGTTTTGTTAAAACTCTACACTCTGTGTCAGTCTCTCTTTTTTAACACAGGCTGACATGTTTGAGGGCTAACAGCTAACTCACATCTCCATAAACTCAGTTCACCAACACATTAGGCTCGTTCGAGATGAACTGCACCTCGCCTGGAAAGCAGACGAGAGCAGGCGGACGTAGAAAGGGGCGTTGACAGAAAACTGCGTTCAAGTCGGACCGTTTTCAGCCGCCTGTTTCTTCTTCTTCTTCTTCTTCTTCTTTTGCTTCTTCTTCTTCTGCTTCTTTTGGCGGTTGGCAAACAGCTTTCGGTGCATTACCGCCTCCCACTGATGTGGAGTGGACTAAGGACTCTAACACGACAACCACACGAGAGGAAATACATATATACACACACATACATATACATATGTGTGTAAATTAATAAAGATATGTATATAAATAAATATATATATATATATACACATATAGAAAAAATTAAATAATAAAATAGAAAAAATAAATAATAATACATTTCTTTCTCAAATTCTATTCATTAGTGTTGTTGACTCTAAATATTCCAGAAAAAGTTTCCAACATTTGTCACTAAAGCTTTTCTTTAGTACATTAATGATATTTTTCTCTCTAATCTCTCTTAGACCTTCTTTTCTAAACTTCTCTCTCTGACTCGTACCTCTGACAGGACAATAAAACATTATTATGCTTTCTAATAACAGAGGGAACTGTTCAGACCAGTATGGCCGTTCCTTAGTCTTGTCATAATCGTCTCCTCTTTTCTAGTTGGTCCACTAGATCCTGCTCCCAACCAATGGTTCCTCTTTAAACACATATCTTCCTTTACTCCCTTTATTTCATTCGTTCTGACATATCTTTTTGATTTGTCCCTTAATCACCACTTTAGCTTCTGACTTACTTATATTTACATTAACGTTATTTCTCCCACTCTTCAAAGCCCTTTTTGCTGCTTTATCCGCCTTCTCATTGCCATCGACTCCAACATGGACCCACACTAAATGAACCGCTATCCGCATTTGATGGATTCTTAACAATGATTGTAGAATTTCAAACAGTAAATCCTCTCTGCTTCTGGAGTGGCAACATGTCAAACTCGTTAGCACTGCACATGAGTCTGATGCCATCACCTCTCTCTGGCCTGACCTCCTCTACCCACTGTAACACAATAACTCTATGGCCATCATCTCACATGTAAACACAGATACATCATCACTGAGGCTCTTCCCACACTCATAATGGAATTCTGGGATCACTGCTGCTGCTGCTGTTCTACCAGTTTTAGGGTCTTTAGATCCATAAATCTGTATTTAATTGTGGTAACTGATGTATGACTTAAAGATCTTACAGTTTCCCCCACGTTCATCTCTCATCAGTTCAAGGAGGTCAAGATCTATTCCAGGCTGTGGCAGTAACCAAAGAGGAACAGCTGGACCACAGCTGGAGAATAACTCCTATAACCTAATTCACTAGCCTTCTTCTGAACAACCCAACCAGAGCTCTGTGTTGGCCTGTTGTCATGTTCCCAGCATGGCTCAATTGCACTTATTGTTGGATGGTTGTTATATCCTTAAACATGTAAACTGACCCAATATGTCGTCATGATCTGGATTCTTCTCAACTCCAACGGCATTTCCCCCATTTCTACCTGCAATGCCGGCACAGATGTTATTTTAAAGACCCCGCTACATATTCTTGACGCTTGTATTACATCCAGTTTTCCCAACAAGGTTTTAGACGCCGACCTACAAGCCACACAGCCATAGTCTAGAACTGATCTTTGGCGACTGTGGCTAAGTGGAGCGCAGGGCCGTCCTTCAATCAGAGGAGCGGCGGTTCGATCCCCGGCTCCTCTAGGAGCATGTCGATGTGTCCTTGAGCAAGACACTCAACCCCAAAATTGCTGGTCTTTAAGTTTGGATGTCTTTTCATATATTTAACTATGTTATTATTATAATTGAGGATATAAGATCGGGCATATTTTAGTTCTTGGATGTCATATTTATTTAAACATTTATATAAATAAATATATGTGAAGATAGCGTCATTTCTAAATCATACAACCGTAAAGTTAAGAAATAAAAAAACTGAACCAACAGTCCAAACATCACAGCTACATAAACAGGCTCCACACGGAGGAGAAGCAACGCTGCAAGTTTCCATCAGTGACAATTGTGCTTTTCTTTTAATACGTGTTGTGATGCTTCACAATCATTAATCGATGGACACATTCAGTGCTCTGACTGAGAACATGTTGACATCAAGTAGGATGTAGGCTTTCTCAATAAATATCTTTATTTACAGATGCTAAATAAATAACCTTATATATTATTATTGTTATTGCACAAAATAAGACGAATAGCCAACAATCTAACGTTAAGTATTACAATTAGACAGAAAATTAGGATTTAAATTTTTTTATACTATATTTATCCTGTTAAATCCGGATAAATTTGTCTGTGCATTTGACCCGGCCCTATATATGGGGAGCAGTGGGCTGTCTTTGACAGGCGACAGATGACACGTCAAAGGCCAAGGCTTGAACAGCCGACGTTGTGGGCACCAGACAACCCTCTTAACCCAGTGAGCCACGGTCGCCCACCTTTTCCACTAAAGAAAATCGAAGAGCCAATCAGCTCTTTGATCCGAAGACAGCAAGAAGTTTCCCATCATGCCCTGGGGTCACGCAGTCAGTGGAGAGCAACTGCAGCACCTGGCTCTAAAATCTGCGGCCGCTTCGCTCACGTGAGGTTATCGTAACGCACGTTTTCATGACGTCAGAGCAAGTCGGACACAAATCTACCCAGCATGCATTGTGCGCCGATCGCCGGTGATCGATTCTGCGCACGCCTGGCTTAAGTCGAACGAGCCTATTGTAGCGACGCTGCTGCTCACATACGTTCACTAACATACGTAAATTGAGAAGAAAAAAACCAACAAAAGTCGCCTTCAAAATAAAAGCAATGCAGCTCTATTCTGTGCATGATGTACACTTATTTACGTTTTATTCCTAATTTCCCAATGACCTCCCGCGGGCCGTACAATGCCCAGGTCTGGTCTAGAAGCTAACGTTTAGTGAAAGGTCCTTTGACACATTCCTACGCAGGTCTGCAGTTTATTATCTTATGTAAATCTGATTTGAAATAGTCATATAATATAATGGTAATATAACAGTTGAATGGGTGAATTAATCCTGACCTGAGTGTCTCCAGTTCACAGTGTGGACTCTCTAGTCCAGCAGACAGCAGCTTCACTCCTGAATCCTGCAGGTTGTTGTTACTCAGGTCCAGGTCTCTCAGACTAGAGGACTGGGAGCTGAGGACTGAGGACAGAGCTTCACAGCTTCTCTCTGAGAGGTTACAGCCACTCAGTCTGAAGAAGCAACAGAAAACAAGTAATACGTTATTTTATATTGTCTCTCCTGTTGAAATATAGTCTTTATTGATTATTAAAGCGTACGTACAGAGCTTTGTTGGAGGCTTTGATCACTGGCAGCAGCCTCAGAAGAGCCTCCTCTGAAGCAGAGTATTTCTTCAGGTCAAACACGTCCAGATCTTTTTCTGATGACAGTAAGATGAAGCCCAGAGCTGACCACTGAGCAGGAGACAGTTCATCTGTGGAGAGACGTCCTGAACTCAGGGACTGTTGGATCTCCTCCACTAGAGAACCATCATTCAGTTCATTCAGACAGTGGAACAGATTGATGCTTTTCTCTGGAGACGCATTCTCACTGATCTTCTCCTTGATGTACTGGACTGTTTCCTGATTGGTCTGTGAGCTACTTCCTGTCTGTGTCAGCAGACCTCGTAGGAGAGTCTGATTGGTCTCCAGTGAAAGACCCAGGAGGAAGCGGAGGAACAAGTCCAGGTGTCCATTGGGACTCTGTAAGGCCTTGTCCACAGCATTCTGGTAGAGACGTGTTAGTTCAGGTTTGTCTCTAGAGACTTCAGACCTACGGGAGGTTGTTTGTTCTTCTGACAGCAGATTGACTCCAGAGTCGATGAAGGTCAGATGGACATGAAGAGCAGCCAGAAACTCCTGAACACTCAGATGGACGAAGCAGAACACCTTGTCCTGGTACAGTCCTCTCTCCTCTCTAAAGACCTGTGTGAACACTCCTGAGTACACTGAGGCTGCTCTGATGTCGATGCTACACTCTCTCAGATCGGATTCATAGAAGATCAGGTGTCCTTTCTGCAGCTGATCAAAAGCCAGTTTTCCCAGAGACTTAGTCATCTTCCTGCTCTCTGAACTCCAGTGTGGATCCGTCGCAGCTCCTCCATCATACTTGACCTTCTTCAGTTTGGACTGAACCACCAGGAAGTGGATGTACATCTCAGTCAGGGTCTTGGGCAGCTCTCCTCCCTCTCTGGTCTTCAGCACATCCTCCAGAACTGTAGCAGTGATCCAGCAGAAGACTGGGATGTGGCACATGATGTGGAGGCTTCGTGAGGTCTTGATGTGGGAGATGATCCTGCTGGCCTGCTCCTCATCTCTGAATCTCTTCCTGAAGTACTCCTCCTTCTGTGGGTCAGTGAACCCTCTGACCTCTGTCACCATGTCAACACACTCAGGAGGGATCTGATTGGCTGCTGCAGGTCGTGTGGTTATCCAGAGGCGAGCAGAGGGAAGCAGTTTCCCCCTGAAGAGGTTTGTCAGCAGCACATCCACTGAGGTGGACTCTGTAACATCAGTCAGGACCTCATTGTTGGTGAAGTCCAGAGGAAGTCGACACTCATCCAGACCGTCAAAGATGAACAGAACCAGGAACTCTTCAAACCTGCAGATTCCTGCTTCTTTGGTTTCACTGAAGAAGTGATGAACAAGTTCCACCAAGCTGAACTGTTTCTCTTTCAGCACATTCAGCTCTCTGAAAGTGAATGGAAATGTGAACTGTATGTCCTGGAGGTCTTTGTCTTCAGCCCAGTCCAGAGTGAACTTCTGTGTTAAGACTGTTTTCCCAATGCCAGCCACTCCCTTTGTCATCACTGTTCTGATTGGTTCCTCTCCTCCAGGTGAGGCTTTAAAGATGTCTTCTTGTCTGATGGTTGTTTCTGGTCTGTGTGGTTTCCTGGATGCTGTTTCAATGTGTCTGACCTCATGTTCATCATTGACCCCTGCAGTCCCTCCCTCTGTGATGTAGAGCTCTGTGTACATCTGATTCAGAAGGGTTGGGTTTCCTGCTTTAGCGATCCCCTCAAACACACACTGGAACTTCTTCTTCAGGTTACATTTGAGTTCACGCTGACAAACTGCAGCAAGAAGTCCTGAATGAACACACAACAAACAAGATCAATGAGTCAAAGAATAGATTTCAACATGTCATTTCCTCAAAGAATGAGTCTATGAATATATGTTGGTCCATCTTTTGAGACGTTAGTAAACGTCCCATTTATCCAGCATGTTAAATCTTTAGAGAAATCCTCTTACTGCTCTGCAGACAGTCAGCCAGCTCCTCCTGCTTCATTCTCCTCAGGAAGTGCAGTGTGATCTTCACAAATGCCTCTCTGCTGCTCCTCCTCTGCTCTTCATCCTCACTGTCCAGCACCTCCTCATCCTCCCTCTGACTCTCTAAGCATTCTGGGTAATCTGAACTCACAACCTTCTGGATCTTCTTCAGCTCGTTCTTCACAAAAGTGACGATGTTCTCCTCCAGCAGCTGGAACAGAATATTCTATGAATGACACAAACTAAAACCATGGAACCAAACATCAGATCCATGTTGGACAGACTGACGATCCACTGGTCTTCAAAGTGCAGCATGGAGATGATTGTGAACACAATAGATGTAAAAGTAGTTGTACATGTACAGACCATAAATATGGAGTCCAGGTGTGTTTGATGCTGCTGGGCAGACGGACCTCTGGGAACCTCTGAGCTCTCCTGGTCCTCTCTGTGGAGGAATCATGAAGAATCAGCTCACATTGTGTCTGTCCAAACAGAGACCAACACAAAGACGGTTCCTCCAGACAGTAAAGTCTTGGCCGTACTGCTGATCCCACTGTGCCGGCTGCATTTCTTTGCAGTTCCGTGTGTAAAAACACCTTAAAACACTGCACCAAACCAGGGTTAGAAAGACATAAAAGACTAAACCCTATTTTAAAGAAAGCAACTCTTCCGATGTAAAGAAGTATAGGCCAATGCGTACCTCAACCAGAACAAGCTTCTTGACCTACACCAGTCTGGTTTCATTCAGGCTACTCAACCGAGACCACCCTCCTTGCCGTCACAGAGGAACCCCACATTGCTGGATCAGTCTTCCTACTCCCCTGGATCAGTCTTCCTACAGTGAACCACCAGATCCGTGCGTGGTGTGCAGTGAGGTTCTGGCTAACAGCTGTCTGAAGCCCTCTTATTTACGTCGCCACCTGAACACCAAGCATGCCAGTGCAAGTCAGAAGCCCCTTACATTTTTTATATCGAAATTGGAGGAGTTACAAAACAGCCCAAAACAACTGCAGTCTCATTCATGTGTTGGGTCTACAAAACACGCACTACGGGCTTCATATCTGGTCAGTTACAGAATAGCAAGAAAGGGGCTACCTCACACAATCTCCGAAGACGTGTGCTTGCCAGCTGCCAAAGAGATGGTGGAATGTATGATTAGAGAGAGAAGCAAACAAGTTGGACGTGATCCCGGTGTCCAACAACACTGTCGCGCCGCATCGATGCTTTGTCCGAAGACATCCTGGCTACATTAGTCGGTCGCGTGAAGAAGAGTGAGTTTTACTCTCTGCAAGTAGACGAGTCTACAGATGTGGCCAATCTGGCCAATCTTCTGGTGTACGTCCGTTACCTTTTCGAAGGCACGGTGCAGGAAGTTTTTTTGTCTTTTCTGTGTTTTTTATCTTGTAAACAAACGCCACGCGCGAGCAAACTGTTCTCTCATTGGTCCGATTTTTATGCGGCTATAAATAGACTCTGTTGCTTTTTTTTTTAAGGTGTGGGGGGGCGTGGCCTAAAAAGTTTGGGAACCGCTGTATTAAGGGAACTGGATACAGCGTTCAGAGGCAGCGCCCCGTTCATTCCTATGAAAGTGGACTTACGAGTCAAGATTTCAGAGGAAAATACCCGGATCTTTCGTCAATCACATTTCTGCTCCATTATTCGTCTTTCTGGGAGAACGAGTGTCACGATATTAAAGTTGTAGCGGTGCCTCTTCGTCCCTTTTATCTACCCAGCTAGTGTTCTCATGCTATTATTTAGTTCCACACCACCAGGGAGGTTTGGAACCAGAGCCTTGGACTCAAAAAGGTCCCGGTACCCAAGAAGAGGAACGACTCCAGACTGTATATAAGAAGTGGACGTAGTCACGGTGACGTCTCTCATTGGTTTGTGGACTGATGCTTTGGAGCCTCAAGTTTGGCCATTTCGCCGATGCCAACTTGTTTTTTTTTGCAACCAGTGAACAGGAAGTGATCATATCTGGACTGAGGAGGAGTGACGTAGAGACACCATATATGTCTCTGGTAGAAACCTGTCAATCACCGTGTAGCCCCGCCCTAAAGCATCCCCTGCTTTATGGTCTGTTTGACCCTAAATGGACCATAATGTACTAAATGAACATCATGCTGTATTGAAGAAGACTTGAAACTAGAGATTGAGACCATAAACTCATGTTTACAATGTTTACTGAGGTAATAAATCAAGAGAGAAGTAGAGTCATTTTCTCATAGACTTCTATACAACCAGAGGAGTCGCCCCCTGGTGGTCACTAGAGAGAATGCAGGTGTGAACCTGGTGTTTCTTGATTTTTCCTCCGGGGTAAACGCTACATGGCTGTCCGATCCAAAGTTGTGGCTAACTTTAAAGTTAAAGTTAAAGTGTGGCTAACTTCACTTTAAAGAGCAGCAGGTGGCAAACAAGCCAGTTTGAAGGAGCCTACAACTTAGTTTAGCGCCTCAGAAAACAAATTAGTTAGACGCTTTAGAAACAGGAAGGAGTTTCTGTTATCAATCAGTCGAGAGAATAAAAGCAGCCAGAATAGAGGTGTTTATGAACGCTCCACTGGTTCCCTGGATAATTCATTACCTGGGCGTTTGGCCACTGTTTCTGAAAAACAGCGGCTGATCCTTGGATATGTCACTCCTTAAGGACACACAGCTGGGTTCAGGTTCATCAGAGTCCGGTCTCTTCAGAGTCCTGTTAGACAGAGAGAACAAAAATGAAATTCACTTTTTGATCTTCAGCTACAGAAGCTTCTGGAAGACAAGAAGCTATCAACAAGAAGATAAAAGTCTGAAGCTCTTGTTGGGGTCTGACATTGTGTGCTCAGAACAAAGACTTGGGCCTACAGGCTTGCAGGGCCTGCAGAGCAGTCAAAAGCCTGATTTGAGTTTAACATTCACACCAACCCCGGTAACCGTTAAATCACACCTGGGTGTGACTTTTCATCCAGGCTCAACACTGGGATCTAATTGGACGAGGGCCCCAGGACTTCCTGTGGTGCAACTCTGTCTGTCCCTGAAACCATAAAACTCTGCTTCACCCTCAGCTCTCGGCCATTCCACGCAATTCAATTCACTTGCAAGGAGGCACAGAAACATAGCTTTGCTGTTTTTAAAAAGAACATCCGAGGTCACAGTCTTAAATTCACTGGACGACAATGGACTCTGTTCTTGGATCCTGAAGAAGAGAAGTGGACAACTTACCTGCAGAAAGAAGAAAACACATTCTTCAGAGAAAGAGAAGAACAAATTCTCTTTCCAATCAAGTGGTTATAAGGAAGCAGAATACGCTTACTTTCTGAGAAAACCCTCTCCACCAATACAGAGGTTCATCCACACAGCTTGGAGCTGATCAGCTTGAGTCTAACCAAGAACCTCAGAAGGACCACGTCGACCATTAAGAAGTCATCTCACAGTAAGAGGCTTAGCTTAGTGTCTGGGCTGAGTTAGGTCATTGTGTTCTATTATCTAGTTTGTGTTTTGTTTGAGTTACTGTATTGTTATAACTGTGACTTTATCATTTAAGAAGAAGTGGAGAGCAGGGTCGTCCTTCAATCAGAGGATCGGTGGTTCGATCCCCGGCTCCGCTAGTCGATGTCGATGTGTCCTTGAGCACTTAGCCCGTCATCAGAGTGTGAATGATGACAAGTAGTGTGAAAGCGCTTTGAGTGGTCGGAAAGACTAGAAAAGAGCTATACAAGTACAGTCCATTTACCATGTACACACACACACACACACACACACACACATTATATTATAAATTATATTATATATAAATCAGGTGAGAATAGAGGTGTTCATGAACGTTCCACTGGTTCCCTGGATAATTCATTACCTGGGTGTTTGGCCACTGTTTCTGAAAAACAGCGGCTGATCCATGGACCCGTCACTCCTTAAGGACACACAACTGGGTTCAGGTTGATCAGAGTCCAGTTCAGGGTCCGGTTCCCTGAGGTCCCTGTTAGACAGAGAGGAAGACCACCAGAGAAGTTTCAGTGTGCAGTTTCTACTTTAAGAAGGTTTGTTCTTTCACATGTTTTGTGACTAACTGATGATGACTTACGTTACAAATAGCTCCTCCATGGACCCGTCACTCCTTAAGGACCCACAGCTGGGTTCAGGTTCAGGTCCAGGTTCAGGTTCAGGTCCAGGTCCAGGTCCAGGTTCAGGTTCAGGTCCAGGTTCAGGTTCAGGTTCAGGTCCAGGTTCAGGTGCTATAAAAATATTTTCTAAATAATTCCAAACAATGACTGATGCATATATGTTCAGGACAAAAAGGCTAATATCACAATATTTGAGGTGCTATAACAATAGATTTTTTAAATAATTCCAGACAATGACTGATGTATGTGTGTTCAACACATCTCTGACTCCACCCAAACAGAAAATCTGACATTTGTACAGAGAAACAGGTACATTTCTTAATATTTTAAGTGTTTTTTCTCAATAATTCTGAACTATAACTGATGCATATGTGTTCAAGACAAGTCTGATTACAACCCTACAAAAAAGAATATTTTTTACTGTAACAATAGATTTTTCAAAGTAAAAGTCTAACATTTGTACATTAAAAAAGTAAATCAGGACATCTGCACAACAGAGAGTTTTATTTTATTTTTTCTATGTGATGATGAAGAAAATGGCAGACATGTGCATTTCAGAGGTCATCAGTCATTGTCTGCAGTTATTGAGAAGAATATTTTTATAGCACCAGCTATTTGAAGGTACAATTTCAGTTCAGTTTGTACTTCATAAAGTATCTTAATTGGTAAAGTTAAGATGTTTGATTGTTGTTTGGATGTGGTCAGAAATGTCCTGAACAAATACATATCAGTAAGTCAGATATCATTCATTTAATTATCTTTCATCAATCCTCAAATCAAAGAATAAAGACACTTCATCCACAATGTAGCTTTAACTCACGAGATGCAGGTAACATGTTTTATACTTAATGTTATATAATTCATTTAATCTTATTTCCACATTATGCAATTTATATATACGCTTAGTTGACATCTTATTTTGGAAACCGGATGTTGTCTGACGTTAATCTTTCCGCTAACTTTGCAAAGTCCTTATAGGCGCACTAACAGTCACGTGTCTGCTGAGTTGAGCGCAGTTTTGTCAAAGTGACGTCAGTGAACTCAAACAGTCCTAAATCTGAAATAAAGAGCTTTACATGAGCTGCTGAAACAAGGACACGGACATATTTCTAAACATTGTCATCACCACAGGTTTATTATCTAACATGATGAGTCTTTGGACAATGCCACGTAGTAACAACAGAGTAGGCCTCTGTGGTCTGTTCCTCTTGCTCTCCCTTTAAAAACACGGTTCTTCTCTTCTTCCTCACTAGAAACGCGCTCTACAACAACAGTCCATGAGCAGTTACCTCTCCTGTGTGGCCCAGTGGGAGCCTCTCATCCCCGGGGAGGTGGACTGGGTTTCTCTCTGTGTCCGCAGGTCCGAACCCAACAGCCTTCATGCACATTACCTGTCTGAACGTTTCCTGCTCCGTCTTTACTTTCACTTCCTCAGACACTCCCCATGCTGCAAGAGGCCACAAGAGGCCACAAGGTGTCGCTGTTGGACCAGCAGACAACAAGCTGAGAGATGAACTCCAGACTCTGAACCACGATCCAAACCAGAAGTTATCCTCCAGTTATTATTGGCTTTAGTTTTGTGTTTATTCATTAATCTCTACTGTTATAAATGACGCACATGTTCCTTCAGTTCTCTGCTGACTTAAAGAGTCTGTGATCTCCATATGAACTAAAACAACCAACATGTATATTTAGGTATATACATGTATATATATATCTACATGATAAGCTCTGCATGGAGGTCTGTGGAAACAGGTCAAACAGTAAAGAGGGTCTTTCTGCTCTTCATGAGGGTTCATGTGTACAACTTGAACACAGTAACAGTTTCCCTCACACGCCTTCCTCGTGTTACTGATAACATGAAGACGTTCACGTACGTGCACGTCCCCACCACACACAGGTGTCCCTTTGTCCCAGTTCTGTCTCAACATGGGAGCGTGCAGGACAAGTGGGCGGACCGGCTGAGCGAGTCTGTTCAGAGGGCAAAGTCTCTCCTCAAGAGCCTCACACAGAGGCAGACACATCACAGACTGATATATCACAGGTTTATATATCACAGATTTATATATCACAGGTTTATATATCACAGATTTATATATCACAGGTTTATATATCACAGATTTATATATCACAGGTTTATATATCACAGGTTTATATATCACAGATTTATATATCACAGGTTTATATATCACAGATTTATATATCACAGGTTTATATATCACAGGTTTATATATCACAGGTTTATATATCACAGGTTTATATATCACAGATTTATATATCACAGATTTATATATCACAGGTTTATATATCACAGATTTATATATCACAGGTTTATATATCACAGATTTATATATCACAGACTTATATATCACAGATCCAGAGACATGGCGGAGATGTCGGAGAAGAAAGCCGTCTTGTTCAACTTCTGGGGAGTGGTGGTCTCCTGCAGGCCTCGTGCAGTTCTACAGAAGCTGGAGGAGTTGCACAAGCTGCCAGGGTGAGAAGAGAGACTGTTACGCAACAACTCACTGTAACAACACAAAGATTTAAGCTTTTTATTCCTCTTATAAACTGCATTCTAATTATGTGTCACAGCAGGACATCCCGTCGCTGTGTCAGATGTTTCTCTACATCTGTATTAAAATGAGTGCGTGTGTTTCAGTGTGTTACTAGTCTGAACACGTCGGGAACATGTTTAGTGAGCGCGGGTTCACTGTGCAAAGGTTAATGACGTGTTCCAGTGTTTATGATGTAACTCCTGATGAGCTCACAGTCACTGCAGAGATGTTCAGTTCATTCTGAACACTCGTTAGTCTTCAGTGATTAATGAATCAGCTCCGTCTGCTGATTGAAAATGATCCAATAATGTTCTGACCCGCTGAGACGTATTTAATACTTCCAGTTGAATTCATGTCTCCACTGAGCCTCCTGATGCAGACGTATTCATGTCGGTGGGCGTGTCTCTGTGCTTTGCAGCGGTTTCCTGTCCGGAGTGGCGTCCCTGAAGGACGGAGCCATGAGCCGGGCGGAGAGAGGCCAGCTCACCCTTTCTCAGGTGGGTGACGTCACGAGTCTTTGACATTCACGGAGTATTTTACCGCCTCCTTCATCCTTGAAACCTGTGTGCAGATGATCCCGGCCTTGGAGGCGGAGTGCGTGAAGGAGGCCGGGGTCAAAGGTGTGACTCTGCCGTCTGATTGGTCAGCGAGACGCCTGCTGGAGGAGCTCAGAGAGGCCATGATGGACGTCCAACCAGCCGTGCTGAAGACAGCTGCCAGTCTGCGTCACAGTGGTACAAACGTGCATCAGTAGATCTGTTCACACCTGCATTCTCTCTAGTGTCCACCAGGGGGCGACTCCTCTGGTTGTATAGAAGTCTA
>NW_027466464.1:13070000-13195000 GCF_050575085.1 Anarhichas minor | reverse complement strand
TGTACTCTTATGATCCTGAAACAGGTATGAGTCTCCTTCCATCATTACAGTCAGTTCTCCAGTCAGCTCCTTCAGTCTGGTCCATAGACCTCTCAGAGAGAAAGACCTCCATCCTCCTGGAAGTGCTGAAACTCCAACCAGAGAAGAAACAAGTGGAGCTGAGAGGCTGCTCACATGAAGAGAGTGAAGTGAGGAGTTTCCTACAGTGTCTGCCTTTTATCTCACAGCTCAGGTAACTCTGACTAATACTGGATATTTAATTATAACATGTGGCTTCTTCTTCAGAGGTTTGTCAGAACATCTGTTTCATAATCTGCAGTGTTTCTAAAATAGTTAATCATCATTCACAAACACACATAATGTAGATAAAGATGAATATAATGTCTCAGTTCAGTAATAATGTATCATCACAGTTATCACAGTCTTCTGCCTGTATGAGAATAATTACATGAAGTGAATAATATTAATGGAACAATGTGGCTCTGAGACAACAACACAAATAAACCTTTGAAACTGAAAAAAGTGTTTTTTGACACATTAAATAACAAACATCTCTTTAATTTATTTCACAGTAATTTTAAACATGAATGAATTAAACAGATGTCAGTCCTCTGAATCATCAACATGTAGTTGTGTTGTATAACTTCTGTCTCGCTGCTGTTGTTCCACTATTTATATTTATATATTGTGAATTTATTTTACACTCAAATCTCAAACATGAAATCAAATGATATAAAGTGAACTAAAGCAGCAGGAAGCAAACCTGCAGTAAGTCCAGAGACAGGATGAGTGTTTGTGTTGTGAGTCAGTCAAAGTCCAGACGTGATGTTCAGTCAAAATGTCATTAGATTGTAAACAGTACACACATGTACAAGATGGAGTCCATCAGTAGTGACTTGTTGTATTCATGCAGATGAAACCAAATCACTAAATGTTTCCTTTATTATTTCAGTGTTCATCTCTGGTCAGATCGTTCTGAAGGAATCAAGTTCTTTGGGAATCTGTTCTGTGCAGCAGCAGAGAGAGAACAGACAGGAGAGAAGATGCTGGAGCTGTTATCATCAGTGTGCTCATACAAAACATTCCCTTTAAATAAGGATTATGATCCCACATATCGGAGTGGTTTCCTGCTGGATCTGTACTCCCACCTGAAGGACTGTGAGACTGAATCAGGTCTGAGTCTCCTTCCATCATTACAGTCAGTTCTCCAGTCAGCTCCTTCAGTCTGGTCCATAGACCTCTCAGAGAGAAAGACCTCCATCCTCCTAGAAGTGCTGAAACTCCAACCAGAGAAGAAACAAGTGAAGCTGAGAGGCTGCTCACATGAAGAGAGTGAAGTGAGGAGTTTCCTACAGTGTCTGCCTTTTATCTCACAGCTCAGGTAACTCTGACTAATACTGCATATTTAATTATAACATGTGGCTTCTTCTTCAGAGGTTTGTCAGAAAACCTGTTTCATAATCTGCAGTGTTTCTAAAATAGTTAATCATCATTCACAAATACACATAATGTAGATAAAGATGAATATAATGTCTCAGTTCAGTAATAATGTATCATCACAGTTATCACAGTCTTCTGCCTGTATGAGAATAATTACATGAAGTGAATAATATTAATATTAATGGAACCTCATTCTGAGCTTCATGTTAAGATACAGTTACTCTATGGGGCATTTATTTTGAAAGGGTGGGGGAGAGAGGGGGGGGGGAGGAGACATATTCATAATGTTTCACACACAGAGGTTATTAAATGACAGGCTTTATCACAAGCATTCCAGTTAGAATTCACTCTGTGGGGCTTTTATTTTGAAAGGGTGGGGCTGGGTGGGTGAGAGAGTGGGAGGGGAGACAGAATCATAATGTGACTGAATTGACTGAATATCTCCAAGTCGTGTGTGTGTCTCAGTGCCTCTGTGTGTTTATCAACATCACTAATGAGCTCATATAAACACCTGTGTGCTTGGGTGCATGTTGGTGATTGGAGCACCTGTGTGTTAGAGGCTAATTAAGAGAGAGAGTGAACAGTGATTTTCAACAAAACTACCTGTCAAACATATGCCCTCTATACCAAAACCATGAGACTATGAGAAAGCTGAAATTAATTGTAAAGAATTGCTGAAAATTAAGAAATGGGAGACTACCCGTCTGGAAAATGTTGAAGCCCGAAAGCATTTAAACTGCACTGCTGAAAACCCTTCTAGTTGAAATGTCTCACTATGGTGTCTGTAGCTGAAAGTATGAAGAAGAAGGCTTTGAAAGTTGAAGAAGTTAAACAGGATTTCAAGATTTTCTCCATAGAGATCCCATTCAAACAAAATTGCAAATAGCTTAATATTTCAAAGACTTTAAAGATTACAAATATGAAAAGTCATATCACCCCTCTCCTGAAAGAGCTGAACATTTTGATATTCGAACGGTTTCTGTGGCTTAACAAATCTCAGCAGTAGTGATATTTGTAGTAGTATAAGTTCTGCTTTTCTCAACTTTAAAATGTTGAGAAAACCCTGATCTATTGCCACATTATTAAGCATTTTTGATATCTTTTACACTTTTTGAACTGCAGCAATTTAACTTTTATGATTTTTTCACTCCTTTTCTGACTTTATAATGGGTGTGTATTGCGCAGCTTAGAGTGCGTGATGTCACCGCTAGAGTGAAGAGCAGCTTGAGATTCTTGTGAAAAAAACATTTGTCTTTTGCCACTGTGTCCACAATCTTCACTCTTCATGCATCATTTCTGGATGTAGAAGTAGCTAATCTTGTCCTTGTCGTAGACAAATGACTGTGGAATCCCACAGATTTACACATTTGGCACAGAAGCCTGTAATTGAGAGGAAAACCAACTTTCTGCTCCATAGAGACCAATGTTAAATTTTGCTTCAAAAACATCTTCCACAGAACACGGTACCCCATTTCTAGATCGCCAGTTCAGCCACATTTTTTACACTACAGACACAATTTCTACAGGATCTGTTCTTCAACTCATCCTTCCTCTCATTTATTAATATCGGAGCAATAGGAGCTACGGTTATGGGAGTTTCGAGGATTTGTTTGAGAGGTGTTTCCCTGTTTAATCTCCATGAAAAGGCTGAAAGGACACAGGTGTTCATGATTAAGCTCATTAGTGATGTTGATAAACACACAGACTCACACACACACACACACTCCTCTCTCTCTCTCTCTGTGTCTCTCTCTCTCTGTGTCTCTCTCTCTCTCTCTCTGTGTCTCTCATACAGTCATTCAGGTCTTAGAGACTTTTAGAGGACCCCCCCATTTTAAAATAAAAGCTGCACACATGATTTAGAGATATACGTGATGCAGCTCAGCCAATCAAATATGGGTATTCTGATAAGTTTCCTGATTCGAGTGACATTTACACACACCGCGACACAAGAGGGAGAGACGAGGAAAGACATGGCAGAGCAGGACAATAGTCACGTAAGCTGTAAATGATAAAACATAGGATAATCTCCAAATGAGAAAGATTGCCAGAGAGATCAGAGTCTCTCTCTCTCTCTCACTCACTCACTCACTCACTCATCCTCTCTCTCTGTCTGTCTCTCTCTCATACAGTCATTCAGGTCTTAGAGATTCTAAGAGGACTCCCCCCCCCCCACACACACCCCATTTTAAAGTAAAGGCCCCACAAAATGAATTCTAACTGAAATGCTTGTGATGAAGCCTGTCATTTAATAACCTGTTTATGTGTGTCAAACATTAAGATTATGTCTCCTCTCCCCCTCTCTCCCCCACCCAGTCCCACCCTTTCAAAATAAAAGCCTCATGGATTAACTGTATTTAAACATTAAGCTCAAAATTAGGCTTTTTTGTTGAAATAATGAATGCTCTTACGAATACTGCGACAACTACTACTGCTGCTACTAATATTTCTAGTATCACTACTACTACTACTGCTACTACTTCTACTGCAACTTTTGCTGTTGCTACTATTACTACTACAACTGCTATTACTGATACCATCAATATTATTACTACCACAACTGATATTACTACCACTACCACTACTATTATTACATATACCACAACTGCTACTTCTGCTATTCCTGCTACTACCAGTACTAATACTACTACAGCTATTAGTACGACTGCTACTAGTACTACTACTACTTCTTCTACTACTACTACTGTTATATTAAATACTACAACCACTACTATTACTACGACTACTGATACTACTACTTCTACTACTTCTTCTAATTACTAATACTTCGACTACAACTTCTACTACTACTGCAACTACAAATATCACTACTGCTACAACTAGTACTTATTCAAATGCTACTAATACTTCTACTGCTAATAATACTTCTACTACAACTTCTACTACTACTAGAACAAATATCACTACCGCTGAAATTTTCTTAAGCGACAGAAACCGTTCGAATATCAAAATGTTCAGCTCTTTCAGGAGAGGGGTGATATGACTTTTCATATTTGTAATCTTTCAACTTTTTGAAATATTAAGCTATTTGCAATTTTGTTTGAATGGGATCTCTATGGAGAAAATCTTCAAATCCTGTTAAACTTCTTCAACTTTCAAAGCCTTCTTCTTCATACTTTCAGCTACAGACACCATAGTGAGACATTTCAACTAGAAGGGTTTTCAGCAGTGCAGTTTAAATGCTTTCAAGCTTCAACATTTTTCAGACGGGTAGTCTCCCATTTCTTAATTTTCAGCAATTTTTTGACAATTAATTTCAGGTTTCCGCATTCCAACGCATTTTCAGCAGGAAATGCATTTTCTAGTTATATTTACATATTGTGAATTTATTTTACACTCAAATCTCAAACATGAAATCAAATGATATAAAGTGAACTAAAGCAGCAGGAAGCAAACCTGCAGTAAGTCCAGAGACAGGATGAGTGTTTGTGTTGTGAGTCAGTCAAAGTCCAGACGTGATGTTCAGTCAAAATGTCATTAGATTGTAAACAGTACACACATGTACAAGATGGAGTCCATCAGTAGTGACTTGTTGTATTCATGCAGATGAAATCAAATCGCTAAATGTTTCCTTTATTATTTCAGTTTAGATCTCTGGTCAGATCGTTCAGAAGGAATCAAGTTCTTTGGGAATCTGTTCTGTGCAGCAGCAGAGAGAGAACAGACAGGAGAGAAGATGCTGGAGCTGTTATCATCAGTGTGCTCATACAAAACATTCCCTTTGAATAAGGATTATCATCCCACATATCAGAGTGGTTTCCTGCTGGATCTGTACTCCCACCTGAAGGACTGTGAGACTGAAACAGGTCTGAGTCTCCTTCCATCATTACAGTCAGTTCTCCAGTCAGCTCCTTCAGTCTGGTCCATAGACCTCTCAGAGAGAAAGACCTCCATCCTCCTGGAAGTGCTGAAACTCCAACCAGAGAAGAAACAAGTGGAGCTGAGAGGCTGCTCACATGAAGAGAGTGAAGTGAGGAGTTTCCTACAGTGTCTGCCTTTTATCTCACAGCTCAGGTAACTGGTTACCTTTCTAACCATTTCTGTTTTCACTAGCAACTAGAAGTTTTATGCTACAGTTTAGAGAAATGTTGAGTTTTGTTTGATACAAACTGTACATCACATGTTTTTATAATCCTCTTTATTTCAGTTTTGTGCCTCAGTCATCAGAACCTTCAGAGGAAATCTGGTTCTTTGGGAATCTGTTCTGTGCAGCAGCAGAGAGAGAACAGACAGGAGAGAAGATGCTGGAGCTGTTATCATCAGTGTGCTCATATGAAACATTCCCCTTGAAAGAGAGATGGTGTGATTTCCTCCTGGACCTGTACTCTTATGATCCTGAAACAGGTCTGAGTCTCCTTCCATCATTACACTCAGTTCTCCAGTCATCTCCTTCAGTCTGGTCCATAGACCTCTCAGAGAGAAAGACCTCCATCCTCCTGGAAGTGCTGAAACTCCAACCAGAGAAGAAACAAGTGGAGCTGAGAGGCTGCTCACATGAAGAGAGTGAAGTGAGGAGTTTCCTACAGTGTCTGCCTTTTATCTCACAGCTCAGGTAACTCTGACTAATACTGCATATTTAATTATAACATGTGGCTTCTTCTTCAGAGGTTTGTTAGAAAACCTGTTTCATAATCTGCAGTGAAATTAAGTGAATAATATTAATGGAACAATGTGGCTCTGAGACAACACAAAAATAAACCTTTGAAACAAAGAAATAATATCTTTTGACACATTAAATAACAAACATCTCTTTAATTATATTTCACAGTAATTTTAAACATGAATGAATTAAACAGATGTCAGTCCTCTGAATCATCAACATGTTGTTGTGTTGTATAACTTCTGTCTCGCTGCTGTTGTTCCACTATTTATATTTATATATTGTGAATTTATTTTACACTCAAATCTCAAACATGAAATCAAATGATATGAAGTGAACTAAAGCAGCAGGAAGCAAACCTGCAGTAAGTCCAGAGACAGGATGAGTGTTTGTGTTGTGAGTCAGTCAAAGTCCAGACGTGATGTTCAGTCAAAATGTCATTAGATTGTAAACAGTACACACATGTACAAGATGGAGTCCATCAGTAGTGACTTGTTGTATTCATGCAGATGAAACCAAATCACTAAATGTTTCCTTTATTATTTCAGTATTGATCTCTGGTCAGATCGTTCTAAAGGAATCAAGTTCTTTGGGAATCTGTTCTGTGCAGCAGCAGAGAGAGAACAGACAGGAGAGAAGATGCTGGAGCTGTTATCATCAGTGTGCTCATATGAAACATTCCCTTTATATAAGGATTATGATCCCACATATCGGAGTGGTTTCCTGCTGGATCTGTACTCCCACCTGAAGGACTGTGAGACTGAATCAGGTCTGAGTCTCCTTCCATCATTACACTCAGTTCTCCAGTCAGCTCCTTCAGTCTGGTTCATAGACCTCTCAGAGAGAAAGACCTCCATCCTCCTGGAAGTGCTGAAACTCCAACCAGAGAAGAAACAAGTGGAGCTGAGAGGCTGCTCACATGAAGAGAGTGAAGTGAGGAGTTTCCTACAGTGTCTGCCTTTTATCTCACAGCTCAGGTAAGGTCCTTTTACTGATTTAACTCTTCATATGAAGAGTGTCTTTCTAAATAGGGTTAAACTAATGTTCGATGATGCATACATTCTAACATCAACATACTATTAACACTATTCCTCTGATAAGTCTTTGTCATCAGTCTTGTTTGTACAGCTGGTGACTTCCTCCACGTGTCTTAGTTTCTACAGTGAGTTGGGTCCTAGTAGGACTTACAGCACAGACTGTGTGAACAGACAGTGGCAGTCAAAGATACAAGAAGCCTCTACGAACACAGTGTGTGCTTCACAGCATGTTGAATAACTACTAATGACAGAAAGTATAGACAGCAGCTAAAACTGATCCACATTAGACTCAGTTACCAGTGGTGGAAAGTAATACTGTGAACATTTACTCAGGTAATGAAGTACAGAGTTATACTTTCATTAAGTATTTTTATTGTATGACTCTTTATATGTCAACCCTGCCACATTTCAGAGGGACACAGCTTTTTATGTGAAATATTAAACTGCAACACTTCTGGAAACATGTCACAGTCTCCTGCCTGTATGAGAATAATAGAGGATGTGAATATTAATAATAATAACAGTGTAGCTCAGTGCTGCTAATACCTCCTCATACACAAATAATAACACATCTCACACCAATGAAAAGACCTGCAGGTAAAACTGCTGTTGGCTTTATTTTATTTACATTTTAGCAGATTAGAAATAAACCCTTAAAACATAAAAACATATTGTTTCTGTACATTAAACAGGAAGCAACGCTTTCACTTTAATTTCACAGTAATTTTAAACATGAATGAATTAAACAGATGTCAGTCCTCTGAATCACCAACATGTAGTTGTGTTGTATAACTTCTGTCTCGCTGCTGTTGTTCCACTATTTATATTTATATTTTGTGAATTTATTTTACACTCAAATCTCAAACATGAAATCAAATGATATAAAGTGAACTAAAGCAGCAGGAAGCAAACCTGCAGTAAGTCCAGAGACAGGATGAGTGTTTGTGTTGTGAGTCAGTCAAAGTCCAGACGTGATGTTCAGTCAAAATGTCATTAGATTGTAAACAGTACACACATGTACAAGATGGAGTCCATCAGTAGTGACTTGTTGTATTCATGCAGATGAAACCAAATCACTAAATGTTTCCTTTATTATTTCAGTATTCATCTCTGGTCAGATCGTTCTAAAGGAATCAAGTTCTTTGGGAATCTGTTCTGTGCAGCAGCAGAGAGAGAACAGACAGGAGAGAAGATGCTGGAGCTGTTATCATCAGTGTGCTCATACAGAACATTCCCTTTATATAAGAATGATCCCACATATCAGAGTGGTTTCCTGCTGGATCTGTACTCCCACCTGAAGGACTGTGAGACTGAAACAGGTCTGAGTCTCCTTCCATCATTACAGTCAGTTCTCCAGTCATCTCCTTCAGTCTGGTCCATAGACCTCTCAGAGAGAAAGACCTCCATCCTCCTGGAAGTGCTGAAACTCCAACCAGAGAAGAAACAAGTGAAGCTGAGAGGCTGCTCACATGAAGAGAGTGAAGTGAGGAGTTTCCTACAGTGTCTGCCTTTTATCTCACAGCTCAGGTAACTGGTTACCTTTCTAACCATTTCTGTTTTCACGAGCAACTAGAAGTTTTATGCTGCAGTTTAGAGAAATGTTGAGTTTTGTTTGATACAAACTGTTCATCACATGTTTTTATAATCCTCTTTATTTCAGTTTTGTGCCTCAGACATCAGAACCTTCAGAGGGAATCTGGTTCTTTGGGAATCTGTTCTGTGCAGCAGCAGAGAGAGAACAGACAGGAGAGAAGATGCTGGAGCTGTTATCATCAGTGTGCTCATACAGAACATTCCCCTTGAAAGAGAGGTGGTGTGATTTCCTCCTGGACCTGTACTCTTATGATCCTGAATCAGGTCTGAGTCTCCTTCCATCATTACAGTCAGTTCTCCAGTCAGGTCCTTCATTCTGGTCCATAGACCTCTCAGAGAGAAAGACCTCCATCCTCCTGGAAGTGCTGAAACTCCAACCAGAGAAGAAACAAGTGGAGCTGAGAGGCTGCTCACATGAAGAGAGTGAAGTGAGGAGTTTCCTACAGTGTCTGCCTTTTATCTCACAGCTCAGGTAACTCTGACTAATACTGGATATTTAATTATAACATGTGGCTTCTTCTTCAGAGGTTTGTCAGAACATCTGTTTCATAATCTGCAGTGTTTCTAAAATAGTTAATCATCATTCACAAACACACATAATGTAGATAAAGATGAATATAATGTCTCAGGTCAGTAATAATGTATCATCACAGTTATCACAGTCTTCTGTCTGTATGAGGATAATTACATGAAGTGAATAATATTAATGGAACAATGTGGCTCTGAGACAACAACACAAATAAACCTTTGAAACTGAAAAAAATATATTTTGACACATTAAATAACAAACATCTCTTTAATTATATTTCACAGTAATTTTAAACATGAATGAATTAAACAGAAGTCAGTCCTCTGAATCATCAACATGTAGTTGTGTTGTATAACTTCTGTCTCGCTGCTGTTGTTCCACTATTTATATTTATATATTGTGAATTTATTTTACACTCAAATCTCAAACATGAAATCAAATGATATAAAGTGAACTAAAGCAGCAGGAAGCAAACCTGCAGTAAGTCCAGAGACAGGATGAGTGTTTGTGTTGTGAGTCAGTCAAAGTCCAGACGTGATGTTCAGTCAAAATGTCATTAGATTGTAAACAGTACACACATGTACAAGATGGAGTCCATCAGTAGTGACTTGTTGTATTCATGCAGATGAAACCAAATCACTAAATGTTTCCTTTATTATTTCAGTATTCATCTCTGGTCAGATCGTTCTAAAAGAATCAAGTTCTTTGGGAATCTGTTCTGTGCAGCAGCAGAGAGAGAACAGACAGGAGAGAAGATGCTGGAGCTGTTATCATCAGTGTGCTCATACAGAACATTCCCTTTATATGATGATGATGATGATGATGATGATCACACATATCAGAGTGGTTTCCTGCTGGATCTGTACTCCCACCTGAAGGACTGTGAGACTGAAACAGGTCTGAGTCTCCTTCCATCATTACAGTCAGTTCTCCAGTCAGCTCCTTCAGTCTGGTCCATAGACCTCTCAGAGAGAAAGACCTCCATCCTCCTGGAAGTGCTGAAACTCCAACCAGAGAAGAAACAAGTGGAGCTGAGAGGCTGCTCACATGAAGAGAGTGAAGTGAGGAGTTTCCTACAGTGTCTGCCTTTTATCTCACAGCTCAGGTAACTGGTTACCTTTCTAACCATTTCTGTTTTCACTAGCAACTAGAAGTTTTATGCTACAGTTTAGAGAAATGTTGAGTTTTGTTTGATACAAACTGTTCATCACATGTTTTGATAATCCTCTTTATTTCAGTTTTGTGCCTCAGACATCAGAACCTTCAGAGGAAATCTGGTTCTTTGGGAATCTGTTCTGTGCAGCAGCAGAGAGAGAACAGACAGGAGAGAAGATGCTGGAGCTGTTATCATCAGTGTGCTCATACAAAACATTCCCCTTGAAAGAGAGATGGTGTGATTTCCTCCTGGACCTGTACTCTTATGATCCTGAAACAGGTCTGAGTCTCCTTCCATCATTACAGTCAGTTCTCCAGTCAGCTCCTTCAGTCTGGTCCATAGACCTCTCAGAGAGAAAGACCTCCATCCTCCTTGAAGTGCTGAAACTCCAACCAGAGAAGAATCAAGTGGAGCTGAGAGGCTGCTCACATGAAGAGAGTGAAGTGAGGAGTTTCCTACAGTGTCTGCCTTTTATCTCACAGCTCAGGTAACTCTGACTAATACTGCATATTTAAGAATACTGTGTCTAAAGAAGAAGAATTTGTCAGTATTTTGATCTAGAGTGATATCACAGCATCATACACATCTCACTCTGTCTTCTCTAAATGTCACCCCTGATGAAAGACATTGTTGATGAGATGGTTTATAATGCAGTGTGTCTTTGCTGGTTTCACGCTTCATCCATCTTGTTTCAGCTGTGATCCAGACTTCTTCCAGACAGTGTGTACGTTGATCTGTGTCAGATCCAGAGAGGAGGCCGAGCAGTTGTCCTCTCTGCTGCAGCTGCTGGGCTTCACCCTCCGGTTAACGGGAGGCTTACCCAGGAAAACCTGCCGGTCTGTGGGGACGGTTCTCAGACGTTGTGGCTCTGATGTGGATCTCATCCTCACACCCAGAAAGATGTCTCTCAGAGGAGCCTCCCTCCTCTTTAGAGGAGCAACACAAGTACACAGTCTGAGGTACGCATTGATACCTTTACTGCCTTTAGTTCTTATGACTCCATCCTTTCCACTGTGAATGTCCAGTTAGTTGTGTGACTTCATTCTTCTTTATTTCCAGGCTTTCCAGCGACATGGCCTTGCTACTGTGTCGATGGGTAAGAAGAAGGGAAGCGGACCGTCGGCTGGCTGTGGAAGAGCTTTCTCTCTCCCCTCAGAAAGCCCAGCTGTCACAGAGAAGGTTGTTGAAGGTTGTCAGTAGTTTGGCATCCCTGCTGAGATACTGGACAGTCACACGGTTAGACCTGACTGAGTTCTGTGCTCCTGCTCTGGGTCTCCTCCCACTGCTGCTTCATGATGGCCCTCTAACGATCAGGTAGCAGTATTCCATACTGATGTAATGTATTCATCCTGGACTCTTCTAACAGATATTCATACGTTTTCTATCTGCAGACTGAGTGAGAAGACTTTCCAGCAGCTGCTCTCCCTCCTCCATGAGATCCAGGACAAGGACTTGACCCGGTCCTTCTTGAGTAAGGTTGGTGGAGACCTGAGCAGCTTCTGTCTGAACTGGGAGCTTCTTCACTATCTGCTTCAGCAGTCGTCAGCTCACACCATCACGGTGAACCTGAGGAGGAACCGCTTCTTACAGGAGAGCGTCACACGTCTGCTTCCCTTTCTGGACAGGATTGTGTTCAAAGGGTGATCTATTTGGGTTTTGTATCATCCTGTTTAATGACAACGTGTTGTTGTGGCTTGTTCTCACTAAACAAAGACCTCTGGTGTCTTTCAGGTTCTGTCCCAGCTTTGTGTTGACCGCCATCAGAGAGATCTATAAAGCTAGAGCCGCTCCTCTTGTAGCCGGTTTACTGAGGTCTTTGGATCATGAGATCGACCTGACCTGCAGAGGGATGGACTCGGTGGACTGTGCTGCTCTGCTCTTCATCCTCAGTCACAGTGACGGAGTTAAACTGAACCTCCTGTGGACCTCCGTACCAGCAGAGGAAGTAGAGTCCATCCTCTTAATGCTGGGCAAAGTTTCTCAAATCAGGTCAGACATTAGTATCAGTACGCTCCAACACTCAGGATAGAGTTCACAGAGGAATATATATCTATATATATATGACATTACAAGATAACTCTGTTCTATTCTATCAGTAATAAACATATTGTTTACCGTCTCTTTCACAGAAGTTTGTTTAACCTGAAGCTTTGTTTCTAACCTGTCTGATCATCCGACCGCTTGTGTGTCTCGATCAATCAGAACATCAGTTCAGTGACGTCACCATGTTCCCAGATCTTATCTATTAACGGGCTCTATGTTGTTGTGACTGATAGAAATGAAGGAGAAAACTACAACAATAAGTATAAGTTGTCAGGAAACGTATCCTTTAATTTTTGATTTTTAGATGTATTTTTCCTCCAGTGTTGACAGGAAACTGCTGCTGAGGTTTGTCCACAGCTGTGCTGCCTCTGACGCCCAGCAGGGGGCAGCAGTCCACCTGCTCAGGACCGTGCAGCACAGGCTGGATCTGTCCTGCTCCTCCTGTGTGGAGCTGGATGTCAGTGAGACTCTCAGGCTGACTGCTGAGGACTGCAGGGCCGTCTCCACCATCCTGAGACGCAGCAGCCAGAAAGCAGAGCTCATCCTGCAGGACTGTGAGGTGGAGGACAGCGGACTGGACCTGCTGTTTCCTGTCCTAGACGGAGTCCTCCTCAGGTGGGAAAGACCACAGAATGACCAGAGAAGAAGCTTGTTTCCATGTTTCTTCATCCCAACAGTCTGCTCTGTTTCTCCTGTTTAGAGCCAGTAAAGCCGTCCTCCTCCAGCTGCTGTCCCTGGTTCCTGTGAACAGTGAGAAGGACACAGTGAGACGGGCAGTGTCCCTCTGTGGAGCCCTGGGTGGAGAGCTGGACCTCAGTCACACCACACTGGATCAGAGGGCCTGTGGAGCTTTGTCCCTGATGCTGGAGTTGTCTGAGGGGCTGACTGAGCTGGACCTCAGTCACTGTCAGCTCACGGACCAGCTGCTGCTCAGACTCAGCACACATCTGCACAAAGTACAAGTCCTGGAGTGAGTGTCCATCTGTAATGTGTTCATGTGACAGAAATCTATATTTGTTAGAGCAACAGCTGGAGTCATACACAGTAACCCTACGAATAAACCTGAATCTGGAGCTGCTGCCTCCACATATAAAGTCTCAAATGCTCCTCTGTGTTCCAGTCTGAGTCACAACAACATCACTGATGCTTCCACTGACAACTTACTCCAGCTGGTCTCCATCAACCCCTCCATGGACACTGTGCGGTGAGCACCGGGCATTAATCCACACAGCTGTTCTCACAGATCAGTGAACCCTGTTCCATCATATTCTTCTCTCGCTCTCTCTCTCTCTCTCTCTCTCTCTCTCTCTCTCTCGCTCTCTCTCTCTCTCTCTCTCTCTAGACTCTTCAGGAACAACATCGTGGACAGAACATCCTTCAAGAAACACAAGCAGTTTGAAATCTGGTGAAGCCGTCGTCAGTGTGGCGGTAAAGTGCTGATGTCTTCTGTCTGCTGATGGTTAGATGATAATAAGTACTAACACTGTGTTTACAGTAGTCAGCTGGTGTGATGATAATTATGGAGGAACTGCAGATTATTCTTTAAGCTGCTCATATTTATGATGGACACCCTGTGAGATTCATCAAATAGTTCTGTTGGGATCAGGATTCAATTATTTTTGTATTTTGGCAAAACAGGTAGAGGCCATAACTGTTCTATCAATATCATGAGTCGGCATCATTTATGTGTAATAATGGGATGATGTTCTAGTTAATTTAAGGCTGAGAAGACTTTAATCATCTCAAAGTAATGATGCAATAACAAACAATGTAAATATGAGAATTATTCTTGGTTGATCTTTCAAAGAGAGATAATGGTCGTTGTCTCTGTTCGTTCTCTTTTCCTCATTAAAATACTTAATTTACTGTAAACTGCAGTCGTTCTGGCTGCAGAGAAGTGAACATCTGTGTTCACCAGGTAGCAGCTGACTGAGTCTGTACTTTATGAAAATACAATAACTATAATGTTACAGTTGTAAATACACTCAATAAATACTTGAGATATTGATGTATGATTTCCCTTTATTACACTCATGTTATGGAGTCTTAAAAAAAACAATAAATCATTTAAAACAGAAAGCTAGTGGTTTATATTTGAAGCATTTCAGTAAGTTAGTAGATATTATAAATGATCATCTTTTATTCGGGGAACAGTTATGAAATACAACATTTTATATAATATTTGTAAACAGATGCTCAGGTAGCAGCTGTATTTGTCTCCAGTGTTTCTCCACAGAGAGGTGGATCAGAGGAGACCCTGAAGAAGACCACATCCCTGAGAGGAAGAGGAGGGAGGAGGAAGTCTGGCTGGTTCCAGGTCCAGTAAAGTCACCTCTGAATAAACTCATCCTCTCCCAGTTCACCAGATTAAATCAGCCTCAAGCACCATGTTCATGTCCCACATCAGACATGATGACCTCCAGAGAGCCTCTCCATATCCCAGTACTTGTACCTTCTACTATGAATGTCTCATAATCAATCTTGACAGCGTGAGAAAAGCAAACGCTGAAGGTCTAGAGGTCTCACAGTACTCTGGCCTACAGTATGGAGGTGTAACCGTCCCTCAGTGAGGCCCAGCAGCCTGTTTTCACTCAAAGTGAGGCCAGATTCATCACCACTGACATATTTAAAGGGACCTAAGAACGTTGCTTGAGGAACTCCCTCAAAATATAGTCATGACCTTTAACACTAGTTGCGTATTTGCTGCTTATTGCATCTGAGGAATCCCCCCAAAAATATTATAAATATCAGTTCATGCATTGTATGAGCTGCTTGGGCTCTTATCATTTTGAAGCACATTATATAAAACATTTGTGTCGTGTCTTTTAAAAAGTATACAACATGTCAGTGACATAATTATTATATATGTTGTTATATGAACAGAAGGAATGTTACAGCCTGTTTCAGTGAACTACTGTTTTACAACTGTGAACCAACCCTTTCATCTCCAAAGCTCAAAATCTATTTTAACATCATGTTCTACTTCTGTCTCCTGCAAGTTGATGTTTGCCGCCATCTTGTGGCCTCATTGGATATTACATTTATTATTCATACTTGGCACTGCACTCTGAATATTGATGACACATATCCACGTGTCTGTTCCTCTTGAACACTAGCCCTATTTTTAGCCCAATATTATGTATATGTTACGGGTTAATAACAAATACACATATGGCACAGCTCAAATTGAAAAAGTTTCAGGTTCGCCTGAAAAAAAGCACTTGTGTCTAAAATATTACTTGAAATAAGGCCTAAAAATGTTAATGGCATAGCCAAAGTCATAGCACAACAGGTTTTACAGTCTCTAAAACTGATTTGACTTCGATTGAGTGAAGCAGGCCAGCATAAACCAAGCAAACACATGCAAAATTCAAATTTTTGGAAGCAGCAGTTGCATTGCTGTAGTCTAATGTTATATACTATATAACAAAATATTAACTATATATTCACTTGTCTTATCTTAAGAGTGTTCAATAATCCTAATAAAGCAGTTTGACACCATTTTCAATAATGTTGAGCAGTTATGATGTGTCATATCTGTCATTCATAACAATAAATGGCTCATAATAAGTGTCTATGTGACACTGGTAAGGCCTGTGATCGGCCGATTTACAAGTGTGAGACCATTTTAGATGTGGGATAGTCCAACGGGAGCCATGCGGGGGTGTTTGAGAATCTCCTTGTCTCTTTACTGACTAAAAATCGCAAAATGCAGGGCAAACCCCCCTCTCTACATGGATTGGTCCACCTCACAGAATCGGCTGCCATTTTGCCATTCATTCCGCCCGCGCATTGATACCAGTCACAGTCATTCAGCACAGGATGGAGGACACATGAGCGCCGAAATTCGTTGGAATAAATCCGTTTTATATCGCCAAAACGTAAGTTTTTTTTACCCAATTTATTTTCTCGTGACCAGTGGCTGATGTTGGCATGTATACCCATAACTTTTGAACGGTTTGAAAGAGAGTAATTTCGACGTCGCTGCTCGTTTCCGGGTCGAATCACGACCGCCTGCTAGATGTGCTCATCCGCCATGTGCGATCCGTGCTTCGTGATGAGAGATCATCCAAAGAGCACAGTTCGTCGATTTTTGGCCAAAATTGTGGCAAATCTTCTAGATATCTTCCAGATATGATCTTAGTTCATGTATAATTGTGTTTTGCAGTGTGTAAAATGGCTCCCGTGGTTGTTTCTCCCAGAATCTCTTTGTTACACAGGTATTATTTATTTATTTTTTTACTATTTTATTCCTTTCGCAAAAGTGAATTGTACACATGTACACCCCCCCCCCCCGCCCCCTTTAAAGGGGGCTCTCGTGTACAAGAGGTTGTTAAATGCCTCAAACACAAACTGTGACAGTGTTTGTTTTGTGTGATCTCAGTGATCTCACGGCTTCAGACTGTCCAACCTGTGAACTCATTTATGCCCAGTCTTAAAATGTTAAGTTTTTAAAACTAACAAGATGTACTATTGTACGTCCCAACGCATAAAATTTGTAGGATTGAAAATGAAAAACAAGAGAAAAACACTAAAAAGCACTCCGTTTATAATGAATGTTTGCATTAACAACACATTTTTGATTTAATATCTTGTATTATTGGTTCTTTAAATTCAAACTAGACATTATTTAATTCATATAAATATCCAAATATCAAGACCTTTGGTTCCCGTTATTGTTTTGCTTAAACTTTTTCCAGAGATGATCGATGATGGTACAGCATAAATGAAGGACATCGAGTGCTGATTATTTTACACTCTCCTGAAATAAAAAAAAAAACTGTTTTGGCAGCAATTCAGGGACTATATTTAAAAAACAAAAAGTTATGTGTAACCCGGCCATCTAAAAAACAAGTACAGTCCAGTTGTTTTACCAAGAAACTGACTCCACTTACCTACAGATTGCATCTGTTCTGGTTTTGTAAATGTTTTCTCTCCACTGCAAAGACAAAATAACAGCTCCCACAATCCCTTGCCCCCAGTGACCCTCCTCTCCAGTCGAGAGTTCGCAGCATGGGGTTTAAAAATGACACGATTTTGGGGGAGAAAATGTGATGAGACCCCCTTTTCCTCCATCCTCACCCGGCTGTACATTACACACATGAGTTAGCTGACAGTCCTCCTTCACCAATTAACACCTACTTTATTATAACGTTGACTTCTCCCTAATGTTCTTGCATGTGTTTATGCACTATTACCTTGACGGATGCCTATTCCACGATTAGACATAATTGGCATATCAATATGCAAAACCTAAATGGATTAACCTTCTTTAAAACTAATGAGCACTTGCATGCCCAGCTGGGGGAATGGACCAGAATTAGCATTTGTCATCTTTTAGGAGTGATGTGGGAATAAATAATTGAAAAGAGGCTGGATATTGTCTTTCCTTGGGCTACTTGTGCGTAAAGTGACTGTACTGTTGAAAAAGAGGGAAATGTGCAGATTTACTGTGTTAACGACGACTGAAGGCTCGCTGGTTTGTCTGAGCAAAAAATACAAAGAAGCTGTCACTCTGAGGAACATTTTTAATCAAAGGGGAGCGAGTAAAAAAAAGTAAATCCTCATGAGTTTGATTGGAAAAAGATATTTAGATCAGAAGTGACAAAGGAACTGAAAAATCGTACTTTAAAATGTTCAAGCCTGTAGTTGATGGACGTGGTCTCTGCCACACCAATGATGAAGCCAAAAAGCAGCTGCAGGTAAAATAACTTACAGTAGATGCAATGGTCCAATGCCCCATGTGGAGGATCAGAAGGTCAAAGAAAATATCATTGCTATAAGATGACATAGCTCAGAGTGATGAACAACTGGAGGACAGAGTACCTGAGGTTGTGTGGTCAATCCTTGTGAGGTGCAGTGACTTTTGAAGTCCAGCACCCAAAGAGCAGTAAAAAAAGTTTATGAAATTATGTAAAAGTGTTGAAGGTGAAATAGCTCAAAGTGATATAAAATGGGTTATAAAGCCTGATGTTCTGTGTTCAAACCCTAATCCAGTTAATTTTAAAGCAAGAGGTTGGTGACCCCTGGTTTAAACCCTATGAGGTTCAGTTAATTCTAAATCCGAGCGCAAGAGCGCAAGTATAGTAGTATAAGACTATATACCCAACTATCAAGCAAAACTGTCTTAAGAGAAGTCACGCTCTTCCTTGTTCTCACTTAAATTTCAGCTGGTCATCATCCATTTTTCCATAACCCCTGGTTACATTTCTCCGAAACTTTGGTGGGGAGAATGGCCCCACCACCACCTCCGCAGCGGAGCACTAGACACTGATGTAACGTGCGGGAATCGAACCCACTTAGTCCATGGAAGTAGGATGATCCATGGAAGTAGGATGATTAGTCCAGGAATACCACTACTACGCCACCAGCACCATTCGCATTTGGAACTCTTCTCGGAACGTATTTGACTCTGCGATGGCCTGTCAAACCTCAAAAGCAGTCGCACCTTATAAGGTTCGATCCCACAATCTCTCGGGTTCTAGCCCATCTGCCATCCGACTGAGCTATTCGACCCAACACACTTAGATCGTGTCTTGGCGTATTTGACTCTGCGATCGCCTTGTCAAACCTCAAAACCTCAAATCCTGTGGCACCTTATAAGGTTCGATCCCACAATCTCACGGGCTGTGGCCCGTCTGCCATCCACCTGAGCTATTCCACACCACACTTGATTTGTTTTTTGGTCGTATTTGATTCTGCGATTGCACCTCAAGCCTCAAAACAAATCGTAACTTATCAGGATTGAACCCAAAATCTCTGTCTGCCATCAGCCTGAGCTATTCGATGCCACACTTGCAGTCGTATTTGACTCTGCAATTGCAGGTCAGACCTCAAAACAGAATGAACACGATAAGGATCGAACACGCAATCTTTGGAATTACAGCCAGTCGGTAATCAACTTGAGCTAATCGACTCAACACAGTTGAATGGTTTCTTGGTGTATTTGACTTCATGTGTGGTTATCAGACCAAAGACAGACCTCCTAAACACATCTGTCAAGTTATGTCTCTACACACATTTGACTTTGTGATTCGATGTCGGGCCTCAAAACTCTGAACGCGATAAGGATCGAACCAGAAAATTCCCAACCGAGCTTTCATTAACCTGAGCTATCGATTCTGTCGCTCCTAACCTCTTTCTTGGTGTGTCTGACTTCCTCTGTGGATGTTGGAACTCTAAACTTACCACACCTCATAAGAATCGACCCAAATTTTCAGTCTGCCTGCCGGTTCTCTATCGGCCATGAGCTATGAGACATTAGACTAATGTTTCTACCACAGACGAGTGTCAGATCAAACAGCTCACAGTTATAGGTCGGAGGATCAGAAGACCTGGGTACATGGGTTCCATCCTTGTGAGATGCAGTGGTATGTTAACGTGCAAAGCCAAACAGTAGACTATCCTTTCTGATCAAATAGCTCAGAGTGACAGAAGACCTGAGGTGTATGTGTTTGATTATTATGAGGTGCAGTGCTTGTTGACATCCAACACTCTAATAATAAGTCAAATCCACAAAGATAACATGTCTCTATGTTTATGCATTGGTGGCACGATAGGTTTGTTCCCAACACAAAAGAAGTGCCTGTCGGTTTCATAAGCAAAAACTGTTTTCGACTTTCTTTGACATGCTATACCATGACCATTTTTGCCTGTTTTTTTTTTACAATTTTCAACATGCTATCCTATGACCATTTTTTACTTTTTTTGACATGCTATCCTATGACCGTTTGACTTTCTATGACTGTTTTCACTTTTATTGACATGCTACACTATGACTATTTCCACTTTTTTCAACATGCTATACTATGACCGTTTTTTGGCTTTTTTCGACATGCTATACTATGACTTTTTAAACTTTTTTCGACATGCTATACTATGACTGTATTTTCATCATACCCACAACTTCAGGTCCTCCAACTCTATTACTTTTGACTCATATTACAAATTCACTGCATCTCAAAAGGGTCAAACTTCCAACCTAAGGTCTTCTGAACATTACTTGTGTCACTTGTAACCTTTCTCTGTACCCATCCCTCATGGGTGTTTTATCTGCAAGATATTAGATAAGTTGCCCATTTGTGCAGTGAATGAAAAAGTACAAAATAGCCATATCACTAAGACATAGTAAGCCACAATATGTTATAAAAGTCCCAAGTAAGACTTTGTATAGTACATAAAAAACAATGTCCATCACCATCTTTTGTCATTCAGAACGGGCTGAGGTGTTCCAGGGCACGAGGGTGCATGTTCCCTCAGATGCTCTTATGGACAGCAAGTCAAACCTCCCAAGGGCAGTCACATTACTTGACTTGTTGAATCTCGAGGATATTTTTCCTCCCGTCATGTGTGGGGATATATTAAGCCAAACCCCCAACTGCCCTGGGCAGTCGGTGGTGTCGACAGGTAATTGGGATTGAGAGCTGCATGCATGAAAACGAATTAACTTAAATAGATTAGCTGGCAAAGGTAGCTGGTAACATGGTAACTTTAATGGCCGCTCACTTGTAAAAGCCACTGAGGGTAACTACCTCAGTAGTACTGAGTAGTAACTACTTAAGCCATGTGCAAAAATAAAATAAAAAATAGCAGTAAGCACTGCACTTGTTTTGGGTGGTTTGGCTTCATTTGAGGCTGAGCTGAAGCTATCAAATAATTCCATCAAATAAAAAGTGGATAAAAGCAGCTTGTTTTTAGGTCGAAAAATGGTTGTTTGAAGACTAGCCGCTATGAAAAAGAAAAGACAAGAAAAGGCAAAATATTAGCCTAAAATAAAAAAGGGTTGCTGTGTGCTCAGATGATTCGGAATCAGATTCTACAACCTTGTTAGCATCGCCGGCTTATTTCCATATTAACGACCCCTTCAGAACCTTCAAAGTAATGAATAATTGACAACAAATGAAATGTTTTGATTGTCGTCAGCGCCCGGCGTGTTTAATGTTTCATATGTTGCTTCTGAGCTAATTATTGAGATGGCACATTTGTCAGAAATATGTCTCCCTCGTAACCCCTGCGCGACCCACACACCGTCCACAGATGCCTGTTAGTTTTCAGACAGTAGAATTGGGGGGGGGGGGGGGGGCGCCCACAGGCTACAGGCCCTGTTGTAATCACTTAGATCCGTCTAGAGGTACCAATAAATTTCAAAAGCAGTCCAGAACAAAATACTTTAAAACTCGGGTTCTGCATTTTGGCCGCCGCCATCTTGTTTTTTTGGAAGTGAAACAACAGTGTGGAGCGAAGTACAACCGTAAACATTTTATCATTCACGAAATGAAAACACACTGGGAAAGTTGTAAGACAAAAACACGGACAACTCCCAGACCGGACAACACTCTGATAGTGACCTGGCAATCACAAAGTAGCCCTAAAGCATCCCCTGCTTTATGGTCTGTTTGACTCTAAATGGACCATAATGTACTAAATGAACATCATGCTGTATTGAAGAAGACTTGAAACTAGAGATTGAGACCATAAACTCATGTTTACAATGTTTACTGAGAGAATAAATCAAGAGAGAAGTAGAGTCATTTTCTCATAGACTTCTATACAACCAGAGGAGTCGCCCCCTGGTGGACACTAGAGAGAATGCAGCTTTAAGACACTTCGGCATTGGCTTCACTTTTCAGAACCGGAGATCATCTGGCGAAGAACAGTGGAGGCCAAGCTGCTGGAGGTGCGTCTCTCATGGGCCGAGGCACTTTGGACTTCATGGATCGACGCTGCCTCAAAGGTCAACAGCACAAATCCGTGTGTCACCACCGTTGATCTCCATCTATCCTCTACTTTTGGAGCAGAACTTTTCAGAAGCCGCGTGTTGATGAACTTTTTGGGCCGACGCCCCGTCTCTCCGATGCACCTTGACAAGACGACGGACAAACCGGGGCTGACAGAAGTCCTCCGTGTGAGACAGAGCGGCAGCTGGAGCGCATGTGTGCGTGCTATATTTGGTTGTGTTTGTGTGTACTACGAGTGTTTGTTTGTGTGAGTTTAAGTGCTTATCTATCCACTTTCCTCTGTCTGTGTCTGTTTGTGTGTGCAGTTGTCATGGTCCAGTCAGGTCGGAGTATCCTGAAGACACTGTCAGGCAGGATTGATTTCCTCTTTCCCGATCCGTGGAAGCATTCCTGTAACACAGCTGACCCCCCGAGTTGCGTTACCTTGTCATTTTGCGACACGGATCAAAGTGAAGACGAGCTGAAAATAACCACGCACGGCGACCTTGAACTCTGAGGAGCAGCAGACGGGAGTGACGGGAGCTCTCAAACACACACATACTGTACACAGGTTCATGCATACACAGACGTTTATATTTGTGGACCTAATATTAGAGATAAAAAGTCTAAGCGGTTGAATTTTTTCAAGTTATGCCGGATCTTTCTACAACATAAAAAACAAATACTAAAAGAAGGAAACTGAAAATATTGCAGTAAATAGCATGAATAGTAACACACTATAATTGCTCTGGAGATCTTACATTTCTATAACATTTGTGTGAGCAAGCAGATTTAAAGACAAACATGTATGAATGTGTAAAAAAAAATGACTTTACAAAAATGCAACAAACAGGCTGAAAGAAAGCAGAAACCTGGTTATGAACCTTTCTTGTTTCAAATGAGCATTATTTACTGCAGTAACTTCCTCTCAGCAGCCAGTAGAGGGTAGAACAGCACCAGGAATCCACCTCGACCAGCAGCAGCAGCAGCATCCACAACAGACGTCTTCAATCCCAAGTCACAAACACACACATGAGCTTTAACCCCGACCAGGTAGAGTTAAAACGTTGACACATTCAACAGACTGAGCTATAAGAGTCATTAGACACATCTTTGAACAGGAAGCAATTTGGACACAAAAACAGGAAGCAAAGACAATTAATGTCGGCCTCAAATACTTAAACTCTTCACATTATAATCCTTAAAACAGCATCTCGAATCACGTGCTGACAAAGACAAAATATCTGACAGGTGAGTCCAGATGTTAAGGTTTTACTGTTAAACAAAGAGCTGCAGAGAAGCTCAGTTTGAACCATGGAAACCTAATTTATTCCTAAAAGTGTCTGGCTGCGAAGGTCCGTCTCTTCTTTGACACTGCGGTGTCCTCATTTGATAAAAATGATGAGACATGTTGCTCTGCATTAACATGAAATTGTTTCATTTACAACCGAGTCAAGTTTAACTTATTGTTCACTATAAATTCATGTAAAGCATTTGAATAACTTATTCCAGTCATATTAAGGAAAAACAAAAAAAAGTTTATCATCTAAGTTTATCACATAAATAAACCACACAAACATGTGAAATACTCTGCTGCGAATACTATATATCGAGGGCTTTTATTGTGAAAGGTAAGAACTGTGAGCTTGTGAGGTTGAAAGGAGCAATAAAGTTTGACGTCTTGATTCGGACCACAGAGCCTCAGTGTTTTATAATAAAGACGCAACTGGACTCGCTCTGCACAACGTGGTTGGTTGATGCCAAAAAATAAATTATAAAAAAAAATCGACCTGGCTACTAAAAATGTTTTGCTTTTGTGCCGCGTAATATTCACGTTCCGTGTGAAAGTACTCGTGACAAAAATTTTAAATGAATAAATTGCACAAATAAAACGCCCCCTGATGTGTAAGGGCCTTCATACCGCTTTCTTTTTGTGGCTTTGGGCCATTGATTTTCTTTGCTGCCTGTTTTTTGTGCAAAAAAACCCCAAAAAATAACTGCTGTCAACACTTATTAAAAACCATCAGGCATTCCATTCAACAAAGTCACAAACAATATGAAGACTTGACCTCAACTCCACCCGACACGGTGGGGATGAGCTGGAGCACAGAACCAGGTTCCAACATCTGGTGGAGAGCCTGAAACCAGAAGAGTGGAGGTTGTTAAAGCAGCATATTAACATCAGGATTATTTATATATATATATAAATATATATATATAAAAATATGGTGTATTCTACACAGTTTAATTGTTCAACTAAACATTTATTTAATGACCGGACTTTTTGAGTTTATGAGTTTTTGAGCTGTCTCTCCAGATCAGGGGATCACGTCACCCACAGAATTCTGGGAGTCGCCTGAGTCATCTGGTCCACTATCATCCTCCTCCTAACACACACACACACACACACACACACAGTGAGAGAGAGAGAGTGCAGAGGCCCAGCTGGGCGAGCTAGCTGTTCTCTCTCAGAGCTATGTGGTCGGCTATGGATCCCTGAGGGACGCCGCTGCCTCCTGTGAGCAGAGGATCCATGCCAGGCCCTCGATCGAACCGTGTGTGTGTGTGTGTGTGTGTGTGTGTGTGTGTGTGTGCGTGTGTGTGTGCATATAAGAGACATTTTCTGGTTGGCACTTTCTCAAATATTCGGTAAAAGACCACAACAGTGAGGATGTTTGTGGCTTCTGCTCAAAAACAACACAAACACTGTATGAAAAGAGATTTTTAGAGTATTTAAAGAACAAATCCTGAAATTAATCATCCTGCAATTTCAGCATTTTTAAGCGGGAAAAAATGGAGAAATATTGTGTGTTTGCGACGGGGTTCAATCACTTTCCTGGAAGCAGACATCAGTCATGTATTGGACAACATCTACCACTGGGCAGCTGTGATTCATCACAAACAAACTGTTTTATTCCACAGAATAAGAACAGAAGAACAGGTTTACAATCCTTGCATTCTGTATTTCTACATCTGAAAATATTTACTTTTTGTAAACAGATTTTTTTTATTATATATTTTCAAACACCAACTTTGAGGTTAAATGTGTAAAACGTAGCCTGAACTCGTTCTTTGGTAATCTAACGTGATGTGACCCAATTGCTCAGACTGCTTATTTTTTTTCTGAATTTCCTTAATAATGGAATGTAACACTCATAAAATCAATCAAATGTATTATAAGTTAAGTATAAATTCAGTAAAAAGTTGCTCTTTAAAGCCTATAAATCAATTGAGATAACAAATCTGAAATGTATTTAATGGAGCTGGAGCCTGAATCGTATTATTAAATACAATTTATATTAATTTATAGCATGAATGATATACTTTTACTCAATCCCTGTACTTTTATGCTACTTCAATACATTTATTTAATGACCGGACTTTTTGAGTTTATTTAACAGTATGTAGATAAATTGTATATATTTATATATATTGTATATATGGTATTTATTGCTTCACTTGATATGTTTACTGAGCATCTTTGGTTCAAAACTTTTGTTGTTTTAAATAACTGAAACATGGGATCAGCTTTTTAACATTAAACATAAAATACTTTTTTCATGTTAGAGCATTATTAAGAATATAACAAATAATAGAATAGGATAATAAACACAACAGCTTTTCTCCACAATGAGCACTTTTCCTGCTGATACTTTAATTTATTAATATTTTACACAAGTAAAGGTTGAGTACTAACTGATATTTAATAAAAGCCACCACCAGCTCTGTTATCTAATCAGAGTTTCTTCACCTTTCTATCCGTCTATCATTCATTATTCATATTTCTGTATGCTCCTTGCTGCTGGGTGCACTTTAACGTAAATTGACTTCATTACATAAATGTGTGGGTTAAAGCTGCAACATGTTTTGTGATCGGAGACCATCAAAAACATCCAAGTTCTAACAAAAGGTCGGTGACGCGTCGCTGCTCCTACAAGCAGTGCAGTCTGTTCTACGTGTGACGGACAACGCTTCAGTCGATGAAACGGTTTCATGTTTGGAGTTAGATTTTCACGACACAACAGATCCCGTATATATCTTCAGTTACACTTTCTCACAGAGCAAACCTGATGCAAATGCTGTTGTTTATCCCCGTTTTAATTGTGTGTGTCGATCCTGCAGCTCTGGCGTTTTGCATGTGTAATAAAACGACTTTTCTTTCGTCCCTCTGAGCTCTTAGTTTCAGTTTCTGCCTCGCTTTTTTCTGGCTCCAACAACTTTGTTCCATTTCTCATTCTCTGGCATAATTACGGCTTTATAGCATTCTCCACCGCTCGGGCATGCTGTAGATATTTCTCTCCCCCCCTTTCCTTTTTTTTTTTTTGTCTTTTTTGGTTTGGCTCTCATTAATAATTCACAGAGAGAGAATGGGAAATTTTAGTGCAATTTGCAGCTGCTGAATCCCAGTTATTGTTTTGCAGGGTGTTGCACAGAGAGAGAAAACCTCGGACGAAGGCTTTGTAGTCCTGAATGTAATTTGGCTGCGTCTCTCTGACAGGCCACACATCATTAGGGGGGTGAACGAGATGTGGGGGGGTAACGGCTCCGTCCAGCCAGTCTAACACACTGTCCTCATCTGTCGCTCCAAACCCCAGACGCTCTGTGTTTCCTTAATGCTTTTAGATGCTGTTTGTTCATATTTATGCCTCATAACTATCTATGTTTTATTCCGTTTGTTTGCATTCGACCAGGCAGCCGCTGAATTATTCAGAGCGGGCCGAGCCGCTTCGAAAAAGATGACAAAGACGACGGGAAACTTTTGGCCGCTTTTCTTTCAGATTGTCAGACCAGACGCTTCTTGAAAGAGCAACGACGGGAACGACGACCACGTTTATTTCAGGGCATCCTGGTGGCCGACAGTATATCTGCTACGGTTTGATGCCGGCCGCCGGAGACCTTCGTTGCATGACGTGCCGCTCTCTGAGCCACATGGCTCCTGGCTGAAAACTAGCTAATAAAGGCAAAAAAGTTAAATTTCTTAAATCAGAAACTGCAGCATGCAGACACTGTAGACACCTGGACCTCAACACTCCATTAATCCACCAAATGAGAGAAAACTTAAAGCCACATTTTTGTAAAGATTTGGACCCAATCCGGAAACACCAACAAATATAAAATGCAATGAGTCGAAATGGGCGTGGCTAAAAACAGACAAATGTCTCCTCATGTCAACAGCTTTTATTAACCTCCAATGTAGAGAGTTTGTTTCTGAAATGAGCAGTTTGAGAACAGAAGCAGAGCGCAGCATCGATCGGCCGTTAATCGCCAATTATCAAAGCAAAAATAATAATTTGATGGCTTCAGGTTCTAAAATGTGAGAACTGGCCGACTTGAATTCAATCAATCACAGACCTCATCGAGCAAAACACAAGCACGAAAAGGGCGAGGACTGAAAAATGTTCTCGTATTCATATTTCTATTAGCAACAGATGCTAATGCAAGAGACTGGATATTGTTCCTTTTGTTTGAATTTTACATACCGATTTCTTTCTTTATGTCAATGTACCAGAATATTCTGACATTTCAAACACTCAAATGCATCTAGCTCTTAAATATCCACATCTTCAACTTTCACAGTTTATATGAATCTAACCTACCACCCTACTACTAACTACTATAATAATAATACTACTAACCTAATCTACATGCGTTGTTTTTACACGCAGGATTCTTTAAATCTGAAGACATTTTAGCTTCATTTCATTTTTACAGATCTTCATTTGTTATTTGCCTTTTGCACAAAACGTATTGAACTATTTCCATCTTTCCTCATAAAAATTGTTTATCATGAGTAGTTTGCCAGTAAAGCCGACTCGGATTTGCATGTGCCTGACTGTGTGTGTGTGTGTGTGTGTGTGTGTGTGTGTGTGTGTGTGTGTGTGTGTGTGTGCCGCGTGTGTGTGTGAAGGCACCAACCACCAAGAGTAGAGACCAGGGGCATCAGGGCTCGGAGGAAAACGGCGAGAGAGAAAAAAGAGATAAGAAATCAAAACCTCTCTTTTTCCCTTCTCTCTCTTCTGGCCTATTTTGCGCAGAGTATCTCATAACCGGAGAGTTTAGGGCTGTTTAATGCTAGGTGACACAGCAGTGTCCTGCAGTCTTTTCTTTCTTAATCCCTGGCATCTTCGGTAAAAGATCTCTCAGAAGAAACAGCGCTCGTTTCTGGCATCCAGCCGCCGGAGGGAAGAGGAGATTGTCAGGGCGCATTTCTTCTCTGCTCGCCAGCCATTCCTCAGGAGGATTGTGTGTGTGTGTGTGTGTGTGGATAAATCTCCCCCTTTTTTGGGGTGAGTTAGATAAACTGAGGGGAAGAAGAAAGAGAGGTGGCAGCTCCCCCCATTGGAGAACAATTCCACCGTAAGCTCTTGTTTTCTGGAAATTACAGGAATGTTTCTCTTGTATTGCTCTTGTCACCTTGCCTCCAACATGGCCGCAAACGAGCTAAAGTGAAACTCACTGGTGCGTTTGTGGAGGAAGGAGGAAGAAAGGGAGGAGGAGGAGGAAGATGCCCGGCGGGCTGGTGTTTGGTGTCATCCTCTGATAGCGGGTTTTGTTTGGCCGGAGGAAGAGGGGCGCGAGGCTGACTGGGAGGCCAGTAATCTCACTGACCGCTCTGCCCAGTCAGTTCTCTCTCTCTCTCTCTCTCTCTCTCTCTCTCTCTCTCTCTCTCTCTCTCTCTCTCTCTCTCTCTCTCTCTCTCTCTCTCTCTCTCTCTCTCTCTCTCTCTCTCTCTCTCTCTCTCTCTCTCTCTCTCTCTCTCTCTCTCTCTCTCTCTCTCTCTCTCTCTCTGACGGTTTACCCTCCAAACTCTGGGTTTGGTGACAAATGGTCACACAGCATCTTAAAAAGACACATTTGGAGGATGGACCACAGGAATGGTTGCAGAAAGAAAGCAGATTCAACCCGATTGTTACGTGTCTGAGACGCTCACTTTTCCAATTGAGATGCAGGGAATCGCAGAATTAAGTATTTTCACTTTGACTCTCACTGACTGTGTGCACGAATCCCTTCTCCTCCAGTTTATCACCAACGACTTCCTAAACAATAGGACCATGACGGCTAAAAGTGAATATTGAAATCAACAAAGCGAATTAAAACCTCACATAGAAACATTAAAAAGAACAAAATCATTTTACAATATAAACTTTTGCAGCGAGGAGTCAGATCATAGTGTGTCGAGTTATGATGTAATAACTTATTGTGACATCAACTGGGCTGTAAACTGCTGACTAATAATAACGACTTTAAATACACCATGTGTGACGTCATCGCTGCTGTTTGATGCTATTATTAAGGGCAACAGATTAACTTTAAGTCTACAACAGAGTCGGCTTTATTACAGTTTTGACCCATTTAGATTCTTTTTGACAGATTTATTACAATATTAGTTTTTAGAGTAGCTTGCTTTCACTTTACAAACGTCAGAGTAAAATGTAAAGGAAGCCAAATAAATAGCATTTGGTGCTCTTCTCGTCCAGAGTGGAAAACACACATAAGAGTAAGTCGCCTTTCTGCACCAGCAGATAAGGACGGGGTCGACCCCCCATACGTCCAGGAAACCACAGTTTCCCCCAATCAAAAGTTCCATTAACCTGGAGCACCGGGAGCTAATTGAGAGCGGGAGAGGGTGAGATGTATCACCGTGTCATTTCAGCCACGCGGCTCGCCACCGTCACCAGACGTCATGCGGCGACACGTCCGACATATTTGTAATTATCTGGGATAATAAGGAAGAAGAACGGCAACAAAACAGCCGCGCGGAGGGCGATGGTTGTGTCTGGAAGTGGACTCCTCCGAGGAAAAGACAATGAGCAGGAAGATTTCTCCAACCTTTGATAACCAAGATCATGTTTTAAGCATTAGGAGACTCATAAGCAGCAGGGGGGGGGGGATCCACACATCTGCATTACCGTTTTGAAGATTTACGAATCTCAACTTCACACATGCTCTTTGGTGGTGTGAGATCAGGAGTTCATTATGTTTTGCACCGTTTCTTGACGGTTGTGTTTCTCTTATCTCCTTGAGAGGGTGAAAGATATTCTAATCTGTCGCCCCACTAGCCTTAAGCCCTGGTACGGCGAGCGGGCCAACTTTTGTTCCACATAATCCCTCCACCCCAGCGAGGGGAGGTCATGTTTGTCAAAATGTGGCGAAGTGAACATGGAAATTTCCCCCCCCTCCTCCTCCTCCTCCTCCTCCTCCTCCTCCTCTTTCTTCCCTGGCTTAATTTGGAATTAAAAATGCATGCGATTTTGAACTTTAGATCTCTGGAGAGAGCCGTAAACAAGTATGAAATGAAGTGTCTTTTGAAATGCTGCGGCAGGGACGTGAATCGAATGGAGGCGCTCACATTATTCAGCCTTCAGGAGGGGGGGGGGGCGGCTGACCGGAGAGGCCTCTCGAGTCAAGTCACTCACAGTTGGTCCATGTTGACCAAAACAAAGAGGGCTGCAGGAACACCTCTGTGAAAACTGCAGATGCTAACGTAGAACGTGGACGTCATTCAGCCGTTAACTATAGTCTCTTTAAAGCCACAAGAGTTTAAAAGTTGACGTCCTGCTTTTGTCATCTGACATACAGGACGTGGAACTAAATCTCCATCAGGATCTTTTATGACTGAATCCTCCTTCCCTCTATAAAGTGAACACACCCGTCCTCGTCTGTGATGGTGTCCCAATATTTACACCTTTTTATGAGCTCCGCTGCTCTTTGCTCATTAAACTGCAGCAACATTTGTCCCCCTTTAACAGCGGGGTCGTGCAGATGTCACGCAGCACCTCAAGTAAAAGACGACGCATCCCGTTCTCCCTCGGGCCGCAGAGAGAGAGAGAGAGAGAGAGAGAGAGAGAGAGAGAGAGAGAGAGAGAGAGAGAGAGAGAGAGAGAGAGTTGTTAAGCAAATCTGCATCGTAATCGGCGATTAGTATTCATTTCCGTGTCCTATTTCTGCACACTGAATCCTTCATGGTGATTCAGGTTTCTCAGGACTTTTACAGGTTCTTTGGTGAAAAGAACTCAAAACATCCTCGAGGGATCTCTCAGCGATGAGTTAAGGGACTTTAAAGAGCCAAGTGTCCCTCTTAACCCTGATCAAACTGTACTCTTAAGAGCGTACAGCCTCTCTGAGATCACCGTTGGTGCGTTTCAACAACAACAACAACAACAACACAGGCCGACAGACTGCAGGACGCGTTCGATTACATTACATCTCAGGTATTCAGCGGAGCCTCTCGTCCAGAGACACTGAGCGCTGCAGCGACAGAGACATGTGCTCACATATGTGGAATGTAAACTGTGAAAAGGACCTGCAAGGGTCAGAGGTCAAAGTGACAGAACATCAGGGATGATTTAAACGCTGGAAGTATATTTAAGGGCCTGCAAGAAGACATCTTTAAAGGGCTACAATTCTGAAAATGAATTAAAAGATTTAAATCAGTGAAAGTGGAAAATAATAATAATAAAATATAATATTTTTATAGCAGTTTTAGGTCGTTTTTGTCTTATAAAGGTATCAAGTTTTTTAAAAATTAAATCTGACGATCAATGCTGTGAAAAAATATTACATTTTCCTAAAAACCAAAAGTGGAATTAAAATAAGAAAATGAATGAATATTTGGAATTTATGATCACGACTGACGTTGGTTGAATGACTCCAATCTGTGAAAGTGGTAAAAATATTAACATATATTTTTAAGGCAGTTTTTCGGACAGCAACTTTTTTTAAGTGCGACACAAAAGTTAATCTCTGCTTTTTTATTTGTAGTTTTGCAACGGTCGAGAGCAACGTAACCGCATTTAAAGTTCACTTTTGCGTCGCCATCAACGAAACTGCTCACAACTCAAGACGCTGCATGTTACTGTATCGAGAGCAACGTACAAAGAGCACAACAGAAGAAGAAGCTGACATTCTTTCATTGTCATCGTCACAATGAACCAGCAGTAAGGCTTGCAGGGACAAAGTCAGGAAGTGTCTCACAGCTCTGCATCCTGCAGTAAGCCTGCCTGTCATTGTTATCCAATCAGTTTGCACAGAGTGGGCTTTCACAAACAACTAAACTTTGTAACCTCGGCGGTGGAGGCCGCGAGGCGGCGGAGCGAGCGGCTGAACTGCTGCAGTCATCTATTGGAGCAGCAGACAGCTTGACCAGGGGAGCAACCCCCCCCGGATGACGGATGGCGCGCGGCCGGAAACGAGCGCCTTTATCAGGCCGCATTATCCTCCAGCAGCCGATCCAGACAGGCCAGATTTTTATCGAACTGTATTGGATTTAGTAATTTCCTTTTCCAAGACAAATGGATTGAGATACTGAGGGGAGGAGGGGGCTTATTGTCTGCAACCTCGGGGTGATTATTACTTATGATCCATTTAGTATTTCGGGCTCGTCCCGACACGCGCTGGTTTGTACTCTCAGTCCACCTTACTGTGGAACACTGTGATGCTGCACAGGGGAGTTCATACAGAGCAGCTTCAACCGAGGAAGTTCAGCAAAACTTCGTGCCGTAGACTTGAACAGTCTGCTTCACGAGAAGTGGATTTAACTTTGTTTATGACGTAGAAATGTTAGCAAACTGTTCAGTTTGGTTGTCACGGGTCAGTAAAGTCAAACGTTCAGTTAATTATCATTATGTCATTAAGCAACATAGAGTTGCACAACGAAATGCAGTTGTAGCCCATTTACTGCACAAGAAAACAAACAACAACAGGTCATTCCTGTGCATTGTTTTTAATTTGCAAGAATGTAAACAACGGCAACAAATGATCCGGGCAATATGGCCGACATCTTATCTTTAAACAGTAATGTTTGATGTTAATGTGTGAGTAACAAAGAGACCTGCTCGGTTATTAATGGTTAAACAAGGTTAACATGGTGGTGAGTTTGTAGCTGTGGTTAAATATAACCGTAACCTTGGGGTTGCTACCTGTTTAACTTCTCCACGCTGCCGGTGGAGCCTCACACAGTAACAGAGCCTTTGGGTTTAAAGCGTTCACCAAGTGGCATATGTTATGTTCTCCCACCTCCCTCCCTCCTCTCTCTCTGTGTGAACATGTGTGTACAAATCCCACGGCTGCAGACACACAGATGGGGGGGGGGGGAAGCACCTTGCGCCGATGAAAGCTGTGTCAGGTAATTTCACACTCTCACACGCGTGCAGTCATGTCGACCTCCCCCGAGCTAACTCATTACCTGTCTCTGCCGCCGAGCGTGCACAGGATGCACCTTCTGGAGACGCCCGCGTTAAACAAGCTGCGCAGGTGGGGGTGGGGGGGGGGGGGGGGGGTTGGTTGGCAGGTTGTTACAGGGAGGGCAGGAAAAGGAGGGGGAGGGTTTGTCGTACTAAACGTGGCGGTGAAAAGCGACAGTAATGTGGAGAACAGACTGAAACGGTTCATCCTCATCCTGAGGGGCTCTTTGGGGGTGAAAACCCGGAAAAAATGCACTGTGACAGACCTGGGTACCCTCAAACAGAGGCTAACCCGCCCCGGCAGCTCCACTCACCTTGTAGCGACGACGACAACGACGCAAACAAGAGCAGAGGCTGAGAGGTCGAGGTTCACCTTCTGCAGGCTCGGGGAGAAACCAAGGGCCAGGGCCCCGCCAGCTGTCTTTCTCCCTCTGTTTGGCTCTCTGACAAACGCCTCCCCCCTCCAACACCATCGCCACCCCAACAACCTCCCTGCCGCGCGGGAGCTGTCAAGGGGGGGAGGGGGGGAGGACCGGACCTGCCAGCATGCATCTGGCTGACAGGCGACTGGGAAGGTGCACTGCGAGCGCACGTCACAATCAATAACCCCTGCTGAGAGCGATGGACCGGGGGGGGGGGGGCTGTAGACACCCGCCACCTCTCTGTGTTTTTATTTTTGTACAGAGGGGGGGGGGGGGGTGACGTCGACTTGTCACCTAACAAACGCACGCTCGCTCCCGGTCTTTGGGAGTTTGTTTTGAGAAAATACATATGCGGCGTGTGTGCATGAAGAGCGAGCTTTGGAGGTGTGATACGTGATGTGATGAACTGCAGGCCAGCGTTTGGTGGGGGGGGGGGGGTCAAAGTAAAGGAGGCAGGTGCTCGTTTATTAAATAATATCTGATGCATTAATATTCAATCATTACACAACTACTTGTTTCCACTTTCATCTTCCGTTTCATCTGGAGCTTTAGAAAGGACCCTTTGTGTTACAAACTGGGGATATGGGAGAACCTCACTGTGTATGTTTGCATGTATGTTGCATGATTATGTGTGTGTCTGTGTGTGTGTGTGTGTGTGTGTGTGTGTGTGGGGGGGGGGGGGGGTGATCAATTGCCTTTGCACTTACAGTCAACAGCCCGAGCCGCGGCTAACACGCCGGAAGATCTGTTACGATTCCTTCCCAGAAAAAGGGGAGAAGAAGAAGAGCGAGCTGCCGCTGAGACGACGAGTTCCTGGCACATAAACAGATATAACAAGTTCCCTCCGTCGTAAGATGAGAGAATGTCAATGGGGCCTGACACGGAGACACCCGACCGCCGACCAATCGATAGCTGACATTACACCTCAGCACGTCAAGCCTCTTCAGTCGCCAGTATTAAAGTTTTGCATTACCAATGAGGTCCTGCTGCTGCCGGGTCCCCCCCCCCCCCCCCCCCCCCTCCCTTGGTAATTCATGTTTACCAGCGCTGCTTATATTTTGAAGGGTGATTATCCAGTCACATCAAAACCTTAATGAACCTCATTTCACTGGCTGCAAGTTGAATTACAAGGTTTTCTTCTTTTTTTTAAGCAAATGAAATCTAATTTTCAAAGAATTCAAGAGAACCCGTCGCTGATTAAAGTGATTCTGCAGCACAGAAAGACCTTTTCTGCAGCGCGCGTGCTGCTCTATGGTGGGGATGGTCGGTCATGGCTTTCGGACGCGTCACGTCGTATTTAAGCCGACGCTGTCTTCCTCCTCAAGGTTTTCTAAGAGCTGACAGATTTTCCTCACGGGCCAAATTAACTGGCTTTGATAGCTCGCTCATCTCCTCCTAAAGCCAATCAGAACATGTTTACCATCACGGCCACAGAAGGGAAGAACTTTAAACGTGTGTTTCTGTTTTTTTTTTAATCTGGCCTCTGATGTGACGTGGAGAAGAGGGGGCATCCTCGGCGAGCTCGCCGTGCTTTTAATGAAGCGCTGAGCAATTATCAAAGCGACCTCCTATTGATCTCCGCTCTCGTTCGAGGTCGGCCGGACGGATTTCAAGTCTTTTTTTTTTATAGCTCCGGTTCATTACGGGGACTCGGCATCATGGAGACGCATGTCAGGATGTCGGCCATCGTCTGTGTTCATCTGAGCTGGTTTTGCTCTGCAGCTTTAAACAGATTTGATTGCGTTTGTATTTCTAACGCTCATAATATTCTCACAACAATAGAAAGGTGAGGAGGTGAAAAGATTTGGACAGTTATAGTGTTTTTAAGGATTTAAAGATTTGAGTTCAGGTTGATACTGAACACTAAAATCACACATTTTGTGTTAAAATGTAAGCTTGTAAAGCTCTGCTAAAATCTGCTATAAAAATCTGCTCGTTTGGTTGATTAGGTTTAGTTAACTCAAACTAATCAAGGACGGATTACTGAACAGGCCCAGGGGCCAAAAGTACCCTCTGGCCTTCACCTACAAGTGTCCCTCAAAGAGACACGTACCAACTCAGAAGAGCCTCACAAAAGCAACCGCAAAGAGACAAATTTAAGTGTTTTAAGATTCCCGTTAGTCTGGAGTCTAGTGAGCCTGAGAAGTGTGTGTGCACTTCTTTAGGAGAAGGATCACACACACTTCTCCCTTTAGAAACGTTTAAATCTGCGGCCGTGGAGGAGAAAAGAGAAACTCCATCCAGGCCAGAGGAGCCGTCTCTGAGGCCGTGTGGACTTCTCCTTCACGGCCTGACGGAGGCAATAAAACTCGGACTCGTGGAATATGCTGCCGCGCCGCTTTTCGGTCCGCCGCTCCGCCTCCAAACACATCAGTCCGTATTGTTCCAGCGCTGTGTTTACCTTCAGGCCCCGACGCTCTTCATTTTTGCATGGCCACCTGTCACCGAGCTCTCATTTATAACACGAGCGGGTTCCTCGGCCTTCCAAACAATGCCAGAACTGTGAAACTTTCTGTTATATTTATACCAAAAAGAAATATAAATATTTGAACTAGCGTTTAATGGGGGGGGGGGGGGTTTGTGCATTCCATCATATCGTACACAACCTCAATTGTTACCTTGGACGAATCGCCGGGTTGTATTTACTTTGGGGTCCGCGTGAGTGATCTCCGCATTGATGCTGTTTGCCATATTAGTGAGCTAAGACCTGAGGCGCTCCAGCTGAACCATTGCGGCTGTGTACACAATTTAGATGAAAATCCTGTTTATATTGCAAAAGAGGTGTATTCTGTAAGCCTTTCTCCCCATAGTGCTGTATTTTTCATTGTGAAATATTTTCCTGCTGCCGGTGTGTCCTGGCGGGCCTCATATATCCCAGAATGCACCTTCAGCTGTGGATTCACGTGTCAGAACATTTGGTACCACTCTCTAACAGGGCGCTCTCTATCAGTCATTAATTATGGATTTATTAGTGGCTCATACATTCATGTTGACGACTGGTGTCAGGGGGGGTGTTTTATGGATTATATAAACAAACAAAAAAAGCATCTGGATGTATTTTTTTTTGGGTTCCTCGAGGTGGAGTTCTCCACAGAACCCCTCAACTCCTAACAACACCTTTGACTCTATCGTCTGTCAACAACATCGATATTAGAAGATTCTGGACTAAGTTTTCACGATTTTGTGACGTGGGCGATGCCAACTTTCATGTCCAGTGAGTCCTGTTCTTCCTGGGTTTTTAGAGTAGAGAACAAAGTTTAAATGGAGAAACGGCCCATATTTCTACATATTTCTCCTCTATTTGCTCGTTAATTTGTGGATCATCGGCTGCTGCCAGTATCGATGCTCCCTCTCAGTTTGGGTCAGCCGTAGTTTGGATTCGGTCTAATTATCTCGGGTGCATGTTCCTCTGGGTTCGACCGTCCTCGGATATTTTCCAGATTCGGTCTCTTTTTAACAAAAAAATATTCATATTTATGCCTTTTGGTTTCTGATTGTGCACAGCGAGTTGGACCTGTGACGGTCTTCACCTTTCTGTTAAAGGTTTATTTTTTTGGAGCTCATCCAAATCACGGCTCAAATTTGTTATTTTGTGCTATAAAAATAAAATATATTCGACGACAGCTCGAGCTGTTTTCAAGCACCAATTGAGCTCATGTCTGTTTAGATGATCAATTTAGCAGCTTGTAATATTGTTCATGCATCCAAAGAAAGTCATTTAGACTTCAGGTGTGCAGAGATGGTATTTTTCGGCGTTGGCGCTTTAGTGAAAAGCCAGTTTATCCTCATCAAAGTGCTTCTTAAGTTTTACTTCGTGGACTTTACTTTATTCAGTAGGAGTTGCTTTTGATGCTGATTGGCGGGATAATTCAGAGCGCTCCCGTGCTACATTGACCAACATGACTTCCTACAGTAACACGGCCTGGACTTCTTTGAAAAGAAGCAATTTCAGATTATCACGTCCTGATCTGTGCCGCTGTCAGCTGTGTGTGGATACCACCAGGACGCACATGCTTTAGGAAGGCACAGATGCCTCGCGTTGTCGTTAATCTCCCCGAGTGGCTCGCGTCTCGATGGCATCCATATGCAACTTTAATTTCGGCACTTCAAACTGCAGAGGGATAAAGATAGCTTTTGAAGATTGCTTTTCATGTTCGCTACGTTTGTCTAAGTGTAGCGGAGGAGATCTGGACGGTTTTCTCTTTTGTGGCGCAGTTCGGCTTCTTAAATTGAGGAGGAAGAAAAAAAAGAAGAAGTCACTCAGCTCCGAGACAACTTGAAGCGTCTGAAAACGGCGGCTTTAGAGGCAATTTCCCGCTATTGTTTAACACTAACGAGATAAACACTTCCTGTCAATCAGAGCTTCTTCCGAAGGTGTCAGATTTCAACATGGTGCTAAATTACCCGCGGTACAGTCAGCGGTCGGACGAAATAGTGACTGCCAGCTGTTTTGGACAGTTTTACATTTTCTGAACCCGGCAATAAAGTGTCCAGCTTTCCTTCATAACTGCAGCGTTCCCCGACATTAATACGCTTCTACCAAACATCCACGTTATACGATCCCCATTGCTAAGAGTTCTCTGTTAGCCTTCATCCAAATCAACTGGCGCTGCTCACAGAGGCCCAGCGCTAAAAGGATGTGGAGCTTTCAGATGGCACCTAAGTGCTGTATCGCATAACCAACGTGCCTTTTTATGGATTAACAGTTTATTCCTTTTGCTGGAGCCACACCAAAGCGGCCCGGCCCTCTGTAAAAATACTGCTTTTGGTGACTTATGAGCGTGGACTTCATCCAAGTGCCTGTGGCCTTCCTGTTTATTTGTACGGCGGCGCAGGTCGGCAGCGAGGTGGGGTCCGACGGATCCAGCTGAGCATGTGTAAACACTCGTCCTGGGAGCCGTGGTGAAAGTGGCTATTTTCCTCCGGCGAGGGGATTTTTGTTTTACTGCCCATTGTTTTTAACACAGAATCGACCTCTTAAAAACATTGGACACTCTCTCATGGCTCTCCTGTGGCCCGAAGAGTGCTTTGTATATGCCTATTGACAAAATATTTCTGTGTTATGGCATGTGTATACTGCGACTCGTATAAACTGGAAAAGAATCACGAGTGTGCTGGCGGGAACATCTCGGCCATTTCATGCAAGTGCTCCCTAGAAAGATCTCCGGATATACCGACTTAGAACCCTTCAGAGTAAAACCTCAGACATGCAGACAGAGCTCAGTCTCAGCTCGAGTCCAAACTTACTGCTGCACTTCTCCCAAAGATGAGGATGAGAAAGAATCTGTAAGAAACGACCTGACTGGACACATATTGGTACTAACCTCAAGGAGAATCTATCGCCATATTTAAGTACGCATACACGTTTATTAAAACGTAAAAAAGTATTTAAACCTTTTTCCGATGCTGATCATCGGCTTCAAGACTTTAGTGTCTGAATAAGTCACTTCACTAGAAAACTATAACTTGATTTTAGATAATCCAAAATGACCTGCTAAGATGTTTCACCCTTTTTTCAGTGTTTAAAACTTGCAGAAAATTATAAAAAAAAGATTACAATGCCTCATCTGGTCATACATACATCATACATCTGATCATACATACATCTGATCATACATCTGATCATACATCATATTAAAGGAGAAACGCATGAAGCCAGACTAGCAGCAGTTTGATTGAGATTTACTGACTAATAAAATACTTCCATCTCGTTAAATCTTTTCTAAAAACGTTATTTTCTCAAGAGAAACGATCACTCCTCTAGATGTCAACTTGCTCCACAACATTTCTAGGAATAAGTGTCTCTTCCTTAAATCAAGTAAAAATAAAAGGCCAATTTATTCTGTATGCATCTGCTGGCTGCAAACGTCAACGCAGACAATCTGTTCACAGCAAAAACATATATAAACGCTCATTAAATGTGTACAGTTCTCTCTGAAACTAAACTGTGCTCAGCCCTCAGAACTTGAGCAGGATAATAAAGTTTTAGTTTGATTACAGAAGAATTCATGGAAGCTGGCACAGTGCATTGCAGAAGAGGAGCTACTGTATACAGCTGGACACATGGGGGACAAACACACTCCATGATTGTCTTCATGTCAGTTTAACCCTTCAGCGTAATCGCGGGGACGTTCCCAGAGTGACTTGTGGGTCTCTGAGGTTGTTTTTGTCAACACGATACGGGTTGTCCACAGGCCAAACGTCAGGGGCATCGGAGGCTTCGCCGCAGCTCTGACTCAACGAAACTCAAACCGTTTCAGCCTCAACCGGCGGAGAGCAGCCGCTCATCTGCTGCGACACAGCGGAGACCACGAGGACGGTCGATACGGCGACGCCGTTTGGGGACAAGCCGGAGAAGAAATAAATAGAAACCCACATGTGTAGGGTGGCGGTTGGAAGGAGAGGAAGAAGGGACGGGCGGCGGTTTGAGTGTTGCCACTATGTGAAAGCTTCTCCGGGCTGCCGGTGCACTTTGACACCGGTAGCCAAGTCCCGGAGGCCCCGACCGACAGGGAGAAGTGAGCGTTTGTTGCTGCTGAAGGGGTCTGGGAGCGGGATCCAAGCCAGGGTCAGGGGGTGAGCTACATGTCCTAAAAGCAAACTGTAACCTACTTTCCCACACACACACACACACACACACACACACACTACAGTGAGCCACTCAGACATCCAGCCACGGAGTCCACTCTTGTCGGTCTGTTTGCAAAGTCAAAAGGCCACAAGAGAGAAGAGGTAGTTCACCAAAAACTTTGGGGCATCTAACAAAAGTGCCTCAGAGTTCCCAGAGTGCCGTTGGTTTCAGTGTGGGTGTCTCCGATCCCTCAGCCCTGCAGTGTTACTGATATTTGCACAACTGCAGCTAAAGTATACATTTTATATACACCACGATGATGAGATGGTGTTAAACCGCAGATTTAAGTTTAAAATGTCCGTATGCACTTTTGAGTTCCACCTCCTGTCCAGAGCTACAAACACTAATGATTGGGACTCTCTAAAGGGGAACGCAGATTTAGTATTTAGAAAGAAAGAAGTGTTAAAATCAAAGCGGGTCAAATGAGGGTCAAGCTCCAAGAACACTGGATCCTACACTTCCCACAATGCAACGTGATTGCTTCTTTCATCAGACACTGCAGAAATGAACTTGATTCAAGCAGAACCTAAGATACTGCAGTGAGACACAAAGTCTAGTTTCTCATGAACTGGTTCAATAACAGATTTAGAACAATTCAGACTAGAGGAAAGAAAACGTTCAACATATAAATGTAGGCGTTTAGTTTTTCTATTTGCATATAAGTTTTATGAGACACATTGTTTCTATCAATAAAGATAGTGAAGAAACGGTTATATTAACTAACCGCGCGCTACAACAGCGTCACACCTCCTGCATGGAGGAAGAAGTCCTCGCAGCAATTATGTTTCTTCCAAATCGTGTTTGGCAAAGTGAATTAGAAGCATAAAAAAAACATTTTGTCGGAGACGAGGTTGTTCTGTTTCTGTTCTGCGTGCTGCCGCCCCGCAGGCCGCCGACCCCCCCCCCCCCCCCCCAACCTCAGAGCAGCAAACACACCAGCTCGAACACACACACACACACACACACACACACACACACACACACACACACACACACACACACACACACACACACACACACACACACACACACACACACACACACACACACACACACACACACACACACACACACACACACACACACACACGGCTGGCCTGTAGCACCAAGAACCAGATCTGCTCCACTCAGGATCATCCGGCCCGTCTTCTCCCTGCGACTCGCTGCTGGTTTGAAGTTTGACTCTGAGGCGCGTTAGGAGATCTTATAGGGTTTGAAGTCGAGAGCCGCGGCACCGACAAGTACCCGCTTCTCCCTCCACCTCCGAGGGTTTCTGCCTCCAGAAACAAACGCAACAACATCGTCTGGTATCTTCCAGATCAAGCAAAAGGGAAGGAAAAAAAACACCACAGAACATCTCCAGGAGGCAGAAATGGTTTCTTCTTGTGGTCGGTGAGGATCAGTGGAGCGTCAGCCATCACAGTGAGGATGATGCTGTTAAAACCTGATCGCCCTCTTTCCTCTGGCCTTGAAGCTCTTCTATCCCGGTAGAAACATGTCAGTGCGGATAAGAAACCTACTGCTCACATCTTCTATACATGCCTCAGAAACTGACGAGTGATCGTCACGTTTTAAATTTAAATCTTGTTTGAATTAAAAAGTATTTTTATAAACACAAACGAGTAGCTTTTACTTACATTTCTCACTTTTTAAATTCTGTAACTTTTCACTAGAAGGGTTTTCTATTTACAGGAGTAAAACGTCTGGTACCAATTCACCACGTCAAATTGCTAAATGTATTAATTAATACTTATACTTCCCCTTACAGTCATATAGCCTCAACGTTAGGACACTTTGTGATCTTGACTTTATTTAAGGGTCTTTTTTATACTTTTAGAACTCAGCTAGCTGCAGCAGAGAGATGTGTCATCATGAGTAATGACACGCAACCAAGGTGCTCTTTCAGACACAAACCCACCAGATTGCAAGTAAACATGTTTTTGTCAAAAGTTTCTGCTCAGTCGAAGCGAATCTGTTAAAAACAAACAACAACAAAGCTTCAAGGAACCCCACAAACAATCGTCCAAATGGTGAAAAGGTGCTAAAGAGTAACTCAAAGTTTACATTCCTATGAGGAAAGTATTGATTTGTAAATGAAGTGGCTGCAGCTCATTCAAGAACTCGCTCCATTTCAATGGATTTGCATCCTGTCAAGACTCACGCAGCTGCACGATGCAGATTTGGTTTTTATAGATACATAGAGACACACGGCAGAAGAAGCTGGAGGTTGTTTTATTCATGCAGGAGTCTGCTGGAAGCTCTCCGGCATGGCGGCAAGTCAAGCGAGGCGAGATAAGGGCTGTACGGAGCAGCAGGAGAACATCAGTTGGGAGAAAACTAGTTGAGCAGTAACCACGGGACGCACCGCCGGAGACAAATATTTCATCAGGAAAGTTCCCAGACACAGGCCGCTTGTGAACGCACCCCGCCCTCAGTTTGTCTTTGCCTCGCCGCGACACTGCGAGCTGGTAAATATGTGTTTTCCTCTGCGGTGATTGGAGATGGGTTTCACCGCCAGGAATAAATCATCGCGGCTTCTCCAAAAGCAAATACATATCTGTTGCTCAGTTTATTGACAACGTGGAGAGACTGGAGAATAAACAAAGAGAGGAAAGGGAGGAAATGAAGGCGGCTGCCCAATCATGACGCCTGCTTAAGACCTCATTGCTTCCGAGTGCTACTTTACTGTTGCCGTATTTTGACTGAAATCTTAATGCAATGAGGATTAAAGGGATTACAACATAATCTTGAATAATCCAAAGTGCCACGGACGGAGCAGCGCTTGTAATAACGGCGTAAAACCCGTCCGGAGGTCTGACAACATTGTCAGTCACGGCAAGGATTAAATATTTGCGGGAAAAACTTTCGACTAATGCCCGCAAACCATCGTGAGGGGGGGAAATAAAATAAAGCACGGGGGCCAGAAGGCAATTTAGTAATTTAAGAGACATATAGCACCTCTGTAAGTGCTGGCCAGCCCGCTGCCAAGACAAAGCCCAGGCAGACGAGGGGGGGGGGGACGGGCTTTTTAAGCAGATTTACTCCTCCAATTTTTGTTTTTGATCAATGCTCAGGCAGGTTCATTACACATGTAAAGCAGGGGGGGGGGGGTGAGGAATGAAAATGTTCTCACAACCGAGAATCAATTCTTATTAGGTTTACCGAAATGCCATCAACATGTCCATTAGCTTTTCCATTAATTTATATTTATTCCTCAAGAGCAGGGCTTCCTTGTGTATCTTAAGGATTATGTAAAGCATCACCAGAAATGATCTTTTGAGCTAAATAACCCACATTCATCGACGTGAACCCGCCTTTAATTACAACCTTTCACTCAATAACGGCAGCGCTGAAATCTGTTTGGGAGGCACATTAGTGGGATTTGATGCGGACCTCGTCTGGATGCCGATTGAAGTCGTATTGACTCCTCACCAACACACCCAACCCTGAGGTTGAACTGAATGAATACAAAGTGAGGGCAAGAAACAGAACCTACATTTAGGGTACCCGGGTTTGTGCCAGTGAAGCAGCAGCAGAGACGCTGACGACTAAAACAGAGACAGTACAGCAAGAAGACAGACTGCACATGACTCATATAGCTTATATATAAATATATATATATATATATATATGATAAATCTGCTCCTTTATATTGAATATTCCATCACTGTGTGCATTCAGGCAGCAGCACATTGTGGCTGCTGAGGAGGAGGAGAGAGTTCAGACTTTAATGCGTTGCATAGGATCAGTCATTTCGTGTTAGTGCCGAGACTTCAAAAAATATCAAGCTGCATTATTATGAAGGTCCTGTATCCGTAGATATTCTACTTCTTATGTTGTTTTTATGGACTGTTAGATCACATCTCTCTGAAATAGGGCGTTCCCATTCAGAACTCCATTAATACATTATGAAAAATAACATTTCATTCCTTTTGAAAGAGTTTAAATGTCCCCGACCTTCAATATTTGAACTTGTCATGAACAGATTATCTCAGGTGTTACTTGAGTCTTCTCTTTGTTGCTGCAGCCTGAGGGTCTAGTCTAGTCTCTGATAAAACCTTCTTTAATAACGTTGTTATAATGTGAAAGTCTTCACGTCTGAAAAGTCACTGAGGTGACTTCACTTGTAAAATTCAAAGCTGTCTGCACGTCTGGCCTTTGTGCTGTTAAAGCCGCACATTTCCTGCCGTGTGTCAGTGAAGACGTACTCTCCGACTCGACCTACTGCTGCCCTGCTGCCCTTGGGCAAGGCACTTGACCCCGGGCTGCTGGGTGTCCAGCAGCAGAAGACGACTGGCCGGCTTCCAGTTCAAATAAATAAATAAATAAGAGATGAAAATACTGGTGCGCTCTCTCAACCCTCAGATGATTGACTAAACAAACTTAGAGAAGTTTGGATTAAACTTGTTTCTCACTTCAAAGAAAATACGTATTGCATCTTCTAGATTAATTAAAAAACACACAAACAAAGAGAGGTTTTGAACTCAAGTGATACATTTCTTTAGCTTAAAATAATAGTCTAGTAGTATTAAACACTAGTTTGACAAAATAACACAAGCTCAAGATCCACTTTTCCCAGAGCTTTCAACCAAATCACACCATAATCAGGAATCTGTTCTCATGCATCCAGCTCCAGCTCTCTTGTCATGGAGATGGATGCTGATAAAGGCAGATGTAATGGTTGACAGATTAAAATATCAGCTCACAACTATTTTAAGTAGCTTGTTATAAAGCATTTATTATTGTTATAATGCTTATGAATGCTAAATAGGGGACGGTGGGTAAATTAAGTGTTGCTATCAGCTAAAATACATCTTTAAATTGTGCTCATTCTACATGCTGCCTCTGAAATCAGTGCGCAGTAATCTCACCCACAGTGCTGCCACCCAGTGCAGACTGCCGTCAACAGCAGCCGGCAGTCACTTCCTGTCACGGAAACAGATAACACCCTGGACATGTGTTTTAGTGAGCAACAAGAAGACTGTTTCATAAGCGGGCACTTTACACCGACTCCTCATTTCTCTGAGAAAAGGAGGAAAAAAAAAGCTGCCAGGCGGTGCAGACAGTTTATTTCTTCTGCCTATAAGCCATAATGAGGTGGTGCCCTGGGGAATCAGTCGAGCGGAATGTTATTAATGCCTCAAAAAAGCAGGAAAAAATCCTCGGCACCTTCTGCGGCCGCGGCATAAAGGCAGGAAAAGACTGTCAAACAATTAAAGTGAAGTGAATTCCCTGAGATGAAGGGAAAGAGAGAGAGAGAGAGAGAGAGAGAGAGAGAGAGAGAGAGAAAAACAAGTGGACGGGCGTGTGAGAGGACGAGGAGAGGAAACGATGAGCTCAGGAGGTCAGGAGTCATTACATTTAACTCTGCATCCCACCGTCTCTAATCAGCTGGCTGTACGAACACACGCATCACAACACTCTTTAGATGTGTTGCATATTGTCACTTCCTGTTACCTCTGCGCCAATACCTAACTTTGAAAACATGGAACCGTAACTGCAGGTGGACACAGGTAGTCTTTGTCTTATAAGAAGAGTGTACAGTATGTCAACATCCTGGCGCGTCTTTTAAAATCCAAAATCAGCTGCAAAAAGCTCACGTGGAACGACCACGACCTCTTGAAATGTGTTAGTTTACACTTTAGATTTAGGAAACAAAACTGCTCCACAAAGACGGTTTGGATTAGAGAGATGCAAGAAAACCGAATAGAAAGAACATGTTTCTGACACGAGACTGGCTGATAACGCATACTGATTATTCTAACTTAATTACAATAATAAAACAGAGTATTAAAGAAGCATCTACACTGAAGACAGTAAGAGAAGCTCGGGTCCTAGACTCGCTGTCCTCTTATACAGGACCATGCTACTCAAAGTAAGAGCCGAAGAGGAGCAGATAAGTCACTTGAAGTGGTTCTTTTTTCGTCAACCAAAAAGCTCAAGCAGGCAGGGTCTTGCTCAAGGGCACGTCACCAGGGATGGACACAGAGGACGCCATTCAAATTGTCCTCCGGTCTGAAATCCAATCTTCGCTCCTGCGTCCCTGTAGGCCGAGTTAATGCCACAGAGGTGTGCGACATATTTTCATCTCCATTGAAAGGAACCCCGATGACTCCCATTTAATCTGCTTAGTTACATCCTCCCGGCCTCCATTGTTTCTCCCGATGTGTCAGGGCGACATCCTCCACGGAAGACGCTGTCACCGTCAAAGCTCGGTGGCCCCCGGCGGGTCGAGACCCCGCGAGCGACGCAACCTCATTGTCTGTCCTCACCTTTGTGTCTTTGTGTCTTTTATGGACTGTCGCATCGGCGGGTTGTTCAGACGTGACCGCTCAACAAACGCAGTTCCCACAGGAAGTCAAGAGGGAAAAGACGAGATGCAGGGGAAGCATACAGGAGGAGAGGTGAGCGCCGCGACACTTCCAGCATAACTGCAGCGAAGAGAGAGACTCAGTCTCCAACAGACGACGGTGTATCAGGGATATCGTGTTGAAAATATATAGATATATATGCATATTATGAAGCCAGGGGACGCCACAAATAAGGGGGTAATATTCTGAGAAAAAACTCAAAGTTACTATAAAAAATGTATATTCTCTGAGATTATAAAGTCACAAATGTACAAAGAACAACGCTTCACTTTGCAAGGTTGGATCAATCTCACAACACAGATGTCCCCGTTAAACACTGCAGTAATGTGAGCCGCCAAGCGCCACATATATTTATTATATTATATTTATTCATGTTCATAAATGAACACAGAAGGAACATGAAAGAACACGCGTACATGCGTCTGTCAGGACCTGATGCTTCTTCCCCTGAATAATAAACGGGCGAGATAACAATAAATTACCGACATTTCTGATCCTTTGTTGACTTTCTCGTGGTCCTAAATCACAGTCCGGTGGTACGATGTGATGGAGGCCATTCATCTGCATACACATCTGAAAACTTAAGTTTACAGCAGCAGCACAAACTAGGCCAAAGACAACAGTCCCTCCAGCTTTCCACTGAAGTGAATTCTGTCCTGTTTTCGGGACCGTACTGGGGCCTCGCTCGTCACACCCATCAGCTCTGATATGCTGACAATCCCCTCATTAATGTGAACAGTGCAGCCGGGTTTGAAGCACCAGAAACCCCTCCAGCCATTTCCCTAATGGTCTGCGAGCCGGCCGACCCGGGCGCAGCCGAGCGCTCGCCTCGGCGGTGGAGCCGGGACGGTATTAGAGGTCCTCTCGCTGCGAGCTGAGCAGCCATGATGGCTAACCACCACACCAGAGGCCCCTTTGTAAAGTGTTGGGGTGAGAAAAAAGGAGAAACAAACAGCTAAACCTGTCACAGTCCGACATCAGGGCTCAGCGGTCTGTCAACATTTACCAGCAGATAAAGACAGAGAGGCGAGAACCCTCAGCCCTGGAGAGCACATCGTGTGTTTCAGAGAGAAAGTGTGTGTGAAAAGATGCAGGGCGAGTGCTTATGTGTCTTTTCTCAGTGACAGCAGCCAAACAGAAAACACTCATGCAGGGAGGAAGACGGCGCAAGTACATTAGAGCCCCCCCCCCCCCCACACCCTCCACTCCCCCGCCGCCACTTCGATGAAAAGTGACGATGTAAAAGCTCCGACAAATAGGAGCGGATCCCGCCTCCCCTGGGCTCAAACCGAGCCGCATCCCGATCTTCGGCCTGTGGGCTCTTCGCTCTGTTTGGAGGAGGAGAGGGCGATCACAAGCTCCGCCAGCTTAGATGTGTTTGAGACAGACGCTGGGCAAAGATTTGAGATTCGACTAATAAACAACGAGGGGATTCGACAGCACAAAACAAGCTCCGTGAAACAGTCGGGGTGCGGGGGGGATTCTAATGATCTACCAACACAAGCATATATGCTTCTTCTCTTTCGTTTGCTGGGACATTTGTTTGCTAATTGGTCCTCGGATGACGAAGAGCTCCACAAAGGTTTCTCTGAAGCTTGTCGAGCAAATAACACGTGTGTGCTTCAAACGGTGCACTTTTCAGAGGATAATTCAAGGGGAAGTGGTCATAATAAGGCGACAATGATTGTTGAACCAAGACATGGAAATGTGATACTTCAAGGGAGTAAGTGATGCCAAACAGGAGGAACTAGGTCAAGTTCAAATAAATACATACTGACTATTTCAACGTTATCAGTTTTTAAAGTGAAGTATTTACTGTATTTACAGTTTGTATTGAAGCCGTTTGTTAAAACTAACCCTGAATGGAAGGATCTTTAACCCATTAACTATTATATACAATGAACACTGCCTCTCAAGGCGTTTGTCCCTTTACTTTGTAATCTACTTTAGATTTCAAAATAAATCGGCTTTATGGCTCAAAGTTGGTAGTTTCAGAGCTAAAAAAGTCACAAAATTACACTGATGTTGCAAAAAGAGAAAAGATGAAGGGAACAGGAAGCAGCAGGGCTGATGGGTAATGTGGTCTTAAATCTGAGGAAAACTACTGTTGGCAAGAGGCTTTTCTTCAACAATATATCACCTCAACCGCAACCACTTGTTATTGATTCTGCTGAGGTATTTAACCTTTAAAAATGGAAGGAATTTGTCCTTGATTATCGTGCAGCGTTCTTGTGCAAACCACAGCAGCGTCTCCATTTCCTTTCCTACATGTCATCTATTGTCACAGCGGAGCTCTTTGGACACTTACGGTACTCTGAGGAGGCATGTGAGGTGCAGGTCACGTGATTTAAGGAGTCTCCCACATCATCTTCTGGTTTCCACATATGTGTCACCTGTCGGTGCAATTACAGTCGTCCACGGGCCAGCCGCTCCGGCCTGACTGCAGAAGACAAAAAGGCGTCCGTCACCGCCGGTTTGCTGCGGCGTCGCGGTCGCTTCGATGTCACGGAGCTGACGTGACCGAGGTTCGTCTCCCTGCAGCCAGAAGACGACAAGAGAAGAAGAATATTATTTACTCAAATGTCCGGCTTGATGCCACCGACTCCGAATCTACATGGCAGGTTTCTGGGAAAGTGAAAATCATCCACTTGTCCATTTCAACACCAGTTGTTTAAATCCACTTGATTAACGTTGTCTTGACTGCACATGAAGGGAAACGGGGGAAGAAGTTTTATCAAGTTGGTTTCACATCACCTAAAATAGTACGACAAGCAGAGCGACGACTCCCTCAAACACCAAACACAGGATATTTGGATAGAGATCACCCAGCAGGTGGGAGACATGGATGACAACGATACACTTATATATATATATTACACATGTATATACATACTATATGGAATGGGGATAGCCACAACATTAGCATTACATTTGGGGTATAATGCGTATAATGTGTGCGCATCGTATTTTCATCGCACTGGTGAGAAAAAGCTTTGAGCTTTGAGAATGACCGCGTAGGTTTCAGTGGCAATGGTTGCCTAAAGGCCACTTTAACACGAGGGTACTTATCTAAAGGGTCCCCACTATATAAGAAAAGAGTTGTGCATCTCCTCAAACATTTAGAGACATGTCTGCCTCGTGAATTCACACCGTCAGCCGTATGATTTAGTGGAGGAGATTGAGTGGATCGTCTCAGCTCAACTCTGCTGGAATGTGATGGAGGAACCAGGTTGGGTTTCATGAGCAGGTGTCTGTTGTTTTTCTCCCTCGCGTTTCTCACACTGTTTCACCACCTGTTCTCATCTCCACTCCTTCCCAGGTTTTTGTTTTTTTCCTCTCTGTGAAGGGTTTGTCAGAGAGCAGAGTGTGCAAACATGCAGCTTGGATTATTACTGTATCAGGTGCATACATCTATTTTTATCTGAAATAGCACAAGGTCTTTGACCGTTGATCGGTTGTTGAACAGCAACAGAAGGACGAGTTAAAAAAGTAAAAGTTTCTACTAATACAGCTTCGGAGAAGAAGATATTTAGGTTCTGATTTTACAAAAACATGCAGGAAGCACCTCAAGTTTCACTTTTGGAGCATTTGGTGAAAAAAAGGAAATATAACACGGGATGCTGTGATGCATTCAATGACCTGTACACTCTAATCTGCTAATAAAACCAAAGGATTGTAAATGAGAAGCTTGCTACATCCCATCACCTAATTCATTCTAAGCGTCCATGGCTCCATCAATAACGGGAGGAATGCTGCCATATTGATCTGCATAACATCTATTATTGCCCGGCTGTAGACGAGGACATGCTTCTTGTGTTTCTAGGAGAGCCGGTCTCAGGTTATGACAGGAGATGGAGGACTGCTCTCGTAAAGTGGAAGAAGTACAAAAGAGGAGAAGTGATTGTCGGCGTGTCGGCCAGTGTTCCCCCTCTTTGCTCCGACACACGTTACACATGTCAATGTATTTGTTCAAGCAACGCGGCCGCCGGTCCCTGCGAGGGCCGTGCACCGCTGCCTCCTCTCTCCCCCTCGTCTCTTCTTTAAAAAGCCGGGGCTCTTGCTTGAATGCTCTCTGTGTCCATGCCCAGTGCCCTAATCCAGGGCCTGCTCTTCCTCTAAGCAGGGAGTTAACTTAATCCCTCTCATTTAGGCAGCTGCACTGCCGGGAACTATGGGAAAAAAAAGAAGAAGTTATAACTCTGTGACAGACACTTTCAGCTGTTGTGACGGCACCTCCCCGATTCAGCTGCCTTAACATGCAACTCTCACTCTCGGCCCGGTATTTTAATTTGGCTGTGAATAATGCATGCGGGGCGCTGAGCATGGAGAGCATAGAGGGAGGTATGCATGGCTGCGGTGATAGCTGTGTGACTGAAGGCAGAGGAACACTGTGCAACACTGACTGGCATCTCTGTGCAGGAGGAGCCGACTGCCAACGCGGGGAATGTAAACGGTCATTCCCAAACACACCAACAGAGACACGGAGTTGAACTTGATGTGAATGATCACCAGAGTAAAGAGGAAGTGACTGTTTGTGGTGCAGGAGGTCAAAAACGAAGGAAATCTGTGTGTAATTAACTGAATGATTGTAGAGCTTAAAAGTGAAAACGTTTTTTAAAAATGTGCTTATTTTGTCTGATTAACCGTCTAAAAGCCAAAACGATCTAATTATTATAATCATCACAATGATGTGAATCAGAGAAAAGCAGCAAATCCTCTCTGGAACAACACCATGTTGAAGGATTCACCTTCTGACTACAACTAATAAAAGACGAGCTCCATCAGTTGACACCTATTGAATTAATTGGCAACGATTTTGATAATTGATTCACCGGATTGATTAATTCCTTCTTCTCAAAAAAGGTGAAGATTTTCTGGACCTGTGGACAAAACGAGACATTTGAGGACGTCCTCTTGGTCTTTAGGAAACACTAATCCATCAACCAAGAACATAAACAGATTCATTGACAATAGAAACCTTCGTTAGTTGCAGCCGGAGATAAAAGATGCAACACGAATCACACTTTCAGCTCGGCAGGACTTCTCCTCCCTCTGAAACAACTTCACACCTCTGCACAACCTCTCATTAAAAACCACCAGCGGAGGTCAGAACACACAATTTACAATTCCTGCAAACATCTGAGCTACTTATCCGTGAAATTTCCAACCTCACGATACAATTCAGAGGAGGCCAACGCCGGTCAGCACAACTAGCTGCCTCCTTTATCCTTCGCCCACATCTGGTACTTCCAGCCTGCTGAGCATTTGTAATGGGCCTCGATTAGAGCGCAGGACGGACGCGGTAATAAGCTCTGGAACCTTGTCAAGCGAGAGGTCAAATCACAAGACAAATAAATAGGAAATTGCTCCCTGCGAGCCTCCTCACTGTCACCCTTTGCTTGTTACCTTGAGCACTAAAAAGGTATTTATCAGACTCCCTCCCCGCCGCTTAAACCGGCGTCAGCGCCGCTCTGAGGGCCTTAATTGCGCTCCGGTCTCAGGAGTTCACTTGGTGAAGTGCAGGTGCGGCATCCAAGAAAAATAATTGAACAAACAATTATAATGTGTTCCCACACTGCCGGTTAGAGCTACAGGCAGCCCCAAATATATCACCGGAGGAGTGTTGAAATGCTGCAGAGATCTACGACTCTTGTGTGTATTCTGGCAGCGACCGTCCCTCCGCCCTGGGAAAGAATCTGCCCTGCAAACATGCGAGACATTCACAGCCTCTCCTGGTGTCTTTCCTTCCAGAAAAAACAAAAAAAAGAGACAGCGTTCCCGTCTGCTGCACCTCGTGACGGGAAACCAACGCCACCTCAGGACGTCAACACGTCTCGGGCCTCAGCTCCTCGGGGGTGGAAAAAGATCCCCGACCCAAAACACGCAGCAGAGACCCGGACCGGCCCTTTGGGGTGCTCGTCACTCCGCGGAGCTCTTTTGTTTCTCGGCTCGTCCCATTGTTCCTTCAGACGGGTGATTGTTTTTGTTAGATGACAAACGGTACGGCTTCTCTGTCGCTGCATTTATTTTTACAGGACAGCTGGAGCTGGAACGAGCTGGTGGAAAATGTTCAACACAGCAGAGGTGGATCCGTGTCAAACTGAAATAATACTGAACATGAATACGTAGGTCCAGTGCTATCTGTTTCCAGTCGTTATGCTAAGCTAACCAAACCAGCTTCATATTTACAGACATGAGAGCGGGATCGATCTACAACCGTCACATCTTTATCTTCTTTGCATTTCTAAAAGTTCATGCTGGTACTGATCCACAAACTACTTGTTCTTTGTTTCTCTCTCTTTACAAACTTGTTGAGAACTCACATTAGTGAGGACACCATCTCTCTGGAGGCCTTAACTTTAGAAACAAACATTTTAGACGCCACTTCTTATTTTGTCACATTTGGAGCGTGGAACACCAGGTTATGCGTTCAAACCGTTTTGGAAGCGAAACCTTCAAATGAATCTTCAAGTGCGCATTTGCTCGATCAATCTGATTTGTACTGCTCCCAGAGGAATTCTTCTTCCATGCAGGAGGACTTCAGCTATGGCTGCTTTGCTTCTTCCTCTCCTCCTCTCTTTCTCTTTCGCTGTTCTTCCAGAGATGCGTCGTTGTTGGCAGTGCTTATGTAATAACAGATGGAAGCTAGAAATTAACACGTCTTGCCTCTCTCGTTATTCTCCTCTCTCCATTTATTTTTAATGCTGTGAGCATGAGCGTCTCTCGTTCTCTCTGACTGTCTCTCGCCGTGTGTGTGTGTGTGTGTGTGTGTGTGTGTGTGTGTGTGTGTGACCCCGGCAGGCCAGCAGCACCTGTCAGGAGTGTATCCACCGTGGTTGCGTGCCTAATTAGCACACAAGGAATTTGGTGGCACGAATCGCGCAGCATCGATGGGAAGAAAAGAGTGTGGGGTGCAATTAGGATTTGTTGGCATGTACGGAACACACAGCGAAGAATCAAACAAGGAGGAGGAGGAGGAGGAAGAAGAGGAAGAGAGGTTGGGGTGTGTTGGTGTGGGGGCTGAGAGATGCATCTGTGGCTGATACTACTCTACTTTTATTACTTATAAGAAATTTGACTTTTGTTTAATTTTGAAGTCTGAAATTCCACATATGCTGAAGTGAGCCAATCACACGTCACATTAAATCCAAGAACGCTTGATATCTGGATCGTCAAGTAATAATATCTACAGAAATACTGTAGCTGGAGATCAGATTTAAATCCTAATACAATGAGATATAATACACATCATGCATGCATTATTTTACCCCTCGGACACTTTCACTCTCTCACACTTTTAAATCATTCTTGAACAGTCGTACAGAAGCGTGCATGTTCTCAGGCTGCATCTCATCATCCTGCTCCTCACACGGAACCCGTTCCCTGTCCCGCTTCCTCTCCTCAACGCGCAGAGGTTCCCACTGAAACCCCTTCTCTTGAAAACACAGATTTCACTTTCTGCTGCCACTCAGACTTTGACAGAAAGAAAGTAAAGTTTGAAAGAGGAAAGAAGAAGAAATAACAGATAAAGAATTCATAGGTTACATCTTTTAGCATCGAGCTCATGCGGCCACAAAAGGGTCTAATGCCGACAACTGCCGAGGACTTTGACGACGCTGTGATGACCAATCACTGCTGAACAAAGTGAGGACTTCTGAGGAAGAGGAGAAAGGGAAGGAAGGCGGCTGCTGGAAGCGATTGTGTCGAGGTTTAACTTTGTGTCCACCACATGATTTATTTATCAACACGACGGCCGTTTTCATGGTTAGATTGGGGCGACGGGGGGGCTGCTGGGAAGTTAAAATGAGGAGAGGCAGCTACAAGGAGCATACATGACCTCAGCTTGACGAGAGGGAATCAAAAAGATCACGATAGCTCTTGTGCCCACAACACTGAAAGGGAACAAATGGCTCTTTAATATTTCCATGCATACTAAAAAGGAAAAAAAAAAACATGAGAACGGTGATGAATAAAACAAAAAGAAGCAACAAGAAAGGGCTGCAGTGGCGGCGGCGGCGGCGTCTTTGTGGGGCAGAGAGGAAATATGCGCCGTGTCAAAAGCCGTCGTCTTTTTATCTAATGGGTGCGGCGGCTGTAATGCATCCACGTGGCCCCCGCTTTAATAATTGAACAGACATCGGGGCGGCACCTGCTGGGAGCCCAAATCACCGCCGCAGCTTTGAACAAACCGCTGTGACATTACGGCATCAGGCACGGCAACGCAGGCAGCGCCGAAACACAGACAGACAGAGGGGAAGAGGGAAATAGAGGATGCATTCGAGGCGGCGAACATGGCCCGAGGCTACAGAGTAATGAGCACTTCTCCACGGAGGCTTCACCCGTTCACTATCTGGAAATGTTTCTTGTCTTAATAAATCCTAAATGTGTAATTTACTCGTGAAACAGGAACAACAAAGCAGCTGACATTCCTCTCTCGCCCTCTTTTCCTCTGTAAAACGATAGAAATCACACTGTCCTCAGGTGGAGACGCAGCGCCCTCAGATCTCCCCCTCTCTCACCCCCCCCCCCCCTCCCAGACCCCAAATTGCAAAGTCATTGAAATTCTTGGTCTGCTTTTGCGGGAATTATAAAACCTTCTGAATCAATTACAACATCAATCGGGTTGAAATCTGCAGCCGATGAATATGTATAAAAGTACACACACACACGCGGCTAATTAAACAAGGCCGTCAGGAATCACTTCAGACAGGTCGTGCAAACGCACAGTGAGCATACATTAACCAGCAGGAAGTTCAGGCCAACAGACAGCTGATGCAGGAACTGAATGCTGAGTGAACGTAGATGCTAATTCGGTCTGCTCAAAACAAGGTTTAACATTTCGTTTTTCCTTGTACCACAAAAGATAAAAGTGCAAAATGCCGTTTGACTTCTTATTCTGGAAGTATTTGGAATAAAACGTGTTCATTTCTGCTGCTGCTTTTTTGCTTTTGATCTCTTAAATCGAGATGTCGGCTTCTCGAACATGCACCAACGTCAATCCGTTTGTCTTCTCGTGCTTGTTTGACAAGGTCTTCAGACAACAATGTTCTCGTCAGTACTGAACACAGAAGTCCGTCCTGCGCTCTGTTACCTTCACATCACACACACACACACAGAACTGATGTTCACTGCACAACTTTAGGGTGGATGAAGCGTTTAAACGAACAGCGTCACCAGGTGCAACAGTCTCAAAACTCTCACTTCTTTCTTGTTTTTCTTCTATGAGAAATACGGCTTTACGAACGACAACAGCAGGAATATGAAGCTATAAAAGCTCAGTAACGGGACAGAAACTACTCATCCAGCAGCTTTATCAGTGGATTGCTTTAGATTGAACTTCTTTTATCAGAAGATGTCTCTGTGCACACACACAGTAAGGTAACAATCCTTCATCTCGTTTTACAACTCGACCTAAATAAATAAAGTTGCTGTAGCTCGTTGTCGCCAATGAGGTTGCAGATAACTTGAGTCCAAAGAGTGAAATCTCCACTTGGTGATTTCGACTGATGAAAAGTTGCCTCGTGCAGTTTAATCTTATTCTCCTGCTGGATAAATGCCTCCAACGGCTGAAAACATTCACATTAGATATTAATCATCTCACTTTAATTCCCTGTCTCCGTTTCTCTTGACACAAAGTTACCCGAGCATCTCGACAGAGGAGGACTTTTATGATTTAAATCTGTTGTTTTTTGCGTTCTGCTCCTCGGCCAGTTGTCCCCGGGCCGTTGTTCTGTCTCTGCCCGTGTCTCCCGTCCTGAGATGTGCTGCTTGCTCACAGAGCTGAGGGAAGGAAGGAAAAGGGGGAAGGAGAGCCCAGCCAAGAGGCCCCAGGGCCGCGGCCCTCTCTGGACCCCCCCAACCCCGGGTCACTGAACACCTCGGGTCAGCCGGTCCCGCTCGGCCTCCTTGTGGGGGAATCGCCCGGCTACCGGATTGAGGAGGAGGGAGGAAGGAGAAGGAGGAGGCAGCTCCCCCCGGTGTCTCGTGTAATCAACATTTAGAGAACAGCTGGAAGGAGGAGTGTGTGTGTGTGTGTGTGTGTACATGCGTGTTTTCTCACGTTCGGATACATCTGATCTCTCGTGTGTGTGTGCTCGTGTAAACGGCCTCTGCAGCGTTAGCGAGTGTAGATGTGAGTGTGTGTGGTCGGGGTGTATTCCCTGCTGGCCCTCAGCGCTCAGAGAGGGTTCAGTGTCGGGGTCTCTGCCTGCAAATAAAACTCCTCCTCTGGGTGCCAACATGCCCGACTTTGGGCTGAACTGAACTGCGAGGAATTTCGCATTTGCAAGAGAAGAAACGTTCAAGACGGATGTTGATATTTACAGTTTCAAAGTATCAAAGAATAAGTGGAAATCACAGCCTGTCATTACGTTTACGTTGTATTTTAAATCAGCACCATTTGTATGAGCTCCTTTTAAAAGGAGCATACCAGGATTTTTTGCAACTTTTGGGCCCTTAGTCGCAGCTTTCACGGCTCATTCTCATAAAACCCAACAAGCATCCATTTAAAGATCCTCAGAACAAATGCAGCCGACCCGAAGCACGAGAGAACGCCAACAGCAGCACGACGCTCCACCATCCATCGAGCAGAGGAACAATACACGTCATTTATCCTCAACTTGAGATGCACCAGCTGAACTAAGACACACAGACCTGCACCCTACCAAACCTTTGTAGAATGAAAGAAACACATTGTGATCAGTTAGCACAAAGGGTTAAAATAAAGAACGACTGGGAGCACCTGACGGCAGAGAGCTCTTATTTTGGTTCCTTCCCTGAAATGCATTGTTTGCTTTGGATATAACAATACTGTATTCGCCTCGGGTGCAGTGCTAATGCAACAGATAGCTCTGTGTCGCACAACATCTGAATGGACCATCTGACTAATTACAGCGGCGTACGATCAAACCGGGCTCCAGAGAACCTGTGAACACCCTGAACGTGGCCTTCCGGTCAGGAAGAGGAAGCCGCCTCATTGTTGCTGCCAGAAATGATGATTTCAATAATTTTCTATAATTTCCAGCATCTAAACAGAGCGAACCAAGTCAGGAAACAAAGCTGGGGCCCGCCAAGCTCCGCCTCCCCCAGGAAAACACACACACACACACACACACACGCACACACAGAGAGGCCTATGAGAGCGGCTGCCATCTAAAAACAGCTTCTGCAGCTGGCGGCCGCATTTCAGCGCTCGCACCCGCAGTCGCAGTTTACTCCCGCTAAATGTATGGAATCAGGCTCTCACTAAAAACTACAATTACAGGTGATATACAGATTGAAATCATAGGGGCCGCTTTTTTGTTGAGGAAAATTGTCCTAATGAGCGGTTTGGCGATTGGTGGGGTGGAGGGGTGGAGGGGAGGGAAGGGTTGGTGCTGGTGCTGGAGGAGACTGTGAAAGTCTTTTCTCTTCAAGTGTGTGTGTGTGTGTGTGTGTGTGTGTGTGCTGGGGAGGTGTTGGGGGGGCACAAACAGCTGCACCTGCTGCTGCGGCGCGCACTGCCACAGTTAATGATATCGGATGATATCATTAGGCAAAGTGCTCATAAACAGATGTTGGAGGCGCTGCCTAAACAGTGTCAGCTGAGCCGGTTTGCATTTCTGCGAACATATTATTTATATAGGGCATTTAAGTTTGTTATGTTAATAACCCCTCTGTTAGCATGCAGGATGTGGCACAGGGAGGATTAAACTGCACCTCCGAGGCTGATCAGAGGTGTGAAGAGCTGACAGGAGATCAGTCTAGACGAGACCAGCACAGCTGGGCCTAATCCAGATCCACCTGAGTCCTCATCTAGGCCACAACATGATCCCGATTTCAAATCTAGACCTCAGAGATGATTCGGTTTAATAAACGTCGCTTCAACATGGACATGATCTGCAGGTTTCTTTCTAAGTTAAAGGTGCAGAGGATTATGGGTTCAATTTAGGATTTTCAAACTAAAATAGGATGTGATGTTATAAACTGTGAGCCATCTTTAAACCACGAACTTTGATCACGGATTGCATCAAGTGAAGGAAACATCCAATAAAACATCACGTACCGAAGCAGCAGCTTGGGGAGCGTCACCGTCGCAGGGAGGCTGGATTTCTGGTTCCTCTCCTCACCCGTCTGTCTCTCCGGCTTCACCCTCTACTGACAGAAACCAAAGTGTGTGTTCAGGTGAGGTAACAGGTGCAGCTTGTTTACCTCTGATCCTCAGTCTGCTGTCAGGTTGCAGGGTTCTAGTTAGAGGAGTGTTTGTGCAGGTGGAAGGTGTTTCTTCTTTGTGTTTGTGGTTCACTCAAACAGGAAGTGAACCACAAACAGCAGCAGTGGAAAAAGGTCCATCTGAGCTAATCTACTGCAATGACCGACAGGAGTGCTTCACCACTTATTCTGCTCTTCTTCAACTGCAACAACATTGAGGTGCACTACTGCCCCCTTCTGCCTCGGAGGGTTGAACCATCAATCCTCTCTGGCCAAATAAAACCGGCTGCATGAACCACCTCACAGCCCTGAATGCCAGACTTCCCACGTTCTTTACCTCAACAGTTTCTAAAATGGCTTAAAGTAAAACTTATCATTTATTATGAGGGATCTACAGGAAGTGTTGTGTTTGGAAAGTCAGTGGAAAATGTGCATTTTTCTTTAGTGCATCTGGTTCTGATTCAACGTTCACATTTAAAGTATTTACTGCATTTTAGAAATACGACATTGTGTGCAGAGTATTTCATCGGGCTCCGGTTGCACTTTGTGCTGGTGTTTCTGCTCTCTTGCAGCTCCAGGACAAATCTAAGTTTACATGACAGGAGTCTAGTTTGGTGCAGCAATAACATAAAAACATATTAGAAGTAATTGAAGCAGAAAACAGGAGTAAAAAAACTCCAGCGGGCTCAGAGGAGGAGAGCATCAAGCCTCACTTTTAAACAGCACTCATACACGTGTTAACAGATTTATGGAAAAGGTTAACGTCCTTGTGTTATTCTGCTCAGGCGCTGCCATTTCTCCCCCCTCCTCCTCCCCTCCTCCCCACCTCCCTGGCTGAAAAAAGAGGGGGAACAGGCGCCCATTTCCCTGCCACCATTATGCTCATTTGTCCTGTCAAGAGAATGACAGGCCGGTTGACTCTTCCCCAGATACGACCATTAGGTAACGCTCTGTCATCTGACAGCGAGGCATTCTGCCGCTCCCTAAAAACCCCCTAATTATTTCCTTCGCCAGAGACAGGCGGCGGCGGGTAGGTAATTTTTAACCTTTCACGTGCACCTGGGGAACCCTCCTCCGGGGAGCCAAGGTGCCTGTGTGGCATTCAGTCATCAAAACATGACCTTTTATGGCCGTTCGGAGAGCAGTTGGCACCGGGTGCCACGCGCCGGCTAATGCTAATGTTGATGACTAATTTATGCATCAGCCGACCGCATCTGCAGCAAGTTTAGGGTAGCAACAATGTGTGATGGAGCGGTGAGAGGGGGAGGGGGGCATCACCGCAGAGCAGGCAGAGGTGAAAGGCATTTTGGGGGAAGGGGTGGGGCATTTGAGACACCCGGTAGCCTGGCACGACGGGGAATTGAGGGGGCTAATTATGTTGCAGGGAATACATTCGGCGTGACCACTGAGCCTTTTTAGAATTTGTCGAGCGCAATCTGACTAACGTGGCTGACCTTTACTTTTTTTCTTTGCCCAAATTGCGGGAGACCAGAGAGCATGCATGATGTGTGCATACTCTATGACCTCATTGGCTGAATGCTGCGCAGCACCTTGTCTCCACAAGTCAAAAAAACATGCTCATCACGTGTGCATTTTAAAGATAAAGTAGATCCATCACTACATGGACAGGAGGTCCACACCAGAGGAGGCCGGAGGTTGCTCCTCTATTTCTGAGAGGCAGGAGATCAAAATATCGAAAGAGTGAGTGTTAAATAAACACTGTTGTGTTATTGGACAAAACATGTAAAATGATGACGTCCTGCCAAACCAATCAACAACCAGAACACAATATTGACACCATGTTGGTTGATTCCCAAATGTATAAGGTTTATATCCAGAGTCTGCAGTGATAATTAAAAATATATATATTGTGAGCTTGTTTTAATGCTTAATTTTTAGCTTGAAGATAAAAAAAGTAGGGATATGTAGCCAACTGGCCGCCACTGGTTTACACTCAACCATCACTACTTGCTGGCTGAGGCGTTTTTAGCCAGAATGACTTGTTAAATAAGGATGACGAGCATCGCCTTTCCTAAAAAAAAAATGCTTATTTGCTTTCTTTCCGAGAGCTCTGTTAGCTTAGCTTAGCATAAAGCATGGAAACGAGGGGAAACAGCTAGCCTAGCTCGTGTACAAGGGTTACAAAAACCTTCTCAAATGTGATATAAACAGTTCTTATTGTAACAAGCAGGGATTCTTATATAATCTGTTTTTGGATTAAAATAAACATTTCAGCAGAGAATATGTTGGGTGAGAAGCAGCACTGTCAGCCTGTCTGAGCGATGAGGAGGAGGTGACAGAGACATTTATGTCGGAGCATAAAATAAAAAAAAAGGCACGGCCTCGGGCTTTACAGTCAGCTGACAAAACACGCTGCATGTTTATAATCTTCCCCAAATTCCTGCAGGTCCATAAATTGTTATTATGGTGAAGTGTTTCATCAAGCAGACAAATGGAGGTGCCGGGGAGACGATGAGACGCATTTCATGCAGCAGGAGGAAAACCGGGAGACGAGAGAATGAAGCTAATCGGATCAAAAGTAAGTGATGGTGCTATTCTGCTTGAAAAACATAATTTGTATGAATCAGGCCATGTGTGCATTTGCAAACATGTCAGGCCTCCTCTGCTCTCTGCTTTTGTATATTCACTGTCAGCCAGAGAAAGATGCTGATGAACTCTTTGTTTAGACAAATCAGGACATTACATCGCCTTATTTTTGCCTGGAAAGCATGATTCTCTCTCTCTCTCTCTCTCTCTCTCTCTCTCTCTCTCTCTCTCTCTCTCTCTCTCTCTCTCTCTCTCTCTCTCTCTCTCTCTCTCTCTCTCTCTCTCTCTCTCTCTCTCTCTCTCTCTCTCTCTCTCTCTCTCTCTCTCTCTCTCTCTCTCTCTCTCTCTCTCTCTCTCGTTGTGGAGAAAAGGTCACGGCAAAGTGTTTCCCTCGGAGCAACGTAGCGCAATAAAACACAAGTAAACACAAAGCAAGACGGATTCAAGCCGCCGTACATCCGCGCAGCCATTAGTGATTTATACTGTTCCTGTAATCCTCTGCTCAGGCCGCCCGGCTGCCATTAAGCTTCCAAATTACATGTTCTATCAAGAGCAGCCGCTCTCACCTGAGTATTGGATTACTGAAATAAAATATGAATAATTAATACTGAGAAATAGGTTCCTGGCAACAGGAATGGCTGCAATTAAATAATGAGCATTATGTTTCTTGTGTTTTTTTTCCTCCTTTCCTTTTTCTCCTCCTCCTCCTCCTCCTCCGGTGTCGTTTGATCTTCTCGGATATCTCTACCAGGGGAGTCGGTGCATCCTCTTCTTCTTCGTTGGTCCTTCTCCTTGGCTGGGGTCGACTCCCCTGGCCACTGGGGCGAGAGACCTGCCTTCCGCCTGTGTTCTCTATTCTTCCTCCTCCTCTTCATCTTGTTTTTTTCTTTAATAAGCTGCCGTTAAATAAATTAGAAAATACCCACCCAGGGGTGATCAGGCGGCCACAAACCCTTGTCATCTGTCTCCCGGCGCTGCCAGGCAAAAGAGAGCAAGGGAGGGAAGGAGAAGAAGAGAGGAGGACAGCCAGGATTTCTTCTTCTTCATCTTTTTTTTCCCTTCCCTGGCTTGGTATTCTGTCAGAGGTGAGAGGGAGAAAGAGCTAGAAGAACAGGCTCCATTTCTCCCTGCCAGACAACCCAAGGCCATCCGCCATTTGCTAAAAAAAAAAAAAGATTCCATACATCCATATTTATTTAATGCGGCGAGGGAATACATAAGGAGGAGAGGAAGGAAGGGAAGGAGACACACAGAACGAGAGGAGGGAGGAAAAAAAAACTTTGCTACATATGGAGTGCTTCTTACAACTAATCAGCAGACTGTTGGTGATTGGGGCCGCGGGCGCCAGGTTGGCTCAAACCAGAGTTAGCACAGTGCCCAGGTCTTTGCTGCAGGCTGCACAGGTTGGCCTCAACTCTGCTGGGGAGCAGATGGCGAGCCAAAGCTTGTAGTCACACTTACCTTCCCCACTAAATCCCTAATCCCTCCGTGGACGCTCCTCCAAGGCAGGTTTTTGGAGGCAGAAATAGGGGTTACAATCTGGACCGGCACGGCGGCTGCCAAAACACTCACAACACAGAAATGCAAATTAACTTATTTGTGTTGTCCGCCGGCCAAGGCGCCGCTTCTTTTGCGGGTAATTAAGATACCTTGAAAAATATTTGTAAAAGATCAATAATTGTCAAACGGACAAATAACAATGCAGAGAAAGAGCGAGTGGGAGAATGAGCGAGGGCGATTGTTATTTTGGTATTTAACAGCCACGCCTCGTCACTCCCGCTTTTAAATACGAAGAAATAGTCCCTCAGGTGTTGGCGTCGTCGGCCTTCTGAGGCGTTTGATTACGTCTGGTAACAACCAACCAAACAACCAACTGGATGTCGAACGCATACAGTAGTTCTGCTGAATGTTCCTTTAAAGCTGGTAGCTTGAAGCCACACACAAAAAAACAGAAGAAGAAGAAGGAAAAAGCAAGCGCCCCCTGAATCAGTAACTGTTAGAGGAGGCGTAGGAGCCTCGGTGACACCTTTCAGCTGTGCTAGTTGGCTGCTGCTTAAGCTACGCGCTAACACACACACACACACACACACACTCTGTTATTAGCCTGGTGTCAGCAGCACTAAATGGGCTGCAGATGTTAATGCACTGTTTTAGATACAGTGGCAGGAAAAAGAGGCAGAGACGGACCCATTCAGACGCAGAATAACTAAATACAGAGAGAGAAACGCATTCATTAGCGGAGAACACGCGGCGGATAATAATTCAGAGGTGATGCATTATCAACAGTGCTGTTTAAACACTGTGGCATGTTTAAAATCTTGTGCAGCTTTTACTTCTGTCTCACAGATCTGTGTGTTCAAACATGTAGAGTCAGACGAGGCTTTCTGTCAGGACGTTTGTATCTCAAAGTGGTGACCTTCATTCATATTAAATAAATAAAATATGTAGTTTTCCATTGCGTCTGTTGCTCGTGTGTCACAGGTGTCCTATGCCTGAATTAAACAGGAAGTTGAGAGTTTTATTGATGTTTATAGTAGAATTATGACAGTTTATTCTGCAGAAAAGCATCTTTTATATACATTTAATGCTGAGACTTGAGTTGAGTAATTACTAGATATTTGAATGCAGTTTTGGGGTATTTCGCTTTAACCATTTATCAATATTGTGTCTTTTATTTTGAGTTAATTATTAAATAATCATCTGATTTCCCTTTAAAATAACAGTCTTAACTTGATGACGGTTTTAAAATATCCTGCTATATCGAGTGTTTCTATCTTGCTTTTTGCAAAAGTTAAACAAAATAATAAAATACAATAAATTATCATTATTATTTTTGGCACACGTGGATATCCTCCCAACCCACAGGAGCAATTTCATTCATCATGTTTCATTAACTTATACGTGATTAATAACTTCCCTTGTTTTCTTTCTGGCTGTTAGCTTCTTGCTAACTACATTCACAGGCTAGCACGGGACAAAAAACCAATACACTTGCACACATGACCAACACGAGGAGAGAGCCCTTTGTTCACATTTGAACTGTGATTGTATTTTTTCTAAATGTAGGATGCACAAGTCAGAATCTATTACTGACAGTGGAGTGTGCTGCTGTCGCTGTACAGTAAGTCTGAGAGGCCTCTGGGACCAGCCAGGCGAATCAAACGACCCCCCCAGTATCCGACCAGATGTCCTTACTGGGACGGGTTCAGATGGTCCCAGCGAGCAGCGAGGGAAAGGTCAGAGTCACACAGTGGGTTAAACTGGACCCATCATGACACTGGCTCCGGCTGCAGCGCTGGGCAGCACCGCCCCGCTCGTCGGCAGGGATTATTTCAATTAAGGCTCACGCTGGCTGAACGCGGGATTACAACAGGGTTTAAAGAGGCAGGACACATCTGAACACAGACCGTCAGCTCCCACAGATTATGTGTGGCTGACACGAGACACACAGGGAGTCATAATTAGTATTCACACTACAGCACTATACAAATGTATATTTAGAAATATATTTTTAAGTGTTTTTTTTGACTATTTTTACTTTTAATCAGTCCATTTTATTAATGTAATTGTATTTATTCCTTTACGTTTGTTATAAGGCCAATTAGCACCCCAGTGTATTTTTTATTATAATGTTTATACATTTAATTTTAAGTATTATCTCAGTATGTTTCGTATTATGCTAACATTTATTTTGTGGGTCTGAAAATAAAGTTGCAATATATAGAGTGCAATGATCCGTCTCTTTTTCTAAATATTGCCTCATTATTCTTGCAACCGCACAGAAAACGAGTCTTTTGGAAACAAATTTGGCCCTTAACCTTTTTCTTCAAACAGTTGAATTAATCCTTTAACACCCAGCGTTCCCTTTATATCTCAAGAAGAGGAATATTTATGTCAGCACTCCCACTCACTCCTACACTATTTGAACAACACATTCCTGCAGCATTTCACACCTTGCATGCTTCGTCTAAAGTAGCAGAGTGACCTCTCTGCAGGTTGAGCAAACAGGACGTTTATCTGTTGATCATTTAGCTGAATGCTACGTGCAGCCTCCTGTTTGTTTGTTATATATGAAGAAGTAACACAACTGTCCATTAGAGTTGATCCGGATCCAGTTTGATCCAGTTCCACTCTGACTGACGGTATCGTATTCTTTGGGTTTGATCAAACGTATGCACATCATGAATATAAATGGAAATAAAAACTTAAACTGCAGATTTTTCTCACGCTGCTACTACATGAAGTTGGCCCTGACCTCTGACCTCTCTGTGGACACAGAAGAGAAAGTACCCCGACAGGGATCAGTGACGTCATAACTCTGATCACAGCGATAACTTGTTGAAATCTCTGAAATGAGGGGGGGGGGGGGTAATTAGCTCCCCATCTCTTCTTCTTTGCTATCCATAGATGTGCTGCTGCTATTATTGGCAGACATGAAACAGGGGAAGGTGAAAGCTGGTTTCACATATTGAGTGAGGAGCATCATGAGGATCATGAAAGGTAAAACCAGCCAATGAGAGACTATTAGCCTCTGCCCCCTGTGCTGTATGCATGGCGTGATTTAAACAGGAATAGCATTACCGCCCCCGACCGCCCTTTAGCATTCACCACGACGGCCGGCGACTGCGTCTGGCATTTCACCTGCGCACGGAACGGATTGATTGAGACGCGTCGGCGGAGACACGGCGAAGGCTCGCCTAATTGGCCCCGGAGTCGGCCCTAATTCCCGATTCTCAGGGACGCCCACATTTCAAAGCGGCGCCCGGATCAATTAATGGACCGGTAATGCGTCTCATTTTCATACCAGGCGAGAGTCTTCGGTTTGGGAAAAATCAGATATCGGCTACCTTTGAGCGGGGCGAGAATCACACGGAGTTATGAGAAGGGGAACTCGATATGATGCTCAGCTGCTTTTTGTCTGGCTCTTATTTCTACTTCACATTTTTTAACACTCAATGTCTGAGATCTTTCACCAGGAGGGATTCAGACCGTGTCTTTATGTGTGACACCGTGTCTCTTCTTCCTCCGTAGAGCTCCATAAAACACATCACTGTTGTTCCTTCATCACTATGAACACACACGGTACTTTATTACTCATTCCCACATACACCGTCCTGCTGCCACAAATACCAGCGCACCAAATGTGCATTGATTGATTACTGAACAGGCCAACTGGGCACAGAAGCCCGACGTGTCAGAGCCCCCCCCCCCTACAAAATGTCACTCAAAGACACACGTACCAACCAGGAAGAAGCTCAAAATGACCACAAAGACACGAAAATGATGCAAAACATCTGCAAAGAGATTCACGACTATGAAAAGGAGCAAAACAAACAGACACAAAACAACAACTGAGACCAAAAGCAACTAGAAAGACACTTTATTTTGACTCGCACACCGTCCTGCTGCCAAAAATACTCACTAGAGCACCCAATGCAGATTAATCCGCCACTGAAAATAGTCCTCAACAAACGCACTACTTCCTCTTGATTAAGTAACATATGATAAATAATAAATATGATGTGCTCAGCTGTTTTAGGATCAATAATCACAATCTAATGAAGACACTAGCTAGCATGTGGAAGCTAGCTTCAGCCTGCATTGTGTGAAATATTTTGTAAATCATTTCAAGCTTTTAAAATTATTAAATTCTTAAGCACAAACAAATGAATCATACCAAAAAATGTATTTTTCATGACCAAACGAATCATATTTTTGTCTAATTGAGCAGTAGAACTTATCCAATGCGGCTCCGCGATGCAGCCTGACACGGTTGATTTGTAATAAGATCCTAAGAATGAAAAGTGAAACAGCGAGCAGCGTTTCTCTGCTCGGGCCCTGACAGCCGTAACCACACAGCACTCTAAGGTAGAGCAAGGTACAGCCTGCTGTTTGAAATATGAATGAGCGGCCGGTCTATACATCATGTTAGCTGACATGTTGTATTAAAATTTATGAACAACTTCATCAAAAAGCACTTTCTGCCAGACAGATTCGCCCTGACATCACAGCTACATGGCTGGTTGGAGCCTCAGATGAATGTGTGTGTGTGTGTGTGAAATGATGTGTACTGTACAACAGTGTGTAACGTGTGCACTGTGTGTATGTGTGTGTGTGTGTGTTTGGTTTCTAAAGAGTTTTGGTGAACTATAACAGCACAATAAAGGAAATAAATGGCAAAATAAAACAAACAGTGATGTTAATAATTAACAGAAATGATGTTTAAGTGCATCAGGTTGGATTAGAATGTGCTATGAATGTTTTTTAAATCAACATTAAGATTCTAGATTAGTTGCTAATTATTGGTGCTTATCTCTCTATGGAGGTAATCGGTGGTTAGATGAATTAAAAATGTGAAAAGTGAGGCTCATGTCCACTGTGTGCTTCGCCTGTGATGCTAAAAAAGAAACGGAGCTAAAAACTGCTCGATTAACTTGTGAAAGTGAACAAAAGTGAACAGGAAAGCAGTGAGCGGACCCTCTCCGGTCTCCGGGTTATGAAATAATACCTGTCATCTGCCGACTGCTGAACCCTGAAAAGGGGGCAGGTTTTCCAGGTCAGCCCGCCATCTGTCAGCGCAGCCTTCTCCTGTTCCCGCACATTAGCACCTGATTGGCTGGAACCGGCCTAGGGTGGGCGGGGCCACTCGCAGCACCTCCCAGCCCCCCAACCCACCGGGACCCAGCGGAGGCGGTCACATGCGGACATGCACACAGACAGACGTACTGCACACACACGAGCACGGACGCACAAATACACACAAGTGAATGAAAACGTTTCTGTATGTTTGCATGTAGAAAACAAAGTGTTGCACATGACAATGTATGAACATGTTTTAGTAAATAAACTAACTTTTTATAACTACGCTCACACGTCCATAAAGTCAACCATCAGACACCTGACTAATGAGCTGTATGCCTCACTGTGTGGAAGTGACTCAGATTATTCTCTTATATTTCATATTAAATCGTGCACCAGTAACGTATATAAACACAGTCTGTATCGGCCCGATATCGGTTCATCACTAACAGATACATTTGTAACGATGTGATGAAATGCGAGTCAAAGAGACTTGGTGCCAATGCTAATGCTAGCGCCTACTTAGCAGCAAGGTTTGAGGTGCTACGTGCATATTTGATCATGCGATGTGCGCGTCGTCATCAGCGCTGCTCTGTGTGTTGTGGATGCAGGTCACACACATGCTCGCTGAGGGCAGAAAGAGACTGCTGACAGCTGGCACATTCATTCCGTTTCTAAATTTCATGACAAATGTGTTTTGAATCTTGTTTATCTCTGATTCTTATTTGTTTCTCGATATGCGTCCGTTAATCTTTTCACCCCGAGTGTGAACAGTAAATATATGAGCGCTGATCAGCAGCGATGGAGGTAGAATGATGGATAACTGTGCTGATTATTATTTTGTAATGCATGAAAAACGGAGGCTCCATCCATCCTCTTCTCCTTCCCTCTCTCCCTCCCTTCCTCCCTCGCTAGTTCAGCTGTCTGGTCAATGGGACCGGGGCAAGGAGCCAAGCATGTACAGCCAAGCCTCCCCCTCCCTCCCCCCTTTCCTCTCCCATCCAGACGGCCTCCTGTTCAGCTGCGCCGCTCGCCGCAGGTTCCAGCCAGGTCAGATGTTCGACACGAGCGACAACATGTTCGCCCCTCACCGCTGTTCACCACGCCTGGCCGTCAGGTCCAGCTCGCATAGTTCTCAGCAGACACTGAGCTCACGCCGACTTCACTGATAACTTCGCCTTTCTGGAGAAGCCTCGCAAACAGCGTTTACGACAGAAAACGAATGAAGTCGCGCTAATTAAACAACTCGTTGCAGGCTCCTTCCAATACACATAACCTGCTCTGTAAAGATTTACAACATTTCTCATCAGTCATTTTAACTGACATGCACAGATGAAGATGATGAGATGCAGTTAAAAGCTCGAGAGAAAGCTAATAAGTAGACCGTCAGTTAAAATTCAAGTCAAATAACTGCACATATTTTACTGTATATTCAGTTTTTTGTTGACCTCATATTGAACATTTTTCCTTTTGTTATCTTTAATGCAGATTTGTTTTTCGTTGTCTCCTTATTTCAAACGACACAGTACATTAAAATCCTCACTTCTTTGTGAGTAGGTGCTCTCAGGTTCCTCAGACAAACACTAATCTCAAAGTTCAACTGAGAACTTGAACTTCCTCTGTGACTTGTAATGATGCCTCACACTGTATATGACGCTACGCAAACATGCAGCTCATAGAGAGAAAATGTCAAACATGTAGGAAGTCGCTCCAGAAGGTCACTCTCTCACACACACACACACACACTGCAGCGGTGGCCTGTGTGCCCACGTCAAAGGTGCAGGGCTGCCACGCTAGCCGCCCAGGTGCAGAGCAGATAGGGTTGCAGCGCGTAAACGGCTAATTCCGGCACGGCTGTGGGAACGCCAGCTGCCCCCGTATTTCTCAAAATCTGAAATTGTTTTGGATTTGCGCGCCAACAGAAGGACTCGACATGCAAGAGTGAAAGCAGCTCGTTTCCTGTGTCTTCCCACGTCAATAAAATAACTGCTCGGTACCGTGGCAAAACCTAACTTCTGTTCTCCAGCCTCCCCGCTTCACCCCCCGCCGTCTCCCCCTCCTCCCCTCCTCTGTGTTTGATAGATGATACCGAATGTGTTTGAGCTTTATCAAAGCGGGAGGACTCGAGCAGAAAATATGCATATGTTTGACCATTAAAGCCTCCCACAATATTGACTGTACTTTTCCAGGAAAGTCAAACGTTTTTGCTGCATTTCTGCTGAATGTATGCAACCTTTAAACCTCCTGCACACTCCTTTCTGCAAATGAGAGCACTCGCAGTTTGAGTCATAACGAGCTGCACTTTTCACACAGTCCACGCGACCTCTAAACCTCTCCAAGCTTGCCTTTTGTTCGGCTGCTGCACACTAACTTTTAGAGCTCATTTCAAAAACAGGATGGTGTTTTTGGAAAACCGAAAGTTTATTAGGTTCAGCACATACAATGGATCGGGGTCAAAGTGCTCTTCTGTTAATTAAAGAAAGTTTTATTTAATGTGGAAAAAAAAACCTGCTACAGTACAGGTCCAAATGAGACAATTATTTAAGTATTTATTTTTAATATTAGTTGTTTATTTTTATAATAAATTATTCTTTTGTTTGTCAATATTTTATTTGTAATTTAAATTTTTAATATATTTTCCATATAATATCTACAACTATGCATCTTATATTTTGTCAGTGTCTTACTTGCCATATATTCATATTTATACTGTAACCTGATATTTACATGTTCAATGTAAGAGTAATAGTTTTATATTTTATAACCTGTGTTGTTGTTTGAGTCCCTGAAGATCACACGGGAACTTGTTGAAACGCAGCGAACTCGGCAGCACAGCAGATGCGTCAACATTCAACACTGTCGACGACACCGCGCGGCAGCAGAAACACAAACCGACTGTTGACGTCGTCGCCGCGGCAGCTTGTGAGTTTTTTGGCGGGCAGATGTTCTCCGTCAGGCGCCGGTCGACCTGCGAGACGAGGAGAAACAGTTTGGATGCCGTCTGACCCGCAGAGGGAGAAAGGCTGCGAAGAGGACGGCTCGTCCCGGTGGCCTTCGGGAAGATTTGGGTTGCAGACGGATGGATGTGGACTGAGATCAGCAGAATGGCATCTGCTTTACACACCCACACACACACACACACACACACACACACACACGGCTGAGATATTAGTATTCAGAGCAGAGCTGCAACTGAGCAGCTTCTCTGTGCATTTGTTCATTTTTTTAAGCAGCAAGGGAGCAAACTCAGTTAACTTCACTCTTTAAGTTCCTCTTAACCTCTTTGACTCCGTCGGTATAATCTCATGCTGTCTGCTCAAACTTACATCTTTATTTGATGCTAAAGTTTCCAAAAGAAAACAACTAAATACACACGGCTGAATCTTATAGAAAAGTCTAGAACGAGGTCTCGATTCATCTTAATGTTACATCTGAAACAACGATGCAGCTGTTAAACATCTGTACTGACCTGCATACACTTCAGCATCCTCTAGTTTTCATGCAGGATACAGTAGTTTGCATATAAATACAAGTAGAATAAAATGAATTAATGTGAGTTACTAATGAGCAAAGACAACATATGAATACATAAGACTTCAATCATTATACTGGCTCCTCATTCATTACATTTAATTCTATTGATTGTTGAATCCCTGCAGGGTCTGGCTCCGCTTTACATTTAAACCTTTCACATCAGCTCTTACTATTGTAGCTCCACCTGTACGGACGGCATTCATGGCATAACTTTTCTCTTTTCTTTCATATTTAGTTTTATCTCTCCGTGTTTGATTTTCTACTTTTATTTAGTTGTATGCTTCGCTATCTGTGCACCGACATAATACGGTGCTGTAGTTCGTGAAGCACCTTGTAACAAAAGGCTCTATAAAATATAAAGTTCATCATAATTATATTTGTCACAAATTGAAATCCATTACATGCATCTGTGTTAAAATGTTATATGTGAGAAGTCTGAAGCGGATTAAAGCATACATGTTCAGGGGCTCTCTCTGTTCTTTTGTTTCATTTGTCACATCTGAAAAAACGACCCGATGACGTCATCGGGGTCATCTCAGTGTGGGCTTGAAACCACACACTCGTCACATGAAAAGACGCTGCCGACTTGCATTGTGGGAAATGTAGGATCCGGTGTTTTAGAGGCTGACCCACACTACGGACAAAGATGAATTTGGACCATTTAGTAACAATACGTGGTAATTATATTCAGGGCGACTGCATGTTGTTAATGGCGGCATCATCACATCAAATATAAATATTCGACACCTTCTGTGCAATATTTCATTCAATTAATTTCAAACTGACATATCTGGTATTTTTGGAAACTTTGTGTTGTTTGCGCGATATTCATTTCTTCAGATGGAACGACGTTAAAGACGTTAAGAACACAAACTACAGAGTGAAGTTCAGGCCACTAGATAACCGTACACTTCTCCTTAAACATGCAACGTGTGGAACAGTAACGACGGGACTAAAAGTATCACTTTTACATGACTTAGTATAAACTTTATATACAGTAAACGCATCACGTTTCCACAAATGTCCCATAACTCTTGTGATTAGCAGCAGACGGTTGAAGGTGATGGCGGGCCCCTTTAAGGGACCTCAGGTAACTCCAGTCACAGCTCCTAACACCTGGCTCTTCTGTATCTTAGAAGATGTGAAGAAAAGGAACTTCAGGTGATAATTGAACTCCGTTTTCTTTTCCCACCAATTAGAGAAGTCTGTGGAGGCAGAGCACCACATTGCACTCTTGGACCTCCGTCAACGGGGCGATGAGGCGACTCTCAGCTCGTGTGAAACGGTGCTGGCAGTCTCCGCCGCTCACATTCATTCCCCATATAACCAGCACCCCCACCCCCCCCTTTTTTTGCGGTTTCCTCCCCCGGCGATGCAGACAGCACAATAGTCTCACTGAGCGGTGACGATTAACACATAAAAGCGACACGGGGAATCTCGCTGCTAGATACTAGCGCACATGAGAGGGCAAAGCATTCATAGCATGCCAAGAGCTTCAGTGGGAGCCCCTTCTATCTGATTGGTGATCTTTTGTTTTGGCGTCGCCCTCGATTCGGGGGAACGTGCCCAATCAGATTACGGAGAGGGAGGCAGAGCGAGACAATCGCTGTTTTCTATTTGCTGCGGCGATCCTCCGAGCGGCTTCACTTCAGGCAGCCAGAGAAAAGTCAAGTCAAAGCGTCTCCATCTTCAACTCTCACCCCCCCCCCCCCGCTCTTCCCTTGGGCAGATTGGGTTTGCACAGTAGTGCTCAGACACTAAAGCTTGGATTAAGTTCAAACTTGAGCACAATCAGATATTCTTGTGAGCCCCGGGTTTTAATCTGAAACTTCAACCACTGTCACAAGTGACAGGTAATCTCAGGGAACTATTTAGAACACATACACGGAGACAAATGAAGGATCATTGCTTCAGTTAAGTCGCATCCTAAACGATTATTAAGATTTGAGCCTTTTTTTAAAAGATGTTTGCATCCTAACATGTTACTTCAACTGTAGAAGTCCTCCACATGAGCTGTTCTATGTCTTGGACTGTTGTGTCATATGTTGTTGTTTTTAGTAAACTAGCCTGTTTTTTTTGTCATTTTAGCAGCAAAATGCTGCACATGAAGTCTTCTGAGATGTGACACCAGAACTACACACACCTGCGCTTCCTTCTGACACTACGGGAACCTGCAACGACCAAAAAGGAGTATATTCCTTTAGAAAAGAGAAACAACAATATCTTAAGTTCTGATTCAAGACAAAAGCTAAATATTTACACTGATGCATTTCTGCATTTTGGAATAATAAGTATTGTGACAATGTGACAATTTTTGATTAGTTTTGGCCTCCAGACATGCAAACGGTCTCTATACTGCAGGACAGCAAGGTGAGGACGGCTGCACTGATTTTAAAGATAATAACAATCTGCAGATTTTTGAAATGACTGTTTTTTGTTTAAAGAAAAGTTATATTTCATGCCGTCAATTGCTTCTTTGAAGACGTCATTTCACTTTTGTTTGCTGGCAGAATAAATGAGAAGCTTTGATGCGCCCGTGTTGTCGTCTCTGTTCGTGGCACCGTTCCATTCCGGCTCGCTCTCCGTCTGTTCTGGTCCCAGCTTCACTTCTGCTGTAAACCGGACTTCAGGTAAGAAGCTAAACGTGTCGTGTTCTTCTTTAACAATATCACTGGGATGAAATGATGATATTTGACGTGTTTCTCAGGTATATTTGGTATTTCTAAAAATATAATACAGAATAATTAGAGACTTTATTGTACACATTTAAACTGTAGTTTATACGTAATGAACTGTGTATTGTGATTATGTGTGTAACGGTCATTACTACATCATTAATAATATTATATGATAATGATCCGTTAACTATAATGTGTTGATCTGTGGTTTAAATAGATTGATTATAAAGATGTCAATAAATAAAACTCACAGAATGTTTGTATGCTTGATAAATTACAGGAAACTTATGTTATAAATATGTATGTTGCATGATTCAGATATTATTGTTCTGCACCGTGAATACTGTGTTTCCTGTATGTACGATGTGCAGAATCATGCACAAAAGCTGAGACTTTAAATGATAAAATATTTAAATAAAACTGAAATATCTTCTCTGATGAAACAGTGACTGGTTGTTATTTGATGCGTCAGCACAAAGATGCATTTTGAATGTTCATGCTTAAACCCTGTTATTGTGGACTGTTGAGTGACTCACAGTTAGCTTCGGATGAGTCCGTCACTTAGCTGATATTGGGACAATCTAAAATAGGTCACATGATGGATTTGATGGTTTGAATAATAACGTAAGAGCGCTGCAAAATACTGATCGTCAGCATCTTCAATCCTAAAACGGGACTGATGGAGAAGCTATCGACCCTGAAGCGAGCGGCATTCATTCATCACTTGAACTCAAATCAGACCCACAGGTGCCTCCAACTGGTGCCGGGTCAAAACACTGAATATTAATACAACGGAATTATTTGACCGAATGTGGCGATATTTAAAAACAAAACTGTAATTCAGCATTCAAGAGAAATATTTCAGCTGCATCGCGTTACACAAAAGCTCCAGATGATGTTATTTAATATGATGAAGAGAATGATGAAGATGAAATAACTTCTCTCATTTGAAAGCATCAGAAAACTCCAGAGATGGTATTGACGTTTGGACCGATTTAAAAAAATATTTCCAAAATAAGGAATCAAAGCAGAGTTTCCAACGAAAGTTATCATATAAAAAATGGGCGGAATAAAGAGAATAAATGATTATTTAGCATGAAAAACAGTGAAAATATACTTTAATACTTTAAGGACTTTAATTCTGATGTGATCGCTGCTTTAGAACGTATCTCCATGCAAGTTATTGTGAATGTGTGAATATGAAATAATCTGAGTGTATTTATTTACGTCGTCGCATTTTGTGAAAAATATTATGACATTACTATGTGTGGATTAATGTGAATTTATGGCTGTGAATACAGTCTATGTCTGTGCATAATATCTGGTTTGATTTAGAAAATAGAAAATTTATTAGAGAACAGAATTCATTGATATTTGACACAAGAACGTTAAACCTTAAATAAATGGAGTAAAAGCACAACATCTATATTTTAGATTTAAACCAAAAGGAGATTTTTAAGTGCAAAAAAAAAATCTTTTTGTTAAAGTTGATCAAATATTCACAGTTCCTATCCCCAGAATATTCTCCTCATTAAGGAAGAAGAGCCTTTGATATTTCATTGAGACCATCAGGACACTGAAACCAGACCGATGAAATTATTTAAGAGTTGGACGCACTTTAAAGCTGCAGCACAACAGTAGAGCTCTTTATTCATTCATTACTGTATGAAAATAAAATGTAAGTTTACTGTTTCTGTGTTGCTGCGATGCCAGAAAAGCCTCCTTAGTATCGGATCTGTAACAAATAATCCACAACGGTGAGTCTTCAGCGTGAGGAGAGGAGAGGGGGAGCGGCGCTCGCTGAGCGAACACAGTGAGAGAAGGCTTTTAAACTGTAGGGTGCAGCAGTCGTCTTCCAAACAGGACGAGCTGGAAGCAGCCGCAGAGCCGAGCCGAGCGGAGAGGAGAGGAGAGCAGAGCTGGAGGAGGAAAGTCCAGGCCTCAACGCAAGAACCGCTAACGCTCCGCGATGAAGAGGAAGAGGAGGGAGGGAGGGGTGACGTGTAATTACAGACTACATACCAACACCCCGCCGTAATTTACATTACTCCATGTCATGGAAAAATATTAGATGAAGATTGTTTTTATCCGGCGGAGGGAATCCAGGATGCAGGATGAGAATTTGATCTCACACACACACACACACACACACACACCTGACAGGCCACTTGACCACTTAAGTTGCAGTGATTTTGCCATTTAACTGACACGAACCTTCCGCCAATTCACAGTCAAGCAGCCAATCAAATCAGAAAGTTTCTTCAGCCGCTGCTTTAAAATTGTGTATTTGTGTCTTTCTGATGTCGGTTTTGTAATCTTAAAAGTTCATTTGCAGTTTTTGTTTGACCAAAAAATACAAAAGCTAAAACAAAAGGTCCCGTCACTCCATTTATTTCCCCAGAGCTTTCATCCACTTCTCATGGTCTTCATTAGATAGAAAACAGAACACTTTGTGGTATCTTTGCTTCAAAGGTGATTTGTCGCATTATTTCCAAGTGCAGATAAAATACATACATACTCAGTTTCCAGAGTCAATAAAGGAAAATACTTTTGGGAGATCCATATGGCTTCAATCTGACAGACCTGTCATTATATGGAGGGAGGAGAGTCTACGGTTTTCACCACGCTGTCACTAAAACCTCAAAGAACTCAACTCCAGATTGTTGAAAACTCTGAAGGCTTAATGGTGAGGCTGCAACTCCAGTACTAGTGCGGAATCCATTATTGGTTAGTTTATAAAATGACAGAAAAAAGACCCATTTAAATGCTGTTTTGTGCGACCATCAGACTGGCTGCAGGTGATCACATGTTCCAGTAGTTCAGGAATCGCTCATCTGTACCGATTCATTCAGGCAGAGAAAGGGTTCTAGTTCAAGTGATTTTGAGAAGTTTGGGCCAAATATTGGGACTGAAGCTGTCGAAGCATCTCTGAGCAGAAACACACACGATATTCTGACGCTCGATGTTTTTGGAAAGTTAAAACCGACTCTCACGGCCCCAAAACAAACAATCTGCGTCTTCTAACTTTTAATCCTGCAGGACGTAAAACACGAGCGTCTTCAGTCGTGTAGAAACTCGATGTGACGCTGATGTTATTCCATCATTGGCTGACAGCTTGTGGAATATGGAAGTCCAGAGGAGTCGTGAGCCAACTCACATCATTACATTCAACTGTGATTTCATTTAGAATGTAAATGCACGATGTTCGACTAGATGAACATCCTGCACTCCATGTTGGGAAAAAAACATGGTGGCTGCCAAAGTTCAAATAAAAAAATGTTTTTTCCACTTTATTGAAAGATAAAATAAAGTGTTTACTTCGTTCAAAATGTATCCTTAACTTGATTTTTTTCTACGTTTTCAAACCTGCTTTTGAAAACAAAAATAAACAATGAATTCATGGTTTGAAATGAATAACGACCCCTTGTCATACATCCTATACACATATGGGAAATTACATTTCAATTTGATTGAATGCTTTCAATTTAAAGTCCCTCCTGGACTTCCGTACCCAACGGCGCACACCGCATATGACAACATCCTTCTGCTTGTTCTTACCTTTGTCATCTTCTCGCTGCTGAAGCAGCACCTGAAAGAGACAAAAGGTAGAGTCTCTCAGTACACTGACATGGACGTCCACAGCGGCTGTCGCACGAAGAAGACACATTAGTAAATAACAGCGGGTTGATAACGGTGAAAATGCACCATCAAATGTACTTCATAATGCTTTACGGCTGCCATTCGCTGACATTTATATATCACTTTTTAGTGGCGGGCCAATGAAACGCCGGCTTTGAAATAAAGTCGGCCATGATTCATGTCTCTGCTGTGTCAGTCTTACATTAATATTATGACCATATCCATCATGTCGGCCATCTATAATGAACAGATGCTGTAAAACACAATTTGGCGGTGGAGGGAGAGTGTTTCATCGATGGCAGTGTGTCGCCGTTCCAGCGGGCAGCGAAGCTCCAACCGGCCTCAATCTGCAGAAGTCACTCACTCTCTTTTATTTTCTTGCACACCTGAATGCAAAGTGACGAGTCTCGTAAAAGACGTGAAAGAAAAGGATTTGTGTTTCCTGGTCAAAGATGATTTTTTTTTAAATCTCTCATCAGCTATAAATTAAAACGTATGAAAAAGATGAAAGGCACAACGAGCTCACGACCGAGATCAGTAAGAATTCATTTGGAGGAAAAAAAGGAATGATTGGTCAAGGTTCTTTCACTGTGACGCCCGTAAACATCTAAATTAAATTTAGAGAGAAACATTAAGGATTAAGATGGTACACAAACACATGAAATCAGAGGAATGCAAGCGTTGATTATATCTTACAGCCCTGGTTTATTCATCAACCATATCTTCTGACTTGGCCAGTACAAACGTGACGTCTGGACCAAGTCTCCGAGGGTTCAGGGATTAAAGCCTCAGGGGGGACATTGGGGATTTGGCCTCAGAGGGCATCTGGTGGACAGGAGGAGAATGGCAATGAATGAGATAGGGGAAGTGGGCTGCAGCGAGGGGCCGACATATTCAAACATAGCCATTGAAATGCTGTTTAAGCACAAGCAGCAAGTCGTGGGTTTGTGTCAACTTGATTTGAAATGTGGGATTTTGTGTTCATGATAAAAGCATCTGTGAGATATTATGAACCCTGTTTTGTCCCGGTCTGCAGCTACTGCACTATATTTGACCAGCAGTGAACTACTTTGTGGCCGGACCGCATGCAGTGGTTGAAGGTGTCCTCTGTCGGCGTCCATTGTGGGCGGGGCCTGGATATTTTTCCACGTCTTTCTCTGGGAGACGGAGCCGATTTCTTCTCTGTGCTTCTGATCTAACAGGTTGCACTTTGCCAGATTTGACGCCACGTCTCAGCTGTGCTTTCCACAGCGGAGTCGTTCTCCTGCATCTGTTTAGTAGCCTGTGTGATAACGCAGGTGGTGGCAATCAGTGCAGACTCTAATATTTTGAAGAGGAATGGCTGTTTGCGTGTGTTTGCGCTTCGGAGAATGGCCAATAAAGCTCAATTGGGCTTCTAAAAATGAAGTGTGAGCAAAAGGAGAGTCTGTTTTGGGGGAGAAATGACTTCTTCTTAAAACCGAATGGCACAAGCAGCTGTGCATGCTGCCACATTTACACCTAATGAGACTCACTTCATACATAAATGTCCATGAAAACTTTCAGTTCAGGTGAGTTAAAGAGGCAAAAAGGATCAAATTGAAGCTTTTCTGTGAAAGCGAGGAAAGAAAAGTGCCTCCAGGTGAACTCACACCCAGAGAGGTAAATGAAAACCAACCAAATAATCTAATTATGTGCCAAATTCCACCTTCTTCATGTCTAACTCCAACCTCTAACCCTCGCGCAGCTTGGCTCTTAAAACGCACTATTTCAGAAATGCTAATCTCCTAAATGTGTTTTGCCGACTGCGTCCGCAGCGCTGATGGGGGCGCATATCCCCCCCTCCCCCCTCCGTGCACTTTCATTTGCCCTCTCGCCCCGTTGAAAATTACACACAGCCTTGTTTTGTATGCAAAGATACCTCTCTTGCTCTGGGAAATTTTATTTGTACGCCGTCTTTCCTGCTAATGCAACAAATGAGAAATGGCGATCCGGGCCTCAGGAAATGATCAGGCCCGGCAACTGGCACTGTGATGTTTGAGCATAAGCCTCTCCTTTTAAAGAGCGTGTTGATTCTCCATCCCCCAATATTGACCGACCGTCTCTGTTTGATGTATGCATGCCCCCCCCCCCTTCACTGCCATGCAAACCCAATGTTTGGGCTTAACTTGTTAGTTCTGCTTCTGGAAAAGCTGCCGATGCCCCGAGATATTAATGTACGATCGACTGTTGTGTGATGGACCGAACGACCGTCAGTTCGCTGATGGCTGACGGATGTTCTGTAGCGTCTCGCAGCACAGACTCCGTCATGTTCACGTGCGTTTACATCTGAAGGTGATGAGACACCTACATGCAAACAATGTGCAGGATTTACTTTCAAACCGAACTGAGAAAGAACTCGTATCGACTTCAATGGAAAAGACAGATTGTAATTTATTATTTCAGTGCAGGAGTTTGAAACGTGCACACACTCTGCTAAGCTTGGTTAACTTCACATTTGGACACGATTGCTAAACCAAGTTTGGCTTGTTAACATGCTTCTGACACGATGCAGCCAATCAGAGCATCATTTGCTTTGATTTGATTGGTTGGTTAAAAGGGTAGTTCACCCAAATTATAAATGCTATTATTTATTGTCCAATATCTCAGAACCTGTCCCAATAAAACAGCACAATCTATGTCATTTGGGTTTTTGTGATGATGTAATTCCAGCACAGCGCACAAAGCCACGAGTCTGTACTGTACCGAGTGACAATGAAGAGACTAGAAGCCGCTCTGTGCTTCTTCCGGTGGGACGGAGAGACGCTGTTAAAGCAGAAACATCAACAGAACAGATAGGTATCTCCTTCAGATGGAAGATAATCCCTGCCGAGTCTCTGCACCAAGATACCGAGCGCGAAGTTATCTCACCAGGAAAACACCCTTGTTTACTAAAGTGGCTGAACAGTGTAACCTAATTACTGTGAACTAGGTCAGAAATCTACTACGGAGAAAGTAATAAATGAATATTTAACGCTGTATTCTCCCCAAAAACCCACAGTGTAGAGTATCTCTGTTTGTACCTTTGCCTAAACTCCTCACAGACTTCCTGCCCGTCTGTAAATTGTTAATCAAATCACCTGATGAGAGTTCTGCAGTCTGGTTTCGATAAAGAAGCAAAGAGGAGGGGGTTTCTATTAATAGATGAGTTGACTTGTGGTCTGCAGATGACAGGAAGAGGAGCCTGTCATGAGGAATGCCTTTGTTATTTTCCATCCAGGGAGGAAATGAATTTCTTGTGATTTTTCAGAAACGCTGCCCGTGGGCGCAGGCGCCGCCGCTTCAAGGCTCGAGGAGCAGGACAGAAATAGACCCGGAGAGTCAGTTGATGGCGATGAGCGCTTATTCTGGTTTTCAATGCGTCCTCTGCAAAGAGGATCGGTCTCAAAGAAGGTTGGACAAGGACGGGCTCGCGTTGAAAAGGTTTGGAGATGGAGCGAGCTTCAGTGTGGGAGGCCCGTCCGTCTTTGTGAAGTCCAAGAACGTATTGTGTTGTCGTTTGATGTTCCTGTTGGAGAGCGATGAAGAACGGCCATCGGCTTGCTTTGAACGCATCCCTTGATGCGACAACTTTTCCGCGATGGAATCCACCCTTGATGTAAAGAGCCAAACCTTGAGCTCATGTATGTTGATGGCAGGCATGTTTACAAGTTGTACAAGTATCGTGAAGGTTTCATCGGAGCTGTAATGAGCCGTTCAGGACGGTAAACAACAACTATTGATAAATGGACTCCGACATAAGACGTTGTTGATGGACAGTGACAAAGTTGTAGCCTTTGAAATAGCCAGGGTCCAGTTCATTTGTCCTTTCTAGTAAACTGTTGTTCCTTGATACACTTGGCTGTAATTGGTGTTGAGATCTCTCCATTGTAAACGGAGCAGGGTGGGGCTGTTCACACCGAAATTACAAAGTCGATTACCATGATAATAAAACGTGTCCACTCGGTAAAGAGACCATGTGGTCTATGAAAGGACGGCCAGTTCCGCCAGCTCTTATTGGTGTAGTCTGGTTTGGCTGCAGCTCCCCTTGTTCTTGGAACCGGTATCAAATGGCACATGAACACTATAATCGGAGCAATTTTCCAAACATCTTCAACTTCCACCGCACAGAAACGGATCCAGGAGTGCAGCAACAAAACCGGGCCTTATGTCAACTTCTGATTCCAAACGTTAATGATCTAGATCAAAAGGAGCTTCACAGACAACTCGCTTTTGTGTTTTCCGAGTCCTTTTCAAACGCTGCCTTTGAAGGTTGAATACATGCCCAGAAAACGGTTTGATTAAACAGGTATGTGGGATGGTTAAACATATTGAAGACGCTAATTACTACTGAACGCTCTGTGGTGTGGGGCACTGGATGAGGATGTGGAGGAAAGGCCGCTGGGCTCAGGCAGAAAGTCGTTTTTTTAAATTCGAGCTGATCCAACAAACACAATCTAGATTATTTCATAAGAAATTAATGTCATTTGCCTTATTTTCATCACAGACGGGGAGATTCTTCTGCCCTGCAGCCTGTGTCAGCTTCTGTGGAGGAGAGACTTTCTTCCAGCCAGAGCATGAGCATTAAGGAAAGACTTTTACTTTGAAAGACTTGAAATATTAACAATCGGAGTGATTTTTGGACCGATGCACCTGCAGCTGGAGTACAGAGGATCCTTCAGTCGTCTCATGTCCCTTCTATTAGACCAGAATAGATAGAAGTGCAGATATGCAGATACATTCATCTCGGTTGCCTTCAATTCTTTTGCAACGCCAACCAAAGCCTCATCAGTGGTTGGGATTCGTTGGGTTCTGGCCCTTTTGTTGAAGGGAGCTGGCTTTGGCGTCTTAGAAATAATTACGAATGTATTAATAAATGTGCCTTGAGGTACGCAACAAAAATACATGTTAATGCAGAAAATGGTTGAAGGACCCATGACTTCATCGAGCCCCTTCACACACTGTGACCTTTCGACACCAACTGTGATTAGTGTGCGTTATTTTTCCATGAGGTGTTTACAGTCTTCTGTTGACATCCTGTACAAGCCATACATGAATAATGACATTAGAAGACTGCACATGAATGCACACTTGTGTAATTATTCATAGTTCGGAGCCATCTTGATTTAAATAAATCATAGGTGAGTCCCTGCTCGGGCTGCCCTTGGCATTTGACTTTGGTTTAGGTCCCTCTTTGCACGATTTTCTCTGCTGTGATGTGGACCGAGAACACTTTTGACACATCTCTCGAAACACACTTCTAATTTGTCCCTGAGGCGCTGGTTATGACGCGAGCTGACACTGAGGTCTGACAACATGACTTCTTTCCTCCTCTGGCCAAAGCTGCCGTGAAGCTGCAGCCTCGCCCGCCTCCAGACCCGGAGAATCGGGGTGTCTTACAATTGAGTCGTTCCCCTCCCCTCCCCTCCCCTTTTGGGACATCGGTTCGAATTAACGCCACCGCCGCCTGACTCTTAAGGCATCGCCGCTGACAGCTGGAGCGCTCACACACACCAGGTGCTTCCGTCTCCGCCGAGGTGCCTATGACACCTACCTGTTTTTTAGCCCCCGACCTGTCAAGGGAGCCAGATTTAATTAACGTAATGATCAAAGCAGGAAAAGCAAGTTTAGCCCTGAGGTAACGATCCCAGTGAGCCGCGCGCTCGCTTTGCTAATTATTTAGCATTAAGGTAGACGGCGCTTATGCATACATGACTACTTCAAAGATTTGATTGGGGTTTGGTTCATTACAACAGCAAAGCGCCCGGAGGAGCCGGCGGTGACATCAAAACATCAGTGTGGATAAATCTGCTGGTGTAAAGCGTCTCGCGCTCAGCCACCAGGTAACCTTTCTTTATCCTCTCTGACAGCGCCTGTTCACAACAAACATCAGCTGTGTGAATTTAAATGAAGGGACGTGGGGGCAAGTTCAGGATGCGATGACTAGGGAGATGAAAGTTTTATTTTAGGCTCAGAGGAGAAGCCGAGCGCCCCGACCGCGGTTTAAAGGTGACCCCGAGGGACAGCACGACGCCGCCACAGCTCATCAAGCGCAGCCCTGAATGAACTGTGAAGGAAGGATGAAAACTATCAAAGATACATCAATTAAAAGGTGGTAGAACTTAAGTGTTTACAGGCAACAAGAATATTTAGAATTCTTTTACATTTAGTTTTACTGTCGTCTTTGAAGTTCTCAAGATATCAAATATTTTAGACTTTAAGAGGTTTCCAACTCGCAGCATCGATAGAAATATAAACTTTTTTACTTTTCCAATGGTGAGAAATAGAAAGAATATTTCTAAAATATTCATTTTTACATTGATCTGAAAAACAAGTCTTGCACCATTTTGAAAACTTGGTTTAGAATTTCCATAAAAAACATAATTCAAAATGAAAAAACATTTTAAGGTCATAGTGGCCTCCAATGTCCAAGGTGCCAAAAAGTAAATATATTTGTTCTTGTGGGGCTGCTACAGATAAATGAAGTGACTCGGAGAAAGATTAAGTCTTTCTTCTTTTTCTTCACTTTTGGTTTAATTCACTTTTGGAAGCCGTCTGGTTGGATTAGACAGAAACTCTGTTCTAAACCAAACAGAATGGACATTAGTGGAGGCCAATGTGTGCCAGCAACCACCGTTTCTGCTATTGCCAAGAAAAGCGGTTTCTTTCCAAGGCTATTTCAATGACAATTTCAACAATTCTCCCTGCAATTTTGGACAATATCATCCTCCATTTGCATAAAACAAATTGTTGTTCACTGTAGTCCACGTGCCAGAGATGGTGTTGCAATCCCAGTGGTCGCCAGTAGAGTTTAATGTCCTGGAGTCCAGTTTTTACTGTGGATTCAGACAAAACCAGCTCTAAAAATCTCTGGGTCGAGGAATCTGGACTCGGATACATTTTTTACGTCTTTTCAGCATTTATTCTCTCCATATTTATGGAGACGTTCCCATTTTTCCTGAGAGAGATGTTACATCTCACATTCCAACGATTATTTATGCTAACATACGTTCTTTTATCGGGTGGTCAGGTGTCCGTTTCTGCCTCAGGAGCACAGAGTTTCCATGTACAAGATCTCATCGGGGATAATTGGAAAAGCCCCTCTGGCCGCAGACATCTTCTGCTCAGATTCATCTTCCATTTCTGCGGAGAGAAGTCCCTTGAATCTGACCATGTGCCCGTCTCCACATTAAAGACAAAACACTGTTTTCATGTGTTCATCTGGATCCGTGATAGTTGCTGCAGCGGTAATGCGATTAATCTAGAAAGGGAGATTTGCTAAGGTATGGTGGCACATTCATGGGATTTCAAGGGTTTTAAGAGGATGACCATTGGCCACTTCCAACACGCTGGCTTGACTGAAGCACCATTCAGTATGAGAAGCCATGTAATTATGAGTTAAATGAATTCCGCAGTTTGTATTCTCATTGGCTGAGTAAAAGCAGGCCTCCAGCCCCAAGCGGAGCCGGGTCTTTCCCCCTTCGGTGTACGACATGAATAGACAAGAAAAGAACAGCCATCAGACTGACACACAGGGCTCTCATTGAATCATGTGAACTAAGACAGGGGGAATTTCTGATAGCCCCCATCTTGGTGCACAGACGTAGAGACAAAAGACCTCACTGTCTGCTGCCGTGGAGCTGCGACTTACCTCCAGGCACTGCCAAATAAAAAAAAAAGAGAAAGAAACGACCTCCTGGTTTTGGGACCTGGGCGGTTGCCTATTGTTCCGCTTAAAATGAAAATCCCCTCTCCTCCGTCGGGGCCCCCAGTAACCTGTTCGCAAGCAGCTGGTGACCACCTGTGGAGCAAGTCAAATTAGGGAAGGATTCCTACTGTTTCTGTTTATTGTCTGCAGGTTTTGTGTGGTATTGTGCTTTGGTCCTGCTCGGTGATGGTGGAGGTGGGTCGACCGGCGGGACAGCCAGTGGCTCCCCGGAGGATTTGTTTTGTTGCTCGAATCCTGTTTTTCTCCATTTCTCGGCGTGGCGGTAACAAAGCTCCGATTGTTACTCGTGGAGGGAAATGTTTGGTCCAATGAGGATTATGACGGTTGATGAGGTGAGCCATCAGCCCTGACTTCTTATTCCTCTTTTGTTCCAGCAGTTTGATCCGTCATTGTGAAGTAACATCAAGCAAAAACAAATCCCTGGCAGCCCTGAAAGGTCTCTGAGCCTCCCATAAACACCAACTGTCTTGCGTGACTATCTTTAAATCTAAAAAAAAAGAAAGATGGAAATGAGTTATGACCTCTGTCCATTTTCCCTCAAATTATCCAATTTGGCCTTTATGAGATCCCATAGCCCGGGAGCCCTGAATTCCTTTTTCATCCGAACAAGAGGTGCTCTTGTTTGCCGCTGCGACCATTCAGCACAGAGATAGAAAACAGATATTAATCATCATTTGGACACACCGAGGAAAAAAAGGAAAAAATAACGTACGGGTCACAGCGAAATGAGTCAGTGTTTTGCAAAACACGGTGGCTCTTTGTGTCCATTTCCTGTTCCCAGGAATGCGGCTCGTCTTGTGACTCGAGGTGGGGTTGGGGAGGTGAATGACATCACCGGTCGTGCTCACATTTGAATTCTGACACAGTGGCACCTTGTGTTCCTCATTCACCCTCCGTCTCCTCTCTGAAGCCGGTATTGTGCTTTGGCTCTGCCTTTTCTTTCTCCCCCTCAAAGAATACCTCCTTTTCTCTTCCTCCGCTTCAGCAGCTGCCTGCGTATGAAGTGGAGAAAATGACACTCCGTCTCATGATGAATGGCGCTTGACCCCTGGAACCCGCTCACACAGAGACGCATTCACATACGCCAGGAGATCTCACGCACGCACTTGTTTACGCTCGTCCACCGCAAAAGGTGCCGCAAATGAAGATTAAATATTTGTTGATCAACCTCCGCTGTAAATTGGACAACCTTTACTGCAGCTTTTTCCCCCCCGTCTCAGCTCTCGCTCGCTGGGTTGACACACATCCGCACTGGTGGGGTTGCCTCACTGAGAGCCCTTTTGTTACATGATTAATTACTCTGAGCAACAGTTATGGCGGGATTAACAATTAGCTAGACCTGTCAAACAGTCAGTCTAAGATGGCAGACTAATTGAGCGGCTGGTTGGCCATTGTGTCCCAGTATAAGGCCAAGAAGTGGGGATGGTTCACAAGCCTTTCATCTCTTTTACAGGCCTAATACCGCGGCAGGAGAAGGGCCCGCTATCAGGCACAGCGAGCTCGGGTAATTCTTCATGAATATTCATACGGCTTCTCTATCCGCAGTGAACTTTACAAAGTTACCTTCATGGTTCATGTTCTGGAAGTCTGCTGCTCTTTCCGCGTTAGAGAGGATGTTCACTCGCTGTAAAAAGTTGGACACGCTGCAAAAAATGTGTCACCAAGTCATTTCGTTTTTACTGAAAACTAGAGCAGCAGTCTCGTTTCAACCCTGTGAAGCCTGACGCGTGAAAGAACTCTTATTATTCTGTATATTATTATAATATGCTATTCAAATTTGCATGTTTGATTTTTTGTTTGGATCAAATACATTTGGCGTTTTAAAGGCAATTTATTTATCTTAACTGCAGTTTTGTCAGAAGCAAAAATGTGAATTTCAGGACTCATTTATTTATTCATAATTTTCAAATTCTATTTCAAATACTATATTATTCTCATGCATATACTGTACTTAAATGAAATGAATATTATACGTATCTACAGCAATACAAACCGACTACTGTTCGACAATAATGACAGACAAGGCTTTAAATATAAACTACATATAAACGCCCCCGTTTTCTTCTTTAAATGTCTTAATTATTATCATGAAAAACAACAATTTACATTTTCAACACATTGTGAATAAAGCGCACAGTGTTTGGTAATAATATACTGCTTAAATTCAGCAATCCATCTTAAGATGTAAGTAAAAATACAGGTTTGAATCCTCTCATACTTAACTAACATGTGACGTGAATCATAAGAGTGGTAGCCATCTTGAATTTGTTAAATAAGCGACGTCTACACTTCCTGCATTGTACTGATGATCCACTAGAGGGTAACAACATGTGGATATTAGAGAGGTTTCAGGTAGTTATTGATCTTATTGATGATGTAGAGGTCTTATGAACTGATGTAATAAATATTAAATAGTGTTATAACGTTTGGATTTCTAAAAGATGTCACCGCAAATTAAATATCTTTGCACACTGTCAGCGTATCCAGAACTAGACGACCAGCCGACCGAACTAGCAATGATTGCGCCGGTTAATCGTCATCACCAACAAAGACCAAAAAGATCAAACCCGGTCGGACAAAGAGAAAACAACCAAAAAGTTTCTTGTGAGCCAAGTTTTGGTCGAGCGAGAAAAGAAAAGAAGAGAAACCTGCGAGGCCGCACAACTGAAGTGGCTTCCTCAAAGACATCTTATCCCTGGTGTCCATGGGAAGAACCCCAGCGGAACAGCTGCAACGGCGAGCCATGGCTCCTCATGAAAGCTTTTGCCTGGAGGCGGGGAGGCGAACGACTTGATCGTGAAGAAAGTCAATTGTTTCCCCGCTGAAAGGCAGAAAGCCCAGGAGGAGCCTCGCCATGGTGTGTGGGACATATCAAAATATTTGACAGACTTCAGCATGATGAAAAAACGCCGTCCCCCTTTTTTTTTTTTGAAGGGGGAGGTTTTTGTTTTTCCTCCCACCGCCGACCCGTCACACTCCCATCAGGCCCCCCGACTGCCCCGTGTCATTGTTTGGGACCCGAGAGTTCAAAGCGGGCCCTCGAGGAGCCGCTCAGTGTGCGCTGACACCATGTAATGAAATTAGCAGTTGTTGCTAAACAGGTTTCAATCAAAGAGTCAGAGCCAAGTCCTAGTGCCCACTGTTCATGAATCACCTCTTTCACTGACTTGTGGCAGACAGTCTGGGACTTTGTTCCTCCTTTCATCGACCCGTCATTCAGCCAGGTAGTCCCACTGAGACTCACAAACCTGGCCGAGACCGCCGCCCCAACAAACAGCCCACGGCGAAAAACTCAACGTCTTCAAAGTCAAGCGTAAGCAAAGGAGGTGACTAAAGGGTCAATTCACCAAAACTGAGAAATAGCATTCCAATGCCTTCTATTGGTGCAAGCCATGCAGAGTATTCTTGTTTGATCTGCCGCCAACACAACACCAACGATGGAGGTGAACAGACGCGTGTTTGTTCTGCAAAATAACTGAAAAAGCATCATGTGGTTCCACAAACAAAGTCCTGGTTTTACTGACTGCGAACAGTTTTCATCTCAGCGACTTTTCACCTAAATACAGAAAATGTTAACTTCACTTTTTCATGATTTCATTTGAAGTCTTACAAATATTAGCCAACTGACAAACTGCACCGATTATTATTTTAGATCTCTCCAGAAACAAGCAACAAGCATCCTTCACTTGATGTAGAGAGGTTCTTACTGAATCTAGTTTCAGAATCTCCTGAAGCTCCTTTTCCTGGTTCCCGAATCATCGAGCGTTGAGATGAACACAACTCGTCAGGTTCCTTCAGAAGCTCGGTAGCGTTTTTGTTGCGTTTACAGAAGGTCGTCGTACCTGGAGCGTCCACACGCTGCAGGAAGGTGGAATTATCCTTTAATGCACAACACATGTACAACTGCTGCTCCATTAACAATGGCCTCCACACACACACACACACACTGCTGCTTCACATGTGTGTGTGTGTGTGCGTGTGGAGGCACAGCGAGGCTGTGATGCATGTGTTTATTTGCGTGTGTGTGTGTTGTGTGTGTTCTCGCCTCCAGGCATGTCTCCTGAGCCCCCCCACACACACACACACACACACACCTAAAACTGATGGCTTTGAATCACTGGCAACCCTGCTGCTAATTTATTTGCGCTGAGCATTATGGGAATTAATGTACCTGACATTCAATGACAACAGCCGGCGCTTTGTGGCCCTTTTTACATTTCAACACATTCCTGCCGTGCACACGGCTGCCTATTGAAAAACGTCCATCTTCCCACCTAGCTGAAAAGAAAAGACACACAGGAGCGCACACACGGCAGGCTCTGAACCTCTAGGTGCAGGAGGCTGTTAGCGGTGGCTGATGATAGTAGCAAAACATTAACATAATAATTAGTGTCTTGTAATTGTTTCATTAAAACCAGTTGTTCCATTTCTCCTCTTGTTCTCCCAGAAGACGCGAGACGGAGTTTGGACGTCAGCCAAAGGGAGGGTCGCTCCACGTTTGTACCCGCTCAAGATGTTTGCCTGCTCTCTGGGAAGCCGGGGAGGCTGTCAGCGGTGGGCGGCGGCCACTTCGGCCATATGCAGAGACAAAACCAACACGAGGGGGGTGGGCGGGCGGCGGGAACATCGGCTGACGTATCAACGATTTGTGAGAAACCGACGGAAAACAAAAGGATTTATTATCAAAAAGACCGTTTTGGCAGAATAAAACTTATGCTGATTTTTAATAATAAACATGTGAGACGAATGTGACAGTCAAACCTCCTCTCCCAGCTTTATTGTGATCTCACTCGTTTAAAAATAAAAGCCTGAGTTGCACAAAGTTGCTCAATAATGAAGTAAATCCTGTATATTGTGTCAGTTCCTCTAAAAGGTCACATAGCGTAATCGTATTGAAAGCTGGCAGTTCATTTACAAGCTGCAAACACACACACAAGCACACGGGCTGTAAAGCGTGCACACACACACACACACACACACACACACACACACACACACACACACACACACACACACACACACACACACACACACACACACACACACACACACACACACACACACACACACACACACACACACACACACACACACACACACAGTTCAGCAGGCCCTCATTAGCATTTTAAAGAGGAGTTCCACTCGTTTAGCGTTTGGTACCTGCCAGTCGGCACGCAAACGTCTCTTCCTAAAGCTGCAGAAGTGAGACCTGTGATGTCATTAACATTTAAATTATAAAGCTGTTAGGGCATGTGTGTGTGTGTGTGTGTGTGTGTGTGTGTGTGTGTGTGCGTGTGCCTGACACAGTGAGTTGTATTTCACCACAGAATGAGCTCTGTATGTATAAATATATAAACCTGTGACCGGCTCCTCTCAGGTCAGCCTCCATGAACAAATGTTACGTTTTAAATGTTCCTCATCTTTGGACTCAATCAAGAGCCCCCCCGCCCCCAAAAAAAACATTGAGTCATAAACTAAATTAAAATATCTATTTTTAGTTTTCAATTAGGTGATAACCCTCACAATAATTTGAATGAAAGTCAGTTACAACGGTCACTCGTTTGACCCTGAAACAGGATTTTTGGAGCAGGATGAACGTGTAGAAGTGACGGGAGGGATTTGACTTCAATTAGGAAATGTTTTATGGATTGTATTTTACCCGAGAGTGCATTTTTTGACACATTGCAGGATGAGAAATTGTTTAAATTTGTAAATATAAATGTGATTTTTGCATTTGACAAAAAAAGAAACTTAATAAGTCCACTTACTAGCTTTGTCTGAAGCGTTCAGTCATATCTCACAGTCTTCATCATAGAGATGGCTCAGTTGTCATCATGTGATCTAAATGAGCAACAGAAAGGTTCGAGTCAAAGTACTTCATTCATGGCCAAGTATCAACTTGAATTTATATTTAAATAATTAAATTAAGTAACTGATTCTAAAGGGTCAACCAATGAGATGACGGACAAACGTCCAGTCAAACCAATATTCCACACTATGCTTTTTACTACGCTGGACACTACACAGGCATACATATCCCACAATGCAATGCGTTAGATACGACAACATTCAGAACAGACAACGGCGCACAGCTCTGCAACGTCAACAACCCATTCAATAAGTGTAAGTAGAAGATTCCACTTTGCTGGGAGTAATATATTATAAACGTTAGTTATCACAGAGCAGAATTCTCCCATTACGCTCATCTCTCATTCGTGACCCCTCAGGTTCCTCTTGTGACCCACTGGATGGGTCCAGACCCCCAGGTTGGCAACCACTGGTTCAATGAGAACTGCTGGTGTTTCATGACCGGTTGAACATTGTTGCAGCGCTACACCTGCTTAAAGACTGTCTGTGTTCCACTTCACTATATCCTCCACGTCGACTGAATCACTCAGCATGATTTATTGTTTTGAAGCCACTTTAAACATTTCTTTGACAGAAAGATATTTAACAAACGGAACCACTTAGCACACAAACAGCTGACAGCTTTGCAACAAATGCGCCGAATCCCGTTTCTATTTTCCCACAGTGTTTTTGTGTCCCTGAACACACATGTTCTGCCAGACGACCTCACACACACACGCACACACACACACACACACACACACACACGCACACACCGCTGCTGTTGTTGGTCTGCAGCTGCGTGCTCTCCACTCCATCTCTCTCTCTCTCAGTGCAATACAGTGAGGAGGCAATGAGAGGCATACGTCTCATTGGCCAAGTCCGGTGTGTGTGTGTGTGTGTGTGTGTGTGTGTGTGTGTGTGTGTGTGTGTGTGTGTGTGTGTGAGACAGGCTGTGTCACACCACCAGATAGTTAGATACCACCGCCGGGGATTTGACATTTAGTGCTTTTTGACAAACTTCTGACGACCGTCTCCTGCAGATCATTATCAAAGCATTTCTGTCTCTATAATCAAGATGAATGCTTCCGAACACAACGATGATCATTTTGTGGAGGAGCAACTCTCGTGGATGCAACAAGGGAGGGGTGCTGGGCAGAGTGGGGGGGGGGGCTCCATCACTTGGGCGTGCTTAACACATACATTTCCATTTTCCCAAAGACAGATTTGTTGGCAGCAGCGATATAAAGCGACACCCCGGCGCTGACAATGTTTCTGTCAACTTATTGAATCTTCGGCAGAAAAAGGGGGCAATCTTGGAGGCAGACCGCAATCTAAAACATTGATAAATAAATACGGGAGATATGAATATGTTTGTTTGTTTGTTTGTGCTGGGTGTCGATTTAATCCCCGCTTGCCTTAGAAATCTCCCCAAAGACTGATTGGTGTCGCGCACCGCAATTAACTCCTGCGAGCACCGTCTATAAATCAACTTCCTGAACCCGGCGTGGAGGAGATGATGTTTTTGAAATTAGCACCATCCGCCCGCTTGTGTCGTGGGGGAGGAGAGGATGGATGGAGGGGAGGGGGGGAGGGGGTGTGATTTTCTTAAATAACCGCCCCTCTGATATTCAGAAAACACGCAGAAACAAGTTTCAGAAAATCACGTTCATTCTTCAGCGCGCTGCGGGGGGGGGGCGGGGGGGAAACGCTCATTTTCTTGACGTTTTGAGTGGCGAGCTCGCTTTTTTATCTTTATTTTAACCGATCGCTTGTTTGGTTGCAATTGAAGCGTCGGCGCCTCCCTCATATTCGCCTCCGTGGCACCATGAGCCATGAGTCGCTGTCAGCGCCTTCACACAAGAGGAGCATTAAGGTCAATTATCATTCCATTCACAATCATGCTCGACTACTTAGATTAAGAAAAACACTTATTTGCCCACATGGTCCGAGAAGAGTAATATTTCTCCGACTGCGGCACAGAATGCCTTATTGCTTTACTTATTCATGTTTCATCCTCGTGTGAGTGTTTGCATCCTCAAATATATACAGTGTGCGTCTGTGTGTGTGTGTGAGTGTGTGTGCATTCCCCTTGCAAGTGCAGCTGATAACACTAATCCTGTTTACTTCTCTTCTCCTCACTCCTCAGTATTTCAAATATACCTTCTGCGTTCCTCGAACTTCAAGGCGTATCCGCGGAGGAGCACACGGCCCCCTTAGCCCCGGTGATCCAGCGCACACACACACACACACAAACACACACACACCAGAACAAAGGGAGTCCCCCCCATATTGGATTCCCTCTCTGAATATGTAAAATACAGCAGCAGCAGTGGAGTCAACGCTGAGAAATTACCAGAACTATCTGGGCCATTGACAGGCCTCCCCTGTGGTCAAATGGGCCACGGCTGTGTTTGGTAAGCCCCCCCCCACACACTCTCTGGTTTCTGTGGCTCTCCGTAGATAACCAGCGGGGGGGGGGGGGATGCACTCGGGCGAGCTCTGGCAATCGAGTTTAGGGGAATTCGGACGTGTGACTGTTGTGCTGCCTTTAAAGGCTGTTTTTCTTCTAAATCTCTCATGTTAAAGAAGTAAAAGACGTTTTATTTCATCGGTTGGAGGTTGATGGGGGTCATTGATCCATAACGATGGCTTCAAGTTCACCTGCTGAGATTTCTGGATTTCAAAACGCTTCCAGGCGCCTACCTTGTTGTTACAAAACGCCGCACTCGTAGTTTCAAGAGAGAGTTCTTCTTCCTACGACCACATGATCTACTGATCCTCTTCAGAAGTATTCAGTAACATGAAGAGACATCTAAACCCTGGCCCTTTAGTAAGCCAGCATTCAGCAAGTACAACGACGTGTTTTCAATTTGCCGTTACATCTGCATCTTATGATATATTTTGAATAAACAGAAGAAGAAGAAGTGGGGAGTTAGCTTAGCATTAGCCATCTCTAAACGATAGTTTCAGGGTAAATGTCCATGCAGGTGTTAGAAGGTTCAGATGTTCCCGACCCTTTTAGGTGATGATATTTTGAACCATTAGTGATTCCCCTGACCCGTTGGCACCGCCGCGGCCCTTCTTGGCTCGCCACCGGCGTCGGGGGAGATCCCAATTCACAGAAGCCATGGCTGCTCCTCAAACCCGCCGGCAGATGCTCCCTCCGTCCTGCCTCGCCAGCCGGCAACGAGCCTCCTCTGACATGCCCGCGTGTCTGTCTGCCCGACTCAGTCTGTCCATTCGTCCGTCCATCTGTCCGTCAAGCGGGTAAAAGCCCGAAGCCTCTGTTACAACAATGCACACTGGTGTTTAAAGTGGCAGTAAGTGAGATATCTCCTGCCTACAGGACAGACAGGGTCCTCGAAATAAGATCTAAAATTAGGAAGAAAAAAATAAAAGGTTCATGGGAGGCAATATGTTCCCATGAATCATTGATTGGCTGACGTGTTTCAGTGCCCACATTGGCTGATGAATGATTGATGGCAACATGTTGCAGTACTGAGCCTTCTTCCTGTCTTTAGATACATTAGAAGTGTGACTTAGGTCAATTACAGGCCACTGGAACTCAACGAGCATTAAAGCTGCACTCGTGTTGTGAACAATGGCTCAAATTACTTTTTAACTTTGATTAATCATCTGACGCTGCAGCTTTTTTGGATCATTTTCGCTACTTTCAGCTTGTTCTTTTGGTTTAACGGCTACAAACTTTACTGTTTTGTGATCACACCATATATTCTCTCAATGCATCTGTGAAACACACTGCCGACTTATTATACTTTCAAATGTACAAATGCCAACCAGCACAATTGCTCCTTGCTATGAATCTGAGAATTAAAACCGAGCAGAAGCAGAAATATTCTCATTTAGATGGAGAGCGTTTCAACATTATTAATAATTGAAGGCGTTTTATTGGATTCATTACTGTATTCTGCATCCAGTAAAGCTCTAAGAAATATCGTCACAGATTGTATAAATGAGAAACTTTCTTCACAACACACACTTGTTAATGAATAAATCATACCATTAATGACTGGAAGTTTGTTTTTCTTCTCGTGGCTGATGAACCCTGGAATGGGGCACCGGCCATCTGCGGTCTGTGTGTGTGTGTGTGTGTGTGTGTGTGTGTGTGTGTGTGTGTGTGTGTGTGTGTGTGTGTGTGTGTGTGAGAGCTGTGGCCCAGCGTCCACTGGGGAGACTCGGCTGCTGCCCCACTTTTCTCGCTCTCATGTCGGACCGGGACCATCTGACGGGGCTAAAGACCAGTGTCACATGTCTATATTTGGCCGCCGTCGCCGCCGCTGCCAGAGCTCAGCACTGCAGTTGTTTTCCAAAATGCGCGGGGCAATCGATGATAATGAGGAAGGACATTTTAATTAGGGCTGTCGCAACCTGGGGACGACATGCGGGCTCGCTCGGCGGGGGGGCGAGAGAGAGGACGGGAGGGGGTCTGGTCACCATCACACCTCCTTCTGGGAGTTTGACTGGTGAAAGTCTCGCTGCATCTTTTAGGGGGGAATTAATTTAATCTGCATAGAAGGCTTCCACTAGATTCCTATTCTGAAATCTACTCTGGTGACCATAAGAGGAACATTGGACGTCGTAAATAAAGTTTACAATGTATATAAATCAGAATATAAAGCTGTACCGGACACCTGCTCCGACGAGTGTGGAGAGAGAGAGTCATCGTAAATGTCATCAATGAATGAAAAGGGAAGCAAATACGTTTCAAGACAAAGAAACCAGAGCGACATTTTAGTGTCAGTACATCTCACCCTCTTCAAACAACTCGACAAACAAACCAAAACCAAATGAAGCTTTTTTTTTTCTACACTTACTAAACATCATTTCCATGTGATATCTTCTTGCTAATAAGGAAATCTGTTTGATCTGACGAATGAATAAACAGTTAACTGCATGAAGATTACGTTTTTAAAGATGTCTTGCTTTTATAAAAGACACTTCTTAGCAGCGATATATTCCCGTGAAGATAACCGTCTTTGTAAATGTCTGCAGAGGCTGTGAGGGTAACTTTCCACATAGTAAAGAGGAGACATCTTACGCTGACATGTCTGAATAACAACCATGCACACTGCTGACGTGCAGCCGGGACAAGCATCTTCCAGCCTTCACGACCCCCTGCCATGCCTGCAGGTCACTCTAAGCTATTTGCACATTGTGAAATCAAGTGATACAAAAAAAAAAATCAAAAAAGGACAAAACTCATATCTTCTATTGCTCCAACACAACATGGAATCTGCACAAAAGTGCCTGCAGAAAAGGACAGAGTCTTGAAAATGAAACTCATTAAACTTCAAGTCATTTGTGTGCGTGTAAGAAAAGGAAATTCCTATGAATTTCAGAAATAGGGCTGTTTGAAATTAAAAATTGATTATGTCATCGGGGATTTACATGATGATTTGCATGTATGAGAAAACCCATCCTGCTCTACATTTACAGGTCCTTTAGTTCACGCACAGAAAACAACTTGTAATGAGCTCAAGAGAGGAATAAACCTGAACTGAGATCAGCAGCATCGATCAGAAGACAGCAACAAGTCTCCCTTTGTCTTAGAGAAGTTTATGGATAAAATAAATCTTTCATGAATGTGAAGATTTGTACTTTATATGTTCTGGCTATATGTGTGTTCCAGATGAAAACAAAGCACTGCGACATTATTTAATATTAAATTACATCCCCGAGCAAAAGCTTTACAAGGTGTGAGAAGAAAAGCCCGAACGGAACGAACACCGAAAAATGCTAAAGTTGGGAATAACTGCATAAATTATGATCCGTGCCAGGAATGAAAGTGGCTCGCCCCGTGTTCGTGTGCACAAACAAAAGCAAAACAACAACTCCAGCGCCCGATGTGAACACTTCTTCACCTTGTGAAAAACGAAAAGAGGATGAAAACCTGGAAAAAGCCAATGGCTAGTCACGCACGGCTCGCTAATCAACTACAGGCAACATCAGAAAGAATAGGTAATTTGAGACACAAAAAGAATAAGTAATTTGGGAGGCACATACCCAAGTGGCCAAATTATTTATGCCTAATGGAACGGGGGTGTGCGCATTCATTTGCAATTAAGCGATGTGCTTTATTACCTGTCACTGGAAACGCTCGCTAATGCGGCTGGAAGCGCCGCTCTGCGGCGCCTTTAATCACAGTCTGAGGTGTGGAGGCTCTTCTGCTGGGAGCTCGGGGGTTCTTGGTACCTTTCCTTCGGTGTCCGTCTTCCTGCAAAGCTCGCGTTGGAATGAACTCGCAACCGATTTCAAAAGGTGAAAAGGGAGAATCGCTTCTGTGCACTTTGACTGGACTGTGTTCAGCGATGACCCGCTTTTTAAACCGTGATTATTGATATTCTCTTTATTCATTTGACCAGCAGCTAAAAAACGGTAGAAACAGGATGATCACTGAGGTGCGTAACACCTCAAAATGATCATATCTTCAGGATGTCTGCACTTCAAATATGAATTTATCTTCTGCTGCCTTGGTTGGTGCACACGGAAACCTCTCTCTGCTGAGACGTACATCTGCAAGCGTTGTTCTTCAAATATATGTAATGAGCCCGAGTGTTGGGGCGGCGTTGGCACAGCTGTGATTGGCTCTTTCCAGCCTGCGTACCCAGAGGAGGCTCCCTTAAGAGTAGATCTCCTGTTAAGTATGAGATCCCTGAGAGGAGAAGTGTTTGAAGGACTCTGGTTTCTTTAAATACACCGGGTTGTCTGGGGAATATAATGGCTTCCATATATAATTAAGAAGAATACGACGTTGGAGGGTTTATGTGTCTTTGTGCTGCACCTTCATGGCTGCAGCGGCTCGGCGCGGGGGGGAAAGCGGCGGCTTTTTTTAGAAATGCTCAACATTTATTTTGTAGATTGCATTTCCTCAGAGGATGCTCTCATGCAGAGACTTCTAAGAACATGAAGGCAAACCCTCAGAGGACGCTCCAGCCTCGAGAGAGACAGGATATCAAAAGGTGAAAGGTCATGACGGACATTGAGCGGTATCAGGCAGGAACAAGAACTAAATCAGCATGAGGCTAATGTTAAGTGTAGTTCATGAATAAATACCTCATATTCAAATGACCTGTTTTGTGGACCTCAAAGACAAAGCAAAGAAAAACACCTACAGACACACAAACTCACTGCTATCAGGAGAAAATGTTCCACACACGGTTCATGTTGCGCCACCTGCTTTAAGATCCCGTCTTCGGCTCGTAAAAAGCAGCTTCCAGTCCCCGGCCATGAGACTCGGAGTCCGAGTCACCACAGCGTGTAGTCAAACTCCAGCAGAGCTCCAGGGGGTCCATCGGCAGGAAGCGAGCGCTAATTGTGCTAATGAGCTTGTTTGGATAAGCCCTTATTTCTCCCTCCGTTTCCCCTCAGCGCCACGAGCGGCCATCCGACTTCCAGAGACGGCGGGTTAAGTGTGACACACTCGGGATGGCCTCGGCTCTGACGGCGACGGGCCCCGGTCGAGGTTTGGTGTGCGGCGTTCCCGGCGCATCCATCACCAGTAATAAAGCTCTTTGACACAGAGGCCTGCTCTCATCCATCATCGCTCATTTAAGATACAAGTTTGGCTTGGGCGCGACAGAAGTGAGGGATCATTGCCATTAGAGGCAGATCTTTTGTTTTGATGGCCCCTCTTAATGGGGTTGCATTAAGGGGAAGTCCTAGGGGCCAGTTTTTGGGTGATTAAGCAAGCAACACATTTACAAGTCTCTAATTGAGAGAACAATGCCAGGAACCTACAGAGTGCAGAGCTGTAATGAACCGAGGCTCCCTGAACTAGCTTCACGATTAGCTAACGTTGCGGCTCGTGGAAACGCAACAAAATGCTCTGCCGCCCCCCCTTGGACACACGAGTGTCTGAACCGATCTACAGAGGAGCGTGTGAAGCAGACAACAGCGAGATAAAGATTTATTCAAGTTGCTGAAAGAGGACACGTCAATCTGAGTCCACTGTGCCAAATAACGTCTCACTGAATGTTCAGACACTGACATGTTAGTCTAATTGTGACAGGATGCTGTATGTTCATATGGGAAGAAATTCATTTGATGCTTTATGCTTCGAAGTCACTCGGTGACATTTTGGTCAGTGACGGCTCATAAAGTGTCACAGATGGTGGGCAATGTTCTCAGGGACCGACAGCCGGCAGGTGCACAGTTACAAAAAAAAAAAAGAGCCCGATATACGTGAACTACAAAGTTTTCCATCACAAAGATGGTGCAGGATGTCTTCCTCTGAGCTCAGTATTCAGTAATATCACGTGGTCCATTAGGGGGCTTGCATCTGCACACAAGTTGATTGGTTGACTCGTTTTTTGTACATTTTCCGACAAAGGTTCAGCAACAAAACCTCCGTCTTCAGAGGAAACTGAAGGAAACTTGGTTAGGTTTAGGAAAAGATCAGCGCTCGAGTTAAAATAACTAGTGCCGTAAAATCCTAATAATGCAACTTATGTGAGATGTGGAAACTTAAAGACGTCCGACCATCCAGCGAGTTTGAAATGATTCTGTCCTTAAAACGTCTGTCTCAATCTAAGAACCAGGTGGTACTTTCTTCCTTCCATACATCGTGCAGGGTGTTAAAATGGAAGCATGTTTGTATTTGTGTGTAATTTTGCTGGTGATTAATGAAACATGCTCCGCTCCAGCTCTCCGTCCTTGTCTTTCTTCACACTGAAGTGGAATCAGGTTAAGTGGATGGTGTTCTTTCACTGTGACGTGGTATCTCAGGTTGTTGTGAGCCGTCTCGTGCCCTAATTAGGGCGCGTAGAACAAAAGAAGCAGTAGTCACCTGAGATGAAGGACACATCCTCTGTGTCAGGAGACGCTTCACATTTGATTTTTTATTTATATTTCTGCGCTGTGCAATATTCTGGGATAAAAAATAAAGTGGGTCAATGAACAGATTTTCAGAAACCAACTTTGAAACATCCGTGTTGTCTGTCTGTCTCTGGTTAAACATAGTTTTGTATCCGATTCCCCAGTGCCAATTACTCATTAAAAATGTTTAACAACATTTTAATTGAAGAATTAATTACCTTCGGCTGGGCAAAATCCTCCTAAATTTCATCTGGGGAGTCATCAAATGTGCAGAAGAGCAGCCGTCGATGAAGTGTCAGAGTGTGGGCGGCGGCGCGGGAAAATTACATCAGCAAGGAAGTGTAGTCCACTGTGAGTCAACGGGATAATTCATGAGTAAACACATCCGTGAGTAAACCGCTACGATGTCACTCGCTATGTGTGACTTCATCCTGCAGAACTGCAGCTCGCAAAGTCTGTGGCAAAGCCAACGCCGTTCACAGACCCTCTGCATTATTCAGAGCGGTCGACTTAGAAAAGAGGACGGAAACGTTGCAAGTTAAGAGAACGAGGCCTCTTAAATACACCTTACAGGGTCAGTTCACCCACATGACAACAAATACACCTTCCAGAGGAGCGTCACCACCTTTACAGACCCAAACCTCACCGTTAGTGTGTCTGATCCGTCTTCAACTTCACATTTCGGCTTTGAAAAAGGACGACGCTTTCGTGCATGACGTTCCAGATAGCCGTCTAAGTGACGAAGTGACTCGGGCTCGATATTAAGGGATGCAAATGAATAACGTCACTACTACTTATTATAATACTCCAAAGAGACTTACAGACACTGACAGCAAGCATGCACCTGGGTGTGTGAGTACACGGACATACGTCTGTGTGTGTGTGCAGCCAAAACATCGTTCGTGCAGAACTTCAGAGACGGATGACCGTTTGCTCTTCACTCACACCTGTGCCGAGTCTGGCTTCACGTCTGAACCTACTACACTCCATATAATATTATGTGTCGTCTATGTTGTAACTCTGCTACTGTTAATGCGTAGAGAGATCTCTCCTTTCTTTCTTGGGTTAAAGGTTATATTGTATTTTTCTTATCCAAACTGAAAGAGAGAGGCTGTCGTACAGATGATAAAGTATGGTTTTGAGCACCCTAAATGACTTGATTACTTTGTTTATCCCAACAGTAGTTCTTTGCATAAAGTATGCTCTTACACTTTACATTAAACGTCTGTGGTTTGTTTAAGTCAAAGGGCTCAGTAATGTCTCTGCTCATTCTTTAAATGTTTAGATTGACAACAGTTTCCCACTAATCTGCCTCCTTTGTGCAGCTCAGAGCTTCAGCAGAACCGGCGAGGGCAAACCTTGTGACTCGCACCTCTCCCCCCTCCCTTTGTCTGTCTCCTTGCCTCCTATTTAGCCCTTGCATTTGATTAGTTAATCGCCTCCCCCCCCACCCTCCCTCCCTCCCTCCCCCCCTCCCCACCCAGCCCCCCCTCAGTCCTCAGGTGGAGGCAGAGCGCTCGGGCTTCTCATCCAGCCAAGCTGTTCTTTTGGAAGGGAAAGGAGGCAGCTGTGTTTACAGCCCGGGTCCTGGCGTACATTTAGCAGAATCTATTATTCATATCGCTCAGTATCAGAGCGAGATCTCCAGCCACCTGTCTCGCTGACAAGCTCGCCCCCTTTTGTGGCGCTTTCCGTTTCGGAGCAAATTACGCTCGTCTTGATGAATTGAGTTTTTATGAGCGTTGCTGTAGCGCCCGGGCATCCTCGCCACCGAGCCAGGGACCATCAGGGGCCCGGGGAGATTGTTCTAGTCAAATGGGCAAACGTTTGGAAGAATGTAGATTCAGGGAGGGATAAGAGGGGGGACCAGAGTGGGCTTTACCTAGAGCTCATGTCTTCTGTCAGGCTGATAGCTGTGTTCCTGCCAGCGCTCAGTGATGTTCCTACACCTGTCGGTATGTGCTGCCCTCCCTCTCTCTCCCTGTCTTGTATTCTTGTTTACCTCTCTCACCCTCATCTGACATTTGAAGAGTGAGCAGCCAGAACAAAGGCTTCCTTTTTTTTTCGTCTCTGAGACGGAGCTACCTGATGAGTCTGCCGGCAAACTACCTCCCTCCTTTGACTCTGTGTGAACATTTTTAATTAACGGGGAGGTGCGTTAACTCGATGATAAGCACCCCCGATAAGTTAGAACATGATTCATAATTTATAAAGATTTTTTTGCTTTCATCTTCACTAGTTTGCATAAAACTAATTACATCGTAAATGGTATTCATTACAAAATATATTATTTTCCTCTCTCCACACACAGACGGGTAAATGGCGGCGCCCAGCTACCTACCGAGTGTTGCTGTGGGACTGGTTTGCACGCAGAGAAGAAAGGTAATGATGAGTTGTTAGAGGCGGTGTCAGGGGCCGACCTGCCCGTCTCCGTTTGTACTCAACGAGCACATTATGCAGCTTTAGATTCATTATTCCAACTGCTACAAACTGCAGCACGCAGCCTGAGTTCACGCTTAACCGGCTTAATGCAGGTGAATCAGAAGCACTTACAGCCACACATGCAGAACATGTTTGACACGGTGGATTTAGTTAAAAACAACAACAGCAATACATGCATTTAATATTTGTATCCGCTTATATGGTCACTTATTGGAGCCACTTATAGCATCTGAGTGACAAAATAGAATTGTTGCTGTGCACATTTATCCAAATGTGGGGGGGATGGGGGACACTTTGGACACTTAAGGCCCCAAAAAGGCTGGGACCAGCCCTGGCAGATGATGCCTTGTGACTCCCTTTTGAATATGTAAAGCAGCACATGGCAGCTTCACAATCCTGCTGTAACAAGAGGTGGAGGTCCTGTGTACGTCCTCTCACAGGTAGACGCTGATCAACAGGATGGAATCGCAGCCTTGTGGCGCATGAACTCCCCTGTGACATAGTCTTGCAAATTAAACTCCCCTCACAGAAAAGAAACAACAGCAAAACAACTTGAGGAAAAAGAGAAGAGCGAGATGTATAAATAAACATGGCCAAACACATTGCCTGCCTCGCGAGTTTCTTTTCAATTCCCATTCGATTAAAGCGTCCCCGCAGGAGCCGGTGAGGTTGGTACGGGGTGAGGTGCAGAGACATAAATCAAAGCGGTCCAAGGAATAGTAATCCTCGCTGAACATTTTGGACTGATTGATATAAATAACATTGTCCTCGCCATCTGTCCAAAGAGGGACCTTTCCAGTTAGTGTTGAGCGGCAACGGCAGAATAATTAATGAATGGTGTCCTTTGTGCCGGTAATAAAGAGGAGACAAATTATGTTATAATCCAACTGCTGCTCGTTTGTCACAGCCAAATAAAATGTCAAATAAAAGTGAGGGGCCACAGTGTTTGTTTAATGGAGTGCAAGCTACCTGCTCCAGTGTGACAGCAGGGTGGGACGGCTGTAAAGAGCTAACGCTGGGATGGGGAGCGTGCAGGAATCCACTCACACTGAATGTGCTGCACATTTAACAAATGTTCACAAACACAAACGAAGAGTTCGGTTCCAAAACGACTCCGGGTGTCCATTGTGGAGTAAGATCATGACCTGAAAACGATGATTCATTACTAACTAAATATAGAATAACCAATCTGTGTGTCCGTGTAAAAAGAGATGAAACGGGGCAAAGTAAAAATATACATGATTATACTGCTAAATAAGGTTTCTGTTAGAATTCTGGTGGATTAGTTAAAACAGATTTAAAATCTGTTAAGTGTAGTTGATTAGAGATCTTGTCCAGTGGTTGTTAGTGTGTTTCTAAGATGCCTTTAAGGCTTCAGATGGAATCAATCATTAAAACGAGGTAAACATCTTCAGCATCATGGTGTATTGGTATTCATGCAGCCTAGATGTGCTGAACATGTCAGCAGTGGAGTTTAAGTTATCGACTCGTCTAGAAAAAACACTTGTAAAACAGTTTGCGTTTTTTAATGAGCTCATTCTTATTATGTGTGCAGATGACGTTTCCATGAAGATGCATTTGATGCAATGAGGTCAAACGTATCTGCAATGTTCAGGGTTCATTACAGCGTTTGGCTCTTGTGCTAACTCGTGACCACGGATCTACGTAAAGGCAAAGAGATCAATCCTTCGCCGATCACCGGACTAAGACCTGGACCTCTCTTTCTAGAGTCGGAGCGCTTGTGTCATCTGTATGCGTTACATGAAACATCTGCTCAGGTATTCATAACCTGAGATCAAGGTTGGATTGCCGGCATTGATCGGCAGAAACACCTAAATTGAATTTGTATCCCTCATCTCACCTCTCTGCAAAACCGCGGCACCGTCATACCCGGAGCCCAAACCTGAATCCTAAGCCCCTCGAGCGAGACGCTGCGTCCAGAAAGAAAAAGAAGTTCCGTCAACAAATTTTGATTCTGGTCACAAGCGGAGACTAAACTGTAAGAACTTAGCGGAGGAACCTGGTTACATCACAAACAGCCTCAAACGCCGCTTTAAACAGTTTGTTTTAATCTGGATGGCCTCTAATTCACGATGTTACATTGTCAGTATCAGGACGAGATGAGACTAGTGGAATTATTTACATCCATCAATATTCTATGGATTTATGTTCATTTCGTTCTAGTTATTCCTGAAAAACATCCTACATGAACGTGCTGAAAGTAATCCGCCCCATCTTTGACCCCGAGGGACAGGAAGCTTCTGCTAACACGACATCACGCGTTGCGGAGACGCTCGCATTACGAGCCGAGGAGGACGAGCAAAGTGAACTTGAACTGAGAAAGTTTCGGAGGCGTCCTGGGAGGCGAGGACGAGGGAAGGGCTGCCAAACGGCGGGCGGAAGAGGCAACCTAGACGGGAGCCGAACGCTCCGCTATATCGCCTCCAGGTCCATCAATCACCCTCCAAATTAAAGGCGAGGTGAGGCTCAGGCTTCACTGGTCACATTTGACATCAGTCTCTCATCAGACGGCGATGAGGACATCACGCGGATCTGGAGGATGCTCCGTAGGTATGCTCATTCCGCCCACGTCGGCGTCTCGGCAGGGCCCGCATTATCCCCGCCAACAAAAGGAGGAGCCGCTTTGTGCAATCAGCACCGTTCTGTACATATTAAACAGCGCTACATCCTCAACCCAGGTTCATTTTAATTAGAGGGGAATTTGATCACCGCCGTCTCCCACGGGTGCTTTTGATGTTAATAAAACAAGCTGTACCTTCGCAGAGCGGAGATCTCCTTCCAAAGCAGGGGAGCAGCGGGGGTGAAGGAGAAAGTTCCCTCTTCAAATCAAAACTACAGGGAGGTGTCAGAGGAGAGGCTGTGATCCGCCGCCGTGTTGGGAAATGGCGAGTGAGAGCGAGCAGAAGCCGCCGAGGTGCTCGGAGGGATTATCAGTATCGACGAAGCGCATCGCTACCTTCCACATGCTCACCGTCTCATCATGCACCGCTGAGGTGTCATTCAAGACACGTTAATAAGAAAAGAATTAGAAGATGAGGTGAAGGTTAATGCATGTTTAAGTGCAAAGAGAGCTCCGTACAAACCCTTCTAACTCGGATCAGTTTCATTTCTAAGAACTTTGTCTTTAAATCGAGGCTATCTGCAACCTGTCTCCTGGACATTAGGCAAGTATTTAAGAGGAAGCTATCACCTCCATAGTTAATGTAAAAGTCCATGATAAGTGACTTGAAGTTCTGAACAACATACAGCATCCAAAGCTACATCGTAGCATTAGTGTCAGAACCCCCCCCCCCCCCCCCTTTAGCACACACTGTAAAGGCCCATCGTGTTGTAGCATTTGCTTTTATTTTCCCAATAAATGAAGTGAACGGTCATCTGTCCCTGAAGCAAACGCTCCATCTCTCCGGTGCCTCCAAGCGGGTCGTTTAACGGCCAAACGAGCGATGGAATGAGTAAATAATTCAACAAATAGATGAATAAATAAAAGGGGTCGGACTCTGCGGTGGTTAAGCAGAAGGGGGCAGGGGGGGGGGGGGGGCGTTCAGCTGGGGAGCCACCTATGGCAGCTTTCTCTCCCTGAGCATGTACCGTCTGTACGATTGTGAACCTTGGCACCGGTACAGGCATCTGCTGCCGGCCTCCCTCTCTGCCAGTCCACCGTATATACACAAACATCTGCTTCCCGGCACAAACACAAAAAAAAAAAAAAAGGGGACACGCAGCACTTGACAGGTCTGCATTTGGCCGTCCTGCCTGGCCCCGTTCTTTACACAAAAACCTTAATGCATCCTGTCAAGCCATTAGCCGGTGATACGATCAGCTCGCAGGCCCCCATTAAGCCATCAGTGTCCACCTGTGATAAAGACGACCATTTGTTTTCTTAAAGCCCTACTTAATGTCCGTTTAACTCAATTTGTCGGGAAATGTACAACAATTTCCTCCCCCCACGGTCCTGAAATCTGGTCGGGGTTCAAAAAGGAGAGGGAGGGAGGCTTGTTTTTTTTCGAGGATGCATATTCAAATGAGGGATTAAATTGCCTCTCATATTGACGTATCGTGTTGCGTGAGCGCTCAGAGGTGGCCTGTGTTTTCCCTCTAAAAGCTGATTTCTGGACAGCAGGGCAGGAGCTGGATGTTGTTCTGCCTCCATTAGCCTCGGTCCACGGCCCCTGCTCCCTCTCCCGACGCGTCCGTGACAGCACTCTAAATCTGGCCCACGCCGTTATTACCGGTGCACGCCCCCGTGCCGCTAAAGCATAATAGCACCTTTTAAAACAACATTGCGCCCGACGCTCACAAACACACACGTCGGCTGATCACCTCCCCTCCTCGTGCACTTCCCCGGTGAGGACACCTAACAGCCACTGAAACATCTGTTTATGTTTTGTCTACAGATACATCATTTGGTTTTGGTGGGCGGCAGCGGCGGTGAGGAGGGGAACCAACCATAACGGCTCTGTGCTGTGTTGTAATCCCCAGCGCGGGTACTAAATCAGCTATTAGCCCCAAAAAGAGAGATTTGAAAACTATCTGGTGAAGCAAAATAAAAACCACAAAAAGAGGACAAACAACATCTCCCATGCCATAAGTGCCTCAGATTGGCAACGGGGCCCGTTTTGGTGTATACGACTGCCCCGGCTGCCCCTTCTTCCCTGGCGGTGGGACTGCGGCTCGGCCAAGCGGGCAGGAAGTGGAGGGGCCCTTGGTAGTGACGGCGGCGGCGGTTCTCCCGACATCTGTCGTGGTTGGAGAGCTCAGTGCACAGGAAATGGGGTGTCACAGCGCTTGCTTGTTGGCCATTATCCTGGCATCCTAATGAAGTGTGGGCAGTTCGCAAAAGGGGGTCTCTGGATGGCATGTTGAATGCACGGATGGGCAGAGGCAACACACACACACACACCATCCCTTCGCCCTCGCTCTCCCCTTCAAATCCTCCCCCCTCCTCCCCGCTCCGCGTGCCTGTATCCCATCTGCCCGAGCCCCCTGAACTGCACCCAATGGGACGGAGGCTGGTAGGGAGCGCATGCGCCGTGCGGCGGGCGTTTTGTCTGCGACAGGCTGAGCGCGAGGCCATTAGGCATCTCGGCACGGCCGGCGTGTGATTGGAAACGCACACTGAACAAGTGTCCTCTCGGCATGGATGCTGCCTCACGCTAGGAGAGCTGGGCTGCGGCGGCGCGGCGCCATCAATATACCTGGCCCTAATGGTCTTTGCACCACAGATCAAGTGGTGTTTGTCGGATTCCTGAAGGGCCTTAGGTGGCTGTTTATTGACACAACAAACAGAAAAGACTCCCCTGACCGAATGTATTTCCACATCATTTCAGCACAGGATGCCCCCGAGTGCCCCTAATCGTACATCAAAATGGCAATTTGCAGAAAAGAGTAGAGGGATGATGGTCCTAAATATTTAAAGAGGTCAAAACAGTGCACATCTATTTGTAGGAAGAGGAATACTTCTTTCTTCTAGATAAAAAAATACCGTTATGTCAAAAGTTGCTGCTCAAAAGGGTCATTTTGGGATGAATCTACCAGTGAAATGACATAAACAGCATTTAATTAGCTTTTGGGCTTTTATTTTGAAGCAATACAGTGTAACAAGCAGTTACATGCTTCCTGTAAATAAAATGGCAGACGAACATCACTTCGATTTTTATCGTTTAGCACATTTTCTAGAAATCATTCCTCTTATCATGCAAAATAGTTCATAAGTGATGTTATTAACCTGCTGTTAAGGAAAGTAAAAAGGGACTGGACTACTTTATCTCTGTATTTATGTCGCAATCTGACGCATATAAAGAGCTTGTGTTTTCACACAGCAGCTAGCAGCTTCCCTCCACCCCAACGATTCCTCTTCAGGTAAAGAGTCTCTACTTACTTGTCTGCCCATAACTGTAATGGGCTAATGTGCCGAGTAAATGTAGCACTACAGCCCTGAGTGCTTCATCAATACATCCGACTGATGCAGGACAGAAGGGGGATTATCACGAGTGCCAGATGCTAAGCCACTGAAACACTGCACACAATCAATTAAGTCCTCTGTGCATACAGTAGCATCACACGGCTGCCCAGTTTATCCGGCAAAATATCAGCCTGCAGAGCGAAATGTACAGATTAAAAAAGTCACTGACCAGGAGTCAAAGAAAGATGGAGGAAATATACAACCACCTGTTGTCACGGGACAACCGAGTCAACTTCATGACGACTCAAAACTCCATTTGATGATCACAATGCTATTAAAAGCTTCATAAAGTTCAGCTAGTAAGTTCAGTTTATTTTGCAAAAATTCAAATGTTTTTGTTAAATTCTGTGCGTGATTTGCTGTTTTTGGGGTTAATTTGTAAATAACGAACTGGAAAATGATCATCGCACGACCACAAACAAATAAATCTGCCACGGCGCGCGGACTCGGACCACTTTTGGAGAGAGGTGCTTCATCCTGCGGGTGCTTTCCCTCTCACGTACACACTCGACAGGCCATTTAGCACCTCGGACAACAGACTCAGAGGGAGGAGAAGACATCTCAGACGTCCAAAGCAGCCGGTGATGGACTACGCCTGCGACCGCCGCAGATCGCTTTATAATGACCCGCTCTCTTTGTCAGAGCCGGCAGAAAGAGGGATCGCCCCCCCCCCCCCCACACCCTTCTGGCTGCTCTACCTGGAGGAAGCGCCCCACAATCCCCTGCAGCAGCTCCAGGCCTGACAGAGGAAGTAGGTAGTTAACCACATTACCCAACATGTGGTGATGGATGCTGCAGCTCTCTGCGGGGGTCGAGGGTCAGCCAGCCCCCCCGCCGAGAGGAAGACAGATGAGGCCGGGTACACCTCTCCTGCTCTGCCTTGTTTTCTTTACTCCCAAAGCAATCTGATACCTGATTGGCTCTCAAAGGAGCCGCAGGTTTGATAGCACGTGATTAACGTCGGCCGCCGCTACCCGACACCGTTACTGTAATCACTGGTCCGGCTCAGACCGGGTCCAGCTGATCTGCTCAGAAATGGGTATTAACTTAATAACCTGGGATTCTCTTCAAAGAATGAAAGAAAATCCAAAGAGGAAGACATCACAGTCCCGCCCTCTTTGACTTGATTGACAGGGGATCTTGGGGAAAAGCACAACACAGAACTTGAAATTAAAACAATACTAGCTTGTTCGTCAAAATCTCCAGAAAATGCTGTTTAGCATGGCGCGCTCTGCATCACACTGGACACACAGACCTCTGGCATGATGGAGGCATGTTGTAGTGAAAGTGAGACCCTGCCCTCATTGTGTTGTTTTTAAAATATACATTATGGATGGAAGATATGGATAAAGTTCTCCATATTATATGTATCTTAATACGAGAAACCTTTTATCGATAAAATAATCAGATTTTTATGTCTGGATCACATTGATAAACATTGTTATTGAGAAAAGGGAGGAGAGTGGGAACAGGTGAGCAGGTGGGCGGGGAAGGTCAGGTGGTCTGGAGGGGGCGGGGTTAAAGAGGAAGTCAGAGAGCATCTGGTGGACAGGAGGAGAATGGCACGAGATGAAGCAGACGCACTGTTACAATTACAAACTATAGCCGTGAATGAGGCGAACACTTTTTACAGTGTGGCAGGACGCATTCGCCCGTGCTGTCAAACCTCACAGCATCACCTCTCTGACAGTGAATAATCGCCCGGGCGCTTGTGCAGCTTATCTGAGCACGTGGAACGGCGGCGGGGCGGGAAAGAGAGCCCTTAATCTGCCTATAATCAAACCCGACAGTCACCTACAGCAAGGTGGGGCGCCACGCTGGGAACCAGTCAGCCGAGAGCTCTGATCTGCAGAGAGAAACTGCCGAGCCATTAATATTCATCGTCCTAATCGGGCTGGAGTGATCAGAATGCACTAGAAGGTGGATTCTAGTGGGGACTCGGTGGGCGAGCACGCCGGGGTTCATCAAGGTAACGCTTCGCTGTAACCCGCGGCGCTCCGTTTGAAGTAGGTGAAGGGAAGCCAGGTTAGTGTTATTGTTAATTACGCTCCTTATAGTGAGTCTAGACGAAGAGCCCCCCCCCCCCCCCTTCCATTCACAGCTGCTTGTCTTTCGGTTCCTCTCCTTCCTTCCCTCCCTTACTCTTTTCTCCAGCTTCATTCTTCATCTTTCCTCTTCCTCCGTTCATCCTGATAACATTTTTCACTTTTCCTAATCAAAACTTTCAACACTTTCTCTCCTCCCAATTAGTTTTCTTCTCCCTCCCTCCTCAACATGCACCATCCATCTTTTCCGCACTTCCTCCTCTTCTCAGCTCTAATTTATCCTCTCTTCTTCTCTCACCACCTTTCCTTTCCTTGGTCCTCGTCTCTGTTTGATCTCTTCATCCCTCATTCTTACTCTTCAACCAGCTTTCATTTTGACCATATTTCTCTTTAATCGGTTTTCTTCCTTCATCCAGTTTGCCATCGTTCTTGTCACCGTCTTGTCTCCATTATTTCTTCTCTCTCAATTCCGTCTCTCTCTTCCTCTTCCACCATCCGTCTCCTCCCTCCCATCATCATCCTCCTCCCTTTCTTTTTCTCTGCCCCCCCCCCCCGGCTCCGTGACCCTGGCTCTGACAGAAGATCAGTGAGACTCCAGCTCCTCTCGCTGAGCAATGATCACCTCTGTTTACCCCGGCGTCGCCGCAGTGACGGCCAACGTCTTCCCGACTCTGCCTCGTGGAGGCCGTGAGCGAGTGTGCGGGCCTTATCTCGCCGCCGCCACACAGAGGATTACTTTACCAGAGGAGATGTAGTCGGGGATAAAGTTGTGCAGCTTCACCTCTCAGTCTCCCAAAGCTAACAGACAGTCCAGGAACCATGTTAACAGCCATCTGATAGCAGCTGATAAATACAGCCCCCTTTGTCTAGTTATTTCCCCGTCACTCGTGTTTTTTTTCTTTTCCTTCCTGGGAAGCGGAAATGTGCCGTTAGGATAAATATTTGAAAAGTAGCAGCTGAGGCCGGCGCTAATAATCCGGAATGAGCAAAGATCTGTGGTTGAGAAATGAAAGAAACTGGCTGTTGCAGCAAACAACCTGCAGGAAGGTTTGTCACGGCGCAGAGAGGGAGAAGGAAATGGGTAAACAGTGTGTAGGGGGGGGGGGAGAAAAGTCCTACGCTCAGCAGCTTTGAGAGTCCGAGATGTGAAAAGTGACTGGTTGATTTATCACGGGGGAAACGGAGCCACAAAGTACAATTTTCTACCTTGGCCGCAAACAATAATTCATAATGATGTCGCCTCCTGATAGCAGCAGACCTTTGCGCCGCGTCGCTCCTCGGAAATGATCGTAATAAATGTCAGGACTTCGCAGGTAACTACTTTAAAAGCCATTAGAAGTAGTCGTGATGGAAGATACCGGCCGGCGCTCGGCGTTGCGATAACAACTTGGGTTTTTGCAGATAAAAGAGCAGAAAAATGAGCGGGGGTGTTTTATTGTGAGGTTACAGGAGCTCAAGGACTATTACAGATAAACAGGTTATGTCAATTAAAATGGCTGCCCCGCCCGCCCCCCCCCCCCCCCCACCATGAACGCATGAGGATCGTTTGTGCCTCCTTCATACATCAGGGCTGAACGGCCTAATCAAACCCAAATCTCTACACCGTGACAGATATGAACTACAAGGGGAATAAGAAAACCAACAGCGCACCATTCCGTAATGCTGTCATGTCTCCCCGTTGACCTTTCAACTAGAAATACTTAGACGGAGAATTCCAGCAACAGTCATGCATCACAGTTTAATGGCGTGTCAGGAAAAGGCTTGCTGCTTACTGTTGCTGCACATTTTTTTTTTATCGCCACATCGGCAGATTATGAGAGAGCTAATGAACTCTACGGATCCTCTGCTTCTGTTCCTACTTCCCCGGCTCTTGTTCCTCTAAAAGCGGAGACTTTAACTTCCAAACGAGCTCGTATTGAGCAGGGAATCTAATACAGAAACTAATACTTGTAAGGGCAAATAAGCAGGCGCAGACGAGCGCTGGTCTTTATGTACACTCAGCTCTGAGAATATTGAATCTTAGTGCGCTCAATGTCATCCGTTTTGCTGCGAGAAGGGCTCATAAAAGCAGCGGTTGATGTGACTTTAAAGTTCCCCGGAGACGTGAGCGCGACTGTTTAAAGGCTCTCTACAGCCTCCGTCAGAAATATAGAAATACTTGAAAAGACACACGACTTAATAACAGTGAGTTTACCTACACTTTCATCTCCTTCATACCAAGACCCACTTGCAGGTAAGACACCTTATTATTGAAGAAAAAGACCTACGAGTTGCAGGTTTGACTTCTTTATACTGCAGGAGAACATGTTATTCTAAATATATTAAGACCGTCACAAGTATGTGGACACAGAGGATATGGTGAGAAAATGTAGACTTAAAAAATCACAACAAATGGAAGTAAAATCCAATCACGTTGCACCATCCCTCCCTCTGTGTCCCTGTCATCCAATCAAACTGCCTTCCTCCCCCTAACTGGTTTTAATCACTGGTTTTACACTTCTTGATGGCATCAAGCTATCTGCTGGACACATTGATGTGACTTAAAGGAAGCAGTAGCACATGTAGCCGTCAACCTGAGCACCAAACAAAGCGCCAACTAGTCTCCCTCCCTTCCCGTGTCAACGAGTGTCATGTTCGTGTCCCAGTTTTGATGCTACATCAGGGAGCGTGGCTCTGAGCGACGCAGACAGGGACAGAGAGGTATGTGTGTAATGCAGCATGAGGCGGTCTGTCGTATCACATGTGCAGGACGTAGCCTGCAGGAGAGAGGAGACGGAGAAGAGGTGGAGAGAGGAGAGTTGTAGCTCTGAGGAATCACAGTCCCTGTCGCCTCACTTCTCCCGCAGGGACGACTGTGTGCTTTCCCCATCCGCCTGAGGTGTGTGTTGAGTGGGGGGTGAGTGTGTGTGTGGGGGGGAGGGATACAGCCTTGTAAAAGCTGAAGGGCCCTGCAGGGACCTCGACTTCTGTCGTCCCCAGACCCAGAGCCATGTGCTGTGCTTGGCAGCCCCGGCCCTTCTGTGCCCGGCCTCGGGTCGCTCTGGGAGGGAGGGGAGGCGGGGTGAGGTGGGGAGGGGGACACGGTGGTTTAGAGGGTGACTTGTGTTGGGCCACGAGCGCACTTCTTTGTGGGTTCTGGATCTTTTAGAAACGTAATGCATGTGAGGATCAAATACAAAATGAAAGGAATAACCAACACACAGAAATCTGTGGAAATAGAGTAAATTCACTTTTTGAAGTGATCAATAATATGTGCAGGCGTTTGATTAGATTATGCACCAAACCCAAACACACTGCATACAGTGGATTTATCTTAAATATACAGTCTGCAGGAACAGCACAGAAGTGTCCATTTTAATTAGAGCACATCCGAGAGGTTGGTTGACGCAGAGATGACGTGGGAACAGCGTAGACGGACTCAAGCAGCTCCATTTAAATCTAATTTGTTTGAACGACAGGTCATTCAGAGTAGAAGTTGAAGGGTTTTATTACAGAATGTCACATATTAATTCTGGGTGAGGGAGAGGAGCTTAACTTTTCAAACAGATAAGTGATCGATAGCTGAGCTATTTAAAAAGCGAAGCTACCTGATGATGTCCTTCATGATCCAAGGGTTCAACCAGAGGAGGTGTTTTATTACCAACCTGCTGATACCTGACGAACAGATTTGTTCATCGTGTAGAATAAAGGAGGACTTTTTTTAATTAGGCATGAAAAGCCTACCTGGTTCACACAGAGATGCCAAAGTGGTGGGGCTCATGACACCAACGCCCCGGTAGTGACACATCATTATAGAGCACAGGGGAGACCCTTCAGCCCGCCTCATTATCAACGCAAAGATCTGATTCCACGACGACACAGACTTTGCTAATTAGGAGTGGAGGAAGAGGTGTGAGGGGTGAGACACAACAGGTTCTAGTAGTAAGGAAGCGTCACCTGACAACACTATACAGAGGACATCACACACGTGTTCTCACAGTCGGGTCAGAACAACCATCGATGCAGACGGAGACTCAAAGCATGCGCACCGTTTCTTTTAAAGGCTTTCACGGGTTTAAAGATGTTTTCAAGGACTCTTGTCTCCAAAGAACATCTTAGTAAACCTTTAGCTTTAGCAAATAATAATTGACAATGTGAATGTCCATCAATTATTCAGTGCAAAGCTGTGCTGGCATTGCCTACATGTACCAGGATGCATTGCGCCTGAGCTTCTGAGGTTTGGAGGTCCTCTGCTGGCCATATTCTACTTGATTCTGCTTTTTTTTGGCTAAACTTTAAGCAGTGAAGCTGAAGTGATGCTGCAGCAAGCGGAGAAAGACCTTCACTGAACATTTAATATCTGTAAATATGGAGGATGCAGCTTAAAACTCTCAATCATCTCATCAGTGAAGGGTTTAATGGACTGACTGTCCTTTAAGATGTGGCGTAATCTGTTTTAAATGCAGGCCATCAATCAGTCTGTGAGAGGAGGTGTCTCGTCACATGGGGGGGGAAGTCAACTCTTCAGATGGAGCGCTGAGGTAATGTCCTCTTCCTTGGACAGCCTTTCCCTCCTCAATCCAAGACGACGCCAGCTCAGAGCCAACAATACATTTCACCAGCAGCATGGTAGCATGTATGTGCTCTGCACTGCTGCCAGAAACAAAGAGTAAGGAAGCAGAGAGAGTGAGGGGGTGGCCACCACACGAGAGAGGGAGACAATCCCATTGGCTGTGCTTTCATCAGATAGGTGGCACCGTGAGCTAATCCCCGGGCTTAGCTGCGTGTCGCCCAGCACGGCACCCAGCCGGGTGTCGCGGGGGCCACCCTGGCAGATCTGACGGGCCATGTGGCTATCCCAGCATCCCTAGGGAGGTTCGCAATCCCACCATGTTGCATTTACCTTCTGTGCAGGTGGCCCCGCTGGCCCCTCACTGGCGTTAAACAGGAAACTTTCGCACACTTTGGCAGCGAGACTGTTTGTACTTTTTAAACCCACAGACAAAGCAGCTCGATGTTAGTAAACTGCACATCACATGCAATTTACAAGACACTTTTAGACTCTTGGCATCCTCCGCAGAGCAGAAAACCCTGAATGCGATTCTTATCTGGAAGTACAGACAGACAGGCGGCGAAACGCTTTGGCTTTCGGAGCTCCTCGGTTCAGGCTTTTGTGGGGTTACAGCCGCAGAGAAAGCTGCAGTTTCTGCATGTTGGCAGCTCGAAACAACAATCTATCAACTGCTGCTCCATGTCTGCTGGTTCAGCTGTGAACTCATCATCTAATCTGCCTCTGACTTTAATATCCATACCGTCTATCATACAACTCTGTATGGCAGCGTTGGGTAAGAGCTCCACGTTCACACAGTTACACTATTTATACGCTGCAGAGCACAAACGCTGCATCAAATGTTCGACTCATTGGTTTCCTCTGTATTTACGCTTCGTTTCAGACCTACAATGTAAACTATCTCGCTTCAACTTTAATTAAATTTTTTCTACGTTTTGGTATTTTCTTCATTCATTAGTTTATTTTTTATTGACTTCCTAACATATTTATGACCATATGCATCTCATACATAACCATTTTAGGTTTTTATTTTATTTCAATTCATTATTCATTTGACTATTTAATTATTTACTTATTCATATATTAACTTATTTTCTTTGGAGATGCTATATTATTTAAATTTGATTTGATTTTCAATTACCATCTCATCTTGTTTCTGGTGATTTATTTCGTGCTTTGCTGCTTACGTTGTGTTCCGTGTGTCGGAGGTTATGAGGTCAAGAGGCAGCATCAGTGTGGAATGTTATTTATATCCTTTATATGTATTTATTTACTGTGTGTGAGACTCCTCCCTCCTCCTCCCTCCTGTCTGATAGAAAGTCTCCTTCTCCTGTTGCGCCTCGCTGTGAGAGACGTTTCCCCCGAAATGTAAATGTAACATTACACCTACACCATACCCGTAATATTTCAGCGTGGTAATCCTCAATCAACAGGCCCCACTGGGGGAGAACAGGCCTCTTCTGTGTGTATTGTGTGCTGGCAGCGGGCCAGTTCCTTCCTCTGTACCAAACACTGAGCCGAGTCGGTTGCTTAGTGGAAACAGACAAGCCAAATCGGCGCAGAGTGACCTATTTTGTTGCCGTGTGCCGCTGGGAGTGTGTTTTCCCCTAAACTAACCCCTGCATGCTCGCTCTCTCATCGCGCTCTCTCTCTCTTTTCTCTCTCTCCTCTCCGAACAGGGGAAAAAAAAGAGAGAGAGAGAGAGAGAGAAAAACCAAAGATTGCCCTTCAGTGGATGCACGGCCTCAACGCCACACCTACTGATGTGGTCCGAGCCCCCCCCCCCCCCCCCTCGCTCTCCTCTTCACAGGCACCTAATTATGAAAACCCTGACTCATTTACATGGCTATGTTTGATCTAAATTACACTCCAAACCGCACCAAATTAGGATCATCTGTGAATGAAAAACACTTTTTTTCCTCTCTCTACCCCCCCCCCCCCCCCTTCATGTCTGTGTTCTAGCAGCGAGCTCTGCAGGGCACATGTTCAAATGATGAAGGGGGAATTTACAGTTTTTTAACGTCCTCTGGAGACCTGAGCCCTGTCCCACCCCCCCGACTGAGCGACTGGAGTCACCCACAATTATCCCAGGATCTGATCTGCACCCCCACCCAACCCCCACCCAAATGAGGCTGAGCCTCCTCTGACTGAGTCCACACACAGGCAGCATTAATCACAACATGCCAGTGGCTCGGGCTAAGTGCAGGTGCTTATTATGCATCGATGTTCTCGTGATGTACATCTTTCTGAGCTCAGCTGTTTGATTTAATCTATTATCAACTGTTTACTCAGATATCAGTGATATGCTGTCACACCTCCTGGTTTAATGCTGCTATTCTTTCTCTTAAGATAAGATTGTTTATTTATCTTTTTTCAATCAATTTCCAATTTTGAATAATCATCAATCAAGGTTCATGCACGTTAGCATTGATGCTAGCAGAGTTAGCAGACGTTGAAGCGTCTCAACAGGTGAGTTCCTGCAGTTTTGCACAATCTTGCAAATCCAAGACATTAACTTTAAGTGCAAATAATATTAAAATAAGTAAACGTGTCACAGCCGTTGATTCAGATATGGCTCCAGGCTCTGTGACGTCTCAGGACCGCTGACAGGTGTTGGAGCACAGCAGGGCGTTGAATGTATACCTGCCTGAAGCCCGGAGGTGAAAGGTTGCATATTCCACCTTTAAAGGTTCAGGCAGTTGCCTCTCGCTGCCGTTTGGAGACACCAGAGTGCCGAGTCGCCTGCTGCAGCTTTTGACAAAAACGTCTGATTATTGAACTAAGATCAAACATCTCCCCACAAATCTTTGAACAGGCAGCCAAAGTACGGAGAGGACTGCTATTCTGAGAAGTTTGTTTTCATGCCTTCTGTTGTGGTTTGACTGGGCGGGCGAGCCGTGCCTCGTTCCCCCCAAATCCACAGAGCCTGGATCCAATAAGCCACAGTATCTGACTGCGGCGGTGCGGTTGGCAGAGGCAGGACGCTTCAATCTACCTACTGTACCCCCATCACTCTTCAGGCCGCAGCCTAGGTGCTTTTTCTCTTTCAACCCTCTTCCTCTGAAGACTTAATTCACAACAAATGTTAGAGCCTTTGTTCCTTTCTCTTGATCCCAGAAAGCAAAGACATTCCTTAAAAACAGCGAACCCAAGACTCAAAGCCTTCAGGTAAACAGCAGCTTTGCCGGACATGTTCCACTTAAGTGAAGGACGATGCGTTTGTTGACACAAGTCTTCTTGATTTCAACCGTCATTTTGATTTCTGCAATTTGCAGATGTGGAAGCGTACGGAGCGAAGGGCCGACGATGAAGTTCGAACAGGTTTTGACGGGGTTGTTGCGGTTGTGAATGAATGCAACACTGGTTTCTGGCTAAGCCGCGGGTCCGTTTGGTCCAAACCAGAACCATGTTTTGATCAAACACATCGGTTCTGCTCTTCTGTCTTTTGTCATCTCTCCTCTTTTTCCACCTCTGAGCTCACACACCGCTGAGAGAAAAAAGAAAGGAGGAGAAAAGAGGGATACACACAGAGTGCGGTTGAGGCAACGAAAACCCCGAGGGGTTTATAAAAACATCTTACCCCAAAAGAAGAAGAAAAAAAAGGGGATTCGATTGCTGCTGTCATGGAAAATGCCTGTAACTGCAATTTGGGTGTTTTTCTTTTGCGTACCTGAATTCAAACTTTCCATGGTCATTTAGTGAGCGGTGATATGTTGAGAACTCTGTGACCCTGAGGGGTGTTTAAAGTCAGGAACTTTACAAATGCAATGAAAACAGAGTTTCTCTGACCACAGATGAATAGGTTCAGACCTTGTGATATCATAGTAACTACTTCAAATTAGCTCCAAACAATGTTCTGTATGCAAAACAATTCTGTCAGCATACAGATGTAATAAAAAAACATGTTTTCTAACGAGGTATACACGACTCCTCAACATGCAGGACAGTTTAATCCAATTATATTCTCATTTCTCCCACAAAAATGAGCTCCACATTAATCGTAAAGCATTTAAGCTCTATATATCTCTATCTCATGATTATTAAAGCAGGAGCACGTCTCTTCTTCTCTATATATTTAGTTAAAAATGCGTCTAATGTGATTGTTGCTCAAGAGAATCAGGGCAGCGACTCAAAACATCCTCCTTCTGCAAGGTGCACGATAAAAAGAGGTTTTCACTGTAAAAGCTGCTCCATGGGGGGGACAGGGCTCTTATTTTGGTGAAGTGCTGTTTGACCTGTTTCCATCTCAATCAGAGACACAAGCCAAATGTCAAAATGCCAATATGCTAATAATGCTAATAACTCCAACGAGCCGCATTTTAAGTCCCCCTCCGTCGCCTTTTGATCTCCTGAGCTGCGTTCGACAGCAGCGAGCCCGGGACCGTTTGTCATAGCCAGGGGCGCTGGGAACCAGCGAGACGGGTCGCGCCACGAAAATCTGACTGTCAACGTGCCCTCCTCAATTTATTAAGCGGCCCTCAGAGCACGGAGCCGGGATTTTGACCCTGATAATACAAAGCCTAGGGGGGAAATGGCATGGAGAAGCAAGCTCTGCATCCTGTTGTGCCACGGTCAAAATGAGATGCTAATTAATTACCATTGGCATCTTTAGCAATGCACGTCAGCTCCTATTTGGTATATCAATCTGTTATGGGATCAAACCGAGGCAGGCGAGGCCGGCGCCGCTTCCTGCAGCCGCTGCGGTCGGCTGGATGCACGAGCTTCACCCCGAGGTCTCGGCGAACGCTGACTGTGACCCCGTGCTTAATGAGAAGGAGCTTAACTGGCCCGCGGCACTAAATAACCATAATGAATTTGATCACATTATGGATCAATAACAATGAATCAGCCAGCGTCACTATAACTCTCCGCTCGGTGCAGAGAAAAAAAACAACAGATGGGCTCAGTACCACCACAACACGTATTAAACCTACATCTAAACTACAAGAGGGTCGCTCTACCAGAGCACGAGTCCTGGTGCAGAATTGCATTCTGGATAATGTAGGCACTGCAGTCTTATCTGTACTGAACCCTTTGACAACAAGGCAACGCAAAGTGCTTCACATTAGACATTAAAAGAGATTCAACATCAAAGCAAGAAGAAGAATATTTAAAATTTAGAAGCAACACGATTGTATCCTTTGGAAAAAGGCCGGCTCAAACTTTTTATATTTAATTTAATTGAATATGTTCTTAGATTGTCAGAGGTTGCGACGATATAAATGTGCTTTTTAGTCTTATATTCTCATAAAGCAAACAGCTGAGCTCATTTACAATATAAATGCGTCTTTGTACCATTGAAAGACAAAGAAATGTCACATCACTGAGGGAAACTAGGACAGAAAGCTCTTTATAAACAAATGAGGCTACCGCCCCTGAGGATGAGGCTTCCACTGTACACAGAACCAAGAGGAGGAACATGGAGGAGACAGGTTGACCAGGTTCCTGCTCCGCCAGGAGGCCAACAGCAGCAGCACCCGTCATTAACCGCAGATAATAAGCACAAGGTCAGGAGATTTCTGAATTATCTCCCCTTCTCCCCACTGTTCCGTCAGACTCCTATGAAGTTGTGTTCGAGAGCGGGCTCACGTTAATCAGCGCTTTAATTGCCACTTGCCTGGAAGTGTGTGGGGAATAAGGCCAATTTCTCAGAGTCTCTCCTTCAGGAGGATGCAGACAGGTTCTTGGAGAGAGAGATGAGGATTACTGTCGCGGGCAGGAGTCGCTTTCCACCGCTTCAGCAACACAAAGGATCTGAAACTCATTTGAACTGCGTCTTGAGAGCGGCAGGTTGCTACCTTTGATCAAATGTCTTCTTCATTAGTGGATGCATTTGTTAGAGCAGCAGTAGTAGAAGTACTCGAGGTCAGATCACAGAAAACTGTATTTTTAACAATATAAAGAACTGCTATTATATTAGCATATTAAAATATCTTATATCTGCTTGGATCTATGTAACAGTGCGTCATTTGGCAACTGTTTGTATATTTCCTATCACTTGTATGTGGACGTAAACGTGCATGTAGAATGTTACACTGCTCTACTTTTTAACGTGCAAAAGAATAAACTGAGTGTGTCGACGCGGCGCTGTCCAAAGTCCTGAACTGGAGCGGAGACGGACAGACGGACAGGATGACAGACTTGGGTTCTGCGCTGGTTTTCGTGGATTTAAACGCAACTTTTGGGCCCAATTTTCTCCACATTGCTGCAATTTCTTTATTGGGATAAACTAAGAAAATCTGTCACGTTCTTCCATCACTGCGATGATTCCAATACTCGGGGACATACACGAATACAAGTTGTAGCAGCAGCAGTAGTATCAGTAGTACTCGTGATAGTAGGAGATGTATTGGTAGCATTAGCATAGTACAAGTAGTCTCAGTAGCAGTAGTACTTTATGTAAATATTGTGTAAATGGCTATAAAATGACATTCATCTGAATTAAACAGCGTTCAGGTCTCTTGTCTGTGTAGAACAATCCTATTGCTTCAGCGTCTCGTCCTCATATTCCTGCATTATGCAGCGAGTGCATCCCTTTAATAACTCCGTGTCAGTGTGATTAATGGACATTGCCTAATAAATTTCCTGTAATTAAGTGTCCACCTGCAGCTCGCCTGGAATCAATTACCTTTTTGTTTATGCAATTTCCTCGCGGTATTTAGTTATGTGCCTCCATTATGGAGTTGTAAGATAATATCTGCTTATTCTGCTAATTCCCACATTAGCGTATGTGACATAGCGCTGAGGGCCCGGAGCGAAGAGGACGGCAGTGAACGCAGCACTCCTCACTACTTCACGGCCGTAGTGACGGATGTTTGCCGTTAATACAGAGAACGATAAGATAACAATGCACGATATTCATACACTACATCTGTGTCGTGCTCCTCATAATGCTCACAGACAGTATTATATGACAAAAACTAATTACAACATGAATGCAACCGCTTCTTCTCCACTCGCTTGTTTACAGTTACGTCCTCCACCTGTCCACCGTCCTCCACCTGACCACCAACACGATGATCTCCACCGACCTAAACAGTGAATTCCTCCTCAGCAGAACCGCATCAGACCGCCGCGTCGGTCATGAAATCAGATGACTCATTAGTGCAACAAGGGTGACCTTTTCATAAGGGCGGTGACATGTGAGGAAGGTCACCGTGGTTAAATGGCACCACCCCTAAGTGACTGTCAATCAAGCGGCTGCCACCGTGTCGCCTCTGTCATCGTGCAGCAAATATTATGCGAGGACGCCGGGGTGAATTAACCTTCCGCTGCTGGTGAGCTGCGCTGCTCCAACAGCTTCCAGACTCGTCAAGAAGAAAACTTCTTTGAAGGGTTGAGCCGTGAATTTACGCGCGTTGTTTAGAGGAAGATTTATCTTCGAGCCACCTGTGACGACAGCAGTTAGAGGCGAAATGACTCAGACAGCCAACAGCTCAATTTTCTGCCACTTTTTGAGGTATCCAGGTCTGGCATTAATTCAGCTCCGCTTCAGGGCTCATCAGAAGTGAGTGAAGGTGTGAGATTAGAAATTGTTTTTTCTTGTGCTTGTTTTTTCCTCGGCGTTACCGGCTGCATGCCCTGACAAGAAGTGACTGCAGGCACTCGAGGTGAGTCTGTGCGGGAAATCAGTTTAGAAATTACTGTTGGTGGGAATGAGTGTGGCGCACATGAATGAGAAATAGATGTCAGTGTGCATTTCAGCAGCCAATCACTTGAGTGGGGCTCTCCAGGAGCACAAGTGAGAAGTGGGCAAATAATTGGACTCCCTGTGTGCTGTTAAAATATGTGTATCGGTAAAAGGAGCAGGGGAAGGTGTGCTTCAGCCGGCAGAATACAGAGGATTTGATAAATATGAGAAGGGAGGCACTTGAGGCTTTCACTCCACACGTTGCAATAATGACTGAAACGGCATTTGCTGCGCTCCACTCTGCATAGGAAGTGGAAAAAGCTACAGAATGTTCTGTTTACCGAGAAAATACTTGAGCACATATGTTCAAAATCAGTTCCTGTCCATTTCGGGAACAAAGTTTTGAACGTTCACGTCTTGCCTGTGCAGAATGCTTCAACACGCATGGCAAGAAAAAGGAAAAAGACGAGTTCAAACCAGAATTAAACTTCTTCACAGATATCGTCTCCGTGGATCTAAGCAGACGCGAGTGGCTGAGGTTTGGAAAGAGGTCGACGCACATCTTCCAATGTTCCAAATGTTAGTTTTAGAGTGAAACGCATCTAAAAAGTGTCAAACTTCTAAAACTCACAGGCTGTGATGTGATGTCATATAAAGGACTGTTGTCTCTGTATCATGACTGTCAGCTCTTCGTGATAAAGACGTTTCTGCATCAACGCTCCAAAAAAAAGAATCGACGTCTCTTCTAATTCGGCACATTCAGGACAAAAGTCCCCCAAGAAGGTTCTCCAGCCTCCATATGTCCCTTCCTCTCTTCAGTCATTGTGTTTCTCACATATCACAGTGAAGTTGAAGACAAGCAGACACTCTTCAAGTCTGATAGGCAGCGTTTAATTGGTAAAAAATAAATAAATCAGTCCGACAGCAACGAGCATTACATAACAGTGATGCAGTTTGTTCCGGGTCAGCGGGCCTCGGCTCTCCGACGGTGCGACGTAAAAAAAATGTGACAATTCTTATTAAACACAGTGTGAACGATGCAGATCAGCAGCCTGGAGGTCACACGCGCTCTCTGTCAGGAGGCGACTGACGGGACGTTTTCATTATTTATCACGTCAACGCCCCCAAAACAAAGAAAACTTTACTCATGTGCTTCTGATCCTCGATGGGTCTGAGACACCATCACCCCTTCATGAACTAGACTCTGCACACGCGTCAGCAGGGACAATATCAGCAGCATCTAAAGGTTGATTCAAGTCTTGTCAATGTTTAAAATATACTGCTGGTCCCGTCACCCTTAATAATAGTTTATTGTTTCTGTATAAACATCCTACAGGAGCAGATATCTTCGCCATAACTCCCGCCGTGTGTGAGGTTTGTCCACTCCGACACTGAACTCCTCACATGTTATTTCTATGAGGCCGTCCTCCTCACTTCCAATTAGTGGATGTGAATCAGCTCCTCGTTAAGCCGAACGGCACAGAGACACGCTGCGGTGATGATGTCATGCACAGACAGATCCCGGAGCTGCTCCTCAGACGGTGAATAATGGAACAACTGCTGGACGCGGGGACGTTTTCTGATTCACAGCTGGAAGCCCGACATTCAAATGAAACTCATTTGGATGGAACATCTCAAACAGAAAGTCCCACGAGCCCACAGAGCCAGTCACTAATTCAGTGTCAATGCAGCGACTCGTCAATCCCGGACTTGAAGCTCTGCTTTCTAGTTTAAGGAGACGCGTTTCTGTTTAGTGGCAGCGAACCGAGTGGAAACAGCTCCGAGGTAAATCACTTTTACAGTGAATTTTCCTTTAAATTAGAGAGAAGCTCACATAATGTTTTCCCAAATTTCCCTAACCACTTAGCCTGTCGAGCTTTCACATTTAGCAGTGAACCTTTGTAGTTTAGAGGAATAACCGCAGCACATTTCATCATTTCGTCATTTTTGAAACAACTGGCACTTGAAGCCGACTCGTGTGAAAATCTAAATCCGTTATAAACGGTCTTAAATATGCATTTGATGGCCACAC